>NC_136420.1:272964740-273575740 GCF_052625555.1 Lactuca saligna
GCTCGTATGCCAAAGTTACAAATTTTTAAAGTTGAGTGTGCAAATTGCAAAATCTGATGCGAGATGGATGACGTGGCCGCATCTGGGCCGTCGCTTGTTGACCAAGGCCTCGCTTCGGATGGGTGACAGCTGGCTCGCTATGCAGCGCGTAAAAGAAGAGAACGCCCCGCGTTCGGAATCGCTTGGTTTCGGAAGGACCACATCGCACCAAGGAGGCGCGGACAAGTAGCTGTACGAACACGCAGCGTAAGGCCGGAACGCCCTGCTTGCGAGATACCCCCCGCGTACCCTCACAGGAACGCCCAGCGTAAACCGAGGCTGGTGCCTATAAAAGGGGTGCGAACCCTTCATACTTTTTCACACATTTCTTCATTCTCTCTCTAAGAACTTTCTCTCTCTAGCCCCTTTTGAGTCCCCCAAAGTCTAGGTGACCCCCTAGCACCCTAAGGAAGCCCCGAGGCTCCCGGAGTCCCGAGAAAAAGTGTCTTTCAGTTTCGAAACGCTGCTCCAATTAAGTTCCAATTTTCGATAAAATTCGTTGTAAGTGTGCTATACTTACGCAATTTTTAATATAGCTTTCAAATAATCATAGGAATGTTATTAGGTCCTTAAAATAATTATTTGGGCTATTATTATGAGTTATATCGAGTATTATTAACGCTTGATAATACTCGGACTAATTAATTTCTTGCGGTTATCGTTAAACTAAACCCTAGTGGTATCGATACTAGGTTTTATCGAAGGAAATTGTTTTGTGAGTATCGAAGCATTGTCCGAGTGCTGAGTCACCACCTTTCAGGTGAGTGCATAGTCTCTTTCATCGTACACATAGATATGAAGTATTTTAACATAAATTACGTGTCGTGTGTGCATATTGTCTGAATACTTTTTGTCTATGCTGGGTGAAAGATTTTTATACATGTTTTAAATGATTTAAACTGTATATGTATTTTATATCTACAAAATGTGTTGGGTAAAACATGGGTAGATGAAATAGTTGTTTTGTGATAACACGATGGGAGACCTCAGTGTTGTCAGTGATCCAGTCATCTAGTGGAGTATAGATGACGACTATGGACGATACTAGACGGTCCAGTGGAACGATAGCAGGCTCGTAACCTGTAGGTATTTTTGAACTAGGTGCTCATTAGGTATTTTTGAACTAAGTGTGCTCACTACGTATCTTTGAACTGAGTGTGTTCACTAGGTATTTTGAACTAAGTGTGTTCACTAGTTACTTTTGAACTAAGTATTTACCAGATGTTTCGGACTACGTGTTCACCAGATATATTCTATAAGCCTTGGTAATGATGGACTTCGTGTCGATTCCTTAGGATGATCCTTAGGAATAAATAAACGAGGAATAGCTGATTCTTAGGGTAGATCCTTAAGACTAAATAAGATAATGGGGATGGGCAATTGGGTTGATTGTTTGATTGTTTAAACATAATAATTATATTATTGTGGGTTGAAAACCCTATGTACTCACCAGGTTTCCCAACCTGACCCACTCAATTTATTTATATCACAGGTGTTGATATGAAGTGACATTACACTGAGAGATTTAAAGAGATGTAGATCACTAGTGTAAATAATTGTAAGTTCTGTTTATGTTTATGTTTATGTATTAACGATGACATCCCAAACATTTTAAAATGAAATGAATACGTTCCTTCATAAATATTTTAATAACGTATTTACCATGTTTTTCTGGAAACAAATTCCGCAACATTTTTATAAAATGAAGTACTCTGATTTTTATAAAGCATAAACAAAAGCGGTCTTTTCTGGCCATGATTTTGGGGATGTCACAGTTGGTATCAGAGCATTAGTTTAAGCGAACTAGGAATATGGATTTATTTCTAGACATAAACTTAGAATGCTAAGAAATGATTGTGAGGTGTGAGCACTAGATTATTTTAGGAATTATGCCTAAAATGCTTTTATGTGCTAAATGCTTTATGCCTTATATGCTGTTATTTATTCGGATCTATGGTCTGTTGCCGACCGGATCTGGAAACCTTACGTGTTTAGGATTCTAAACGTACGACTACGATATTAGAACTAGCATGTAAATGTTTCGGAATGACAAGGATGATTTAAACATCAATCCTAAGTAAGGGTCTAGATTCACCTTATTTGGTGTATAGATCAAGATGGCAAGGACCCGTAGTGGAAACGTGAATGCAAATGAGAATAGGAAGCAACCCCCAGTGGTTCAGCAAATACCTGTTGTAGAAGAAGTTGCTCCTGAGCCAGTCACCATGGCTGGAGTTCAAGCCATGATTCGGGCTATGCTATCTGAACAAAGGGAAGAAATGAGGCGGATGTTGAATAGGGACGAACCTACTATGCCCACTGAGAAACCCGAGCTGATTCCCGAGCAATCGGAGGAAGGGAACTACAACCGCCAAGTGAGTCAAGTGGGGACTCAAGGTGATCAAAGGGATGGCCCGGAGAGGAGAAACGACAAGGATGGGCGAATGTACAAGAATTTCTTGGGTGCGAAACCACCAAGTCTCTCAGGAAGCCCAAAGCCTGTTGAGATTATGGATTGGATCTCCGAGATGGAGATGGTGTTTGAGAGCTGCGACTGTAGCGAGAAACAGAAGACCGTCTTCGCTGTAAGACAACTGAAAACTGGAGTTTTGAGCTGGTGGAAGCTATTGGCAGATATGATGCCACGAGGAGAAGCCTTAAGGATGTCATGGGAAGAGTTCTTGGAACAGTTGAAAATGCAGTACTGCTCAGAGATAGATCTGATAGACCTAAACAACGAGTTTCAGAACCTAAAGAAAGGGAAGATGAGTGTTGATGAATATGCCACTGCATTCACCGAGAGGATGAAGCTATTTCCCTACTTGGTGCCTACTGAACACTCCAAGATTGATAGGTTTGCTAATGGATTACCCACTGACTTTGGCCCAATGGTCAAAATGGCAACTACCTTGAAAACACCTGTTAGCGCAGCTAAGAATGTAGAGGCCCAGATAAGAGAAAAGGTTCTAGAAAAACATAAGGCAGGAGAGAAGCGGAAGTTTGAGGGATCTTCAAGGTCCAACAAGGAGAGCAAATTCTCAAAGCCTGGAGGAGGAGGTGAAGCAAGATGGTGTGATAAATGCAAGAAGAAACACTTTGGAAAATGCGGCGAGGAGGTGACATGTTTCAAGTGTGGAAAGTCTAGGCATTACGCCAATGAGTGTACATCCAACAAAAGGTTGTGTTATGAATGTAAATAGGGGGGGGGCATCTTTCAAAGAATTGCCCAAAGAAAAATAAAGCAGCAAGACCAGAAACGCCACCGAGGCCAAGGGCATTCCACATGATCCTCGACGAAGCGGAAAACCATGCGAAGAATCAAGGATAAGGACTTCATATCTGAAGATCAAGTTATGCAGTAGCCATAGTATCGTATGATGTAGCCTATTAGAGGCATAGTCTAGGGTGAACTTGAACACCTATGTAATAGTTTCAAGAAATAATAAAACCTTTGTTTTGTTATCTGATACATTAAACTGTTATGTGATTTTCTTATATAGTGACTTGGAAAACTGCTAGACAATACTTGAGGACGAGTATGAGTAGGTGTGAAAGGTAGTAGATGCATCGCTACCGGAAGCATAGGACTCACGCTTGGATCAGGGAAAGTCACAAGGTTACCAAGAAGCTAGTAAATGATTTCGTTTTATTCAAGTATGTCGTTACCATTGTTTCGGTAAAGACTGAGAAGATTGTTATTATCCCGACCCTAGTGGTCATATCACATAGAGTCTGACTACGATGAGTAGGTTACGTAGTTCACAGAACCAAGTTTGATGTAGTGTCCAACTTAAACCAAAAGATTGAAATCAAAGCGATCAATAGAAGTATCGCACTTGTTGTTAAAGATGTTGGTAGCTAGAAATGCTACATGTTAAAATGTGATTATATCACATTAGACCATGAAGGAAGGCATATTCCATTCCGGAATTTAACTCTAAGAGACCTGAGTCTAAACGTGCATCACATGATGATAGGTCATTATTTGGAGTCTAACCTGAGGTAGAGAGCAGGTGCACGATCAAGTACTGATTACAGTCAGTAAGTCTAAGAGGGAATATAGAAGTTATAATTATTACCTAGGATGAAGAGATAACGTATGGAGTCATCATACGACCCTTTTTCGTTGAGGATTCCGGGACGTAATCATCCTAAGGGGGAGATAATTGTAACGTCCGCAGATTCGGGCTAGTCAATTTAGCGGCAATAAGTGTCAAAAACGACTTTTCGACGAATGACTATTTAGAATAAATAATCTTAAACAAGTTGCAGAATATTTCTCAAGGTTTCCGTACATATAAAGAACGCCGAAATCCGAGTTATAACGAAGAAGTTATGACCCATTGAAGTTTCGCGACGGAACCGATACGATACCGGGAAGCGTAAATAGTAAATTTACGATAGAGCGAGATTTAGCATTAGCGATCTAAACGAAAGTCGTAGAATATGTTAAACTAAGAACATCGGTAAAAAGAACGCCCAAATCTGACTTCATATGAAGGAGTTATGATTTTTCGAAGTTTCGCGTTAGCAGTGTACAGCCCGAAATTCGAACATTAGATCGAGCGGTTTTTCGCCGACATGACATAAACGAGAATCGAAGGTCTCGTTAAAAGTAGCGTAACGAGAAAAAGATGGGCAAAAACGGATGTCGAATGATGAGGTTACGAGGATTTAACAGACCAATCGTGTCCCGACCCGTTAACAATATAAAATTTCAAATCGAGTCAAAATTAGCCGATGAAGTCTAAAAAAATTTATAGAGTACGTTCCCACCTTCGCATGGATATAAAGAACGTCGAAAACGGAGCTCGTATGCAAAAGTTACAAATTTTTAAAGTTGAGTGTGCAAATTGCGAAATCTGAAGTGAGATGGATGACGTGGCCGCATCTGGGCCGTCGCTTGTTGACCAAGGCCTCGCTTCGGATGGGTGATAGCTGGCTCGCTATGTAGCGCGTAAAAGAAGAGAACGCCCCGTGTTCGGAATCGCTTGGTTTCGGAAGGACCACGTCGCACCAAGGAGGCGCGGACAAGTGGCTGTACGAACACGCAGCGTAAGGCCGGAACGCCCTGCGTGCGATATACGCCCCGCGTACCCTCACAGGAATACCCAGCGTAGACCGAGGCTGGTGCCTATAAAAGGGGTGCGAACCCTTCCGACTTTTTCACACATTTCGTCATTCTCTCTCTAAGAACTTTCTCTCTCTAGCCCCTTTTGAGTCCCCCAAAGTCTAGGTGAACCCCTAGCACCCTAAGGAAGTCCTGAGGCTCCCGGAGTCCCGAGAACAAGTGTCTTTTAGTTTCGAAACGCTGCTCCAATTATGTTCCGGTTTTCGATAAAATTCACTGTAAGTGTGCTATGCTTACGTAATTTTTAATATAGCTTTCAAATAATTATAGGAATGTTATTAGGTCCTTAAAATAATTATTTGGGCTATTATTATGAGTTATATCGAGTATTATTAATGCTTGATAATACTCGGACTAATTAATTTGTCGTGGTTATCATTAAACTAAACCCTAGTGGTATCGATACTAGGTTTTAACGAAGAAAATTGTTTTGAGAGTATCGAAGCGTTGTCCGAGTGCTGAGCCACCACGTTTCAGTTGAGTGCATAGTCTCTTTCATCTTACACATAGATATGAAGTATTTTAATATAAATTACGTGCTGTGTGTGCATATTGTCTGAATACTTGCTGTCTATGCTGGGTGAAAGATTTTTATACATGTTTTAAATGATTTAAACTGTATATGTATTTTATATCTACAAAATGTGTTGGGTAAAACATGGGTAGATGAAATAGTTGTTTTGTGATAACACGAGGGGAGACCTCAGTGTTGTCAGTGATCCAGTCATCTAGTGGAGTATAGATGACGACTATGGACGATACTAGCCGGTCCAGTGGAACGATAGTAGGCTCGTAACCTGTAGGTATTTTTGAACTAGGTGCTCATTAGGTATTTTTGAACTAAGTGTGTTCACTACGTATCTTTGAAATGAGTGTGTTCACTAGGTATTTTGAACTAAGTGTGTTCACTAGTTACTTTTGAACTAAGTGTTTACCAGATGTTTCGGACTACGTGTTCACCAGATATATTCTATAAGCCTTGGTAATGATGGACTTCGTGTCGATTCCTTAGGATGATCCTTAGGAATAAATAAACGAGGAATAGCTGATTCATAGGGTAGATCCTTAAGACTAAAGAAGATAATGGGGATGGGTAATTGGGTTGATTGTTTGATTGTTTAAACATAATAATTATATTATTGTGGGTTGAAAACCCTATGTACTCCCCAGGTTTCCCAACCTGACCCACTCAGTTTATTTATATCACAGGTGTTGATATGAAGTGACATTACACTGAGAGATTTAAAGAGATGTAGATCACTAGTGTAAATAATTGTAAGTTCTATATATGCTTATGTTTCTGTATTAACGATGACATCCCAAATGTTTTAAAATGAAATGAATACGTTCCTTCGAAAATGTTTTAATAACGTATTTACCATGTTTTTCTGGGAACAAATTCCGCAAAATTTTTATAAAATGAAGTACTCTGATTTTTATAAAGCATAAACAAAATCGGTCTTTTCTGGCCGTGATTTAGGGGATGTCACATGTTGTCTCACTAGAATCTCAAACTATCATATAACAAACACCAAGCCGATACACGAGATATCAGTCTTGACTAAGGTTCCACTCAATCCGTCATGTCCGTCCTCTTTATTAGAACTAGGCCCAATGCCAAATCCATAATCTTTAAAGTCCTTATGCAAAGCCCATTATTGGCCCAATTTACCAAATTGGGCCCAAATCCCTATTTGGGCCTCATTCCAAGCTCCATATTCACAACTGCCCAAAACACCATATTCATAAAGTCCAACAAAGGCCCAAATCCAACTAGTGCATAAACAACCAAATTCCCCAAGCCCAATTGTCAAAAGCCCAACAGAGGACATAAGCAGGGTGTACTCCTCTGGTACGTTGGGCGTACACTAGGCGTACTAGATTTATGTTGGGTGTACGTAGTGTTTTCCCAAAATCTGAATAAGTACTTAATAGCTTATGTATTTAAGCCCAAACTTCAGATCCAGAGAAGAAACATGCCTACGACCCATAAAATCACGAACTTTATCGCTTTGCATGTCCAGAAAGCTCTTAATACTTAATCTTAATCCATTAAGACCTTCCTACTCCATGCATGGGACATCTTAAGCCATTGTGACCTCATTTTTATAACTCAAAACCCCTTCAAGGGCCTAGAAGGACAATTCATTTCATCCAAATCACATCATGCACCATCTTGGGACTTTTTGGGACAAGAAATGGTTCGTTAAAGCAAAATGGTAAGATCTATACATATATGTATAAAGTTTGAAGCTTTTTACCTTCTGGAGTTTCTAGGGCACAACCCAACTTCAGATCTACAAGCTTGATCTTCTTTTCCCACTCCTTGATGCAACACCTTCTTCTTAAAACACTCAAGAAACACTCAATAAGATCAAACGCTCAATGAAATGGCTAGGGTTTAGGGGAAAATGACTCTAAGCAGTGGAAGCTGGGGTAAGGGAGGGTTTTGTGCTCCTAAGGTTGTTTATATAACCCCCAAACCCTAAATATTGGGGTTTCATCCAGACATAAGTACGTCCGGCGTACTCTTATGTACGTTCAGCGTACTCCTTCATGACCCACGGTTGCAACCTTGGACCTTATACTTATCTTGGCTCTATATTTCCAGCCCCAAGGACTACTAAATAATGATAGTAGAAAAAGTTCGGAAATACCTGCAAAATCGCGGGATGTACAATTTTCGTAAACATTTTAAATGAACATAAATAAAAAAAAAAGATAAACAAACATAGTTGAACATAAATGAACATATAATATAGCAATATAATCAAACAAAATTAAGCATATATGAATATAAAATGAACTAATATAAACGAACAACAGAAACAAATGTTCATGAATATAATTGAACGAATAAGATCATTGCTCATGTTCGTTCGTTTAACTAAATGAATGAAACTTTGTGTTCATGTTCGTTCATTTATTAAATAAACAAACTTCCCGCCGAACGGTTCACGAACAATTCACTGTTCAATTCATTTATAGTCGTAGTCATGAGAGTGATTGAAAGTGCACAGGAGCTGACATACTATGTTGTTTGTTGTTTCTTCTTTTATCTTCATTTGATGAAGTATGTTTTCATAGTCGATGGTGAGCTTGTTTTTGATGGTTTGTTGTTGGTTGAGTTGTGAATGTAACGGATGCCTTTAGAGTGAGAAAGTAAGCCCATGAGAATTATACATGAAAAGAAAACCAAAAGTTTAAGATGCTAAAATTTTGCTTTTTTAATACTTGTATCTACTTGAAATGTGACTGTTGGGCCTAATGGATTGTGTGAATTATATTTATTTTGTATAGTCCATTTTGTATAATGCGTTGAGCATGTCTAACTTGGTTATTATTGGGCAAGTGTTTAACTATTTATAGTTCATGCATGAACCGTATCTAGAGTTAATACTTTTGTAACTCTAAATGTGCCTCTACAGTAGAAGTTCTTTATCTAGTTGGGGTAGTGCTTTTCCTAATCCTATTTTGAATCTATCGATCAAACTCTTAGTTTTACTCTAATAGTTGGTATCAGAGCAGGAGACCGTGTAATCTATACGCATCTTTTCTGTTAAAGAGCTATTAGGGTTTCCACTTTAACAGGATCTGGTGCTTGCCGTCTTCTTCGTTTTCATCAATTACAAACGCTGAATCTTGATCTTTATTTTACCCTGAACTCGATCTTAGGTTTACACATCTGGTTCTTACAGGTTTTATAGAATCATCAAACATGCAGCCTGGCGATTCTCACGTTAACTCTAATAATATCTCAAGCAACATTGGATCTACAACAAGGATCCCTATACTCTTTCCGAATGATTATGAAGTGTAGGCACTGAACTTTGAATACTATGTTCTTGGTCTTGAAGATAATGGCTCTTTGATATGGGAAGCCATAATTGTGTAGACGTTCTCTCATGCGGGAACAAGGAGGGAAATAAAAACCCAAGCTGATTATAATAATCTTCTTCTTCAAGTCAAATACATTCCACATGATGAAAAAGACAAGCTTATCAGTAACATCAAGGTAATGCGGATTATTAGGTTTGCTTTTCCTCCAGACACGTTTTATCTGGCGAGTTCTTGTGATACAACTAAATCAATTTGAGACAGGCTCAAAGATCTCTACTCAAGTGATGCAGATCTTGAGTACTCTATTCAAACACTTATACTTTCAGAGTTTGGAGACTTCGTTTGGAAGCCAGAGGAGAGTCTCAATCAAATGTTCAACCGTTAGAAGCATCTTTTAAGTGGGTTAATGAAACACAAAATTGGACGTGAATTGATAGAACAAAAAGTCACATTGGGTTGAGATTTGAATGGAAAGCTATGGTGTCGATGGTTAAAATGCATGAGCAGTTTAAAAACTAGTCTTTGTCAAAGCTTGTTGGTATTCTTAGGTTACATGAGGATGAAGTGACGAAGGAAGGAAATGTAGTGTCTGGGATGGGATTGTTAACTCTAGTTGCGAAGGGTAACAAGGTTGTAGAAGGAGAAGCTCCGGACTTTGATCTCTCTGATTGTGAAATCTCAAAGGAAGAGTATGCTATGATGATGTCCAATCTCAAGGGAAGTTATAGTTCTGAAAAGGTGAAGGATGAGAGTTCTAACAACTCTCAAAAGGAAGAAGTGAATAAGGGAAAGAAGCTAATGGGTGACTTCGGTTTACACTGCAATTATTGTCATGGTAAAAACATTTAGTTAAGGATTGCATGCTGAGGAGATTGAACGAGAAGAAAGAGGATGAGGATGAGGATGATGAGACCTAGTATCTCAGAAAGCTAGAGGAGATTAAGAAGAAGAAAATTTTTGATAATGTAATACCTGCTTTAATTGTGCAGGAAGACAAAGATGAGTTTGGTAGAGTTGAAGTATGGTCTACTGACTCTGAGGATGAAGAAATTCACATACCAACTCACGGGAGAAGCTTTGTAGTGAAAAATGATGTTTCACAGTTCAGTGGAAGATGCTTAATGGTCTGCAATAGCATCTATGAGCAAAGGGTTTACCCTACTGATGGCGGCCAAGTCTCGGATAACTGCTTCTCTACGAAACCAGTTCCATAACAGATAAGCGAATACAAAAGTTTAATCAGCAAGGTACACTCTATTCTTAAGTCTCTAAATATTCCTATCTCTCAGTATGAAACTGAACTAGATTATTTAAATTTTACAATCTCTAGTTTAAGTGAAACTTTAAAAATAACCCGTTTGAATAATTTTAACTTAACCGATCAACTCAGCAGGGTAACATTAAAAAGTGAAGAGAGGCTCATATGGATTGAGAAGTTAGAGTCAAATTTGTTTAGGTGTAGGGATGATTTAATTTATTCGAAACGAGACAATTTAGGGTTGTTGAAATAATGAAGTATTTTTTTATATCTAAACGTCTTTATTTCAATATCACCCAGTTACATCTTGATTGTGAAATACGGGAAGAAAATCCATACAATGATTTTGTCATTTCTTGAATTAAAAGAGGACGAAATTGATGCAGATTGTTACTCGTGCGAATCCATCATCTCATTTGATGAAGTCTCGGATGCTTACATGAAAAAAATGAAAATTAAATCTGATACTATACAGAATTTTGACACTTTAAGCACTAAGTTGTGTTCAAAAAATAAACTTGATGTTGAAAAAGTATCTGAATTGGAAGATGATAGTGATATGAGTGAAATCTCTGTGGAGGATGAGATTGATTACTCATAATTTGTTAAAAACGAACTTGAACCTACGAAAGTTTTAAATTCTGAAAATTCTTTTGATTTTGATCGCATTTTGAAAATAAATCAAAGATATTGAAAGAAAAAGAAATTGTTTTCCCAAAGGTTCAAACTGTTCCTAACCAGGTTTTCGTAACTAAGGGACTTGACAAAAATCATACAATTGAAGTAACGTCCCTGGTAGAAGAAGACAATGTTGATGGGTGTGATGAATATTTCTAATTAACCACCATTGACAATGCAGATGAAACCAAGGGTCTCTCTGAAATGATCTATTGGAAAAAGAAGGGAAGACACGTAGCAGAACTGCTCAACAAGGTCAATTCAAGCTACAAGAAAGCGAGTTGTAACCTACATGTTATTAACCTAGTTTAATTATTGTGTTATATAAAACTTATTAGCTTAAAATGAATAATATTATATATTTTTTAGTGTTGATTTCTAACAAGATAGTTTTTACGAGAATTGAATTAAAACTATGTTTAGAATCATTCGGGAAGTATTGGAAGTCTTATGAGATTCTATAAAAAGTCAACTATTGAAATTAATGAAAATATAAAGTTAGAAATAAGTAAAAATAATGTTATTGAAAGTTGTAGATTATCTCGTTAGAAACATTTAGCCAAAAACCTCATCGAAATCCACATTATAACGAAGAAGTTATGACTTATTGAAGATCCGCGACAAAACCGTCAAAACATTATTTAGGTTAAAAGGTGAAATTTCTATAAACTATTTTTAGCTTTAGTGATGTAAATGAAAGTCGTAGTATTCGTTAAACTGAGAATTTTCAAAAAAAAAAAAAAAAAAAAAAAAAAAAAAAAAAAAAAAAAAAAAAAGTCAAAATCTGACTTCGTATGAGGAAGTTATAATTTTTTTAAGTTTCGGTATAACAGTATACAACTAAAAACTCGAAATAAAATCGAGTGATTTTTAGCCGACACAACCTAAACGAGAATCGAAGATCTCGTTAATAGTTGTACAACGGTAAAAAGACAAATGAAAACGGATGTCGGATAAAGAAGTTATGAACTTTTAACAGATTTTCCTATCCCGGTTTGTTAAAAATATAATATTAAAAATAAAATCAAAATTAGCCCACGAAGTCTAAACAAAAGTTGTAGAGCATAATTTCACCTACACGTGGATATAAGAAACATAAAAAACGGAGCTTGTATGCAAAAGATACGAATTTTTGAAGTTTTGGGGACAAACTTCGAGGTTGGAGGAACGCCCAACATACAAGTGGTACACTTAGTGTACAATTTTATACCCCCAACGTACGAGATATGTATGCCCAACGTACATTTATGTACACGGTCCGAGTTTGACCACGTCGCCTACTCCTTCGGATGGCATACATTTGTCGTATCCGTGACACGTAAAAGTTGATCATCTAGTACACCCAACGTACGAAAGGTGTACCCTAGCGTAGAGTCACTCAAAGCAGTATGCCCCGCGTACACCAAATTTACACCCATCGTAATACTAAGCCTCGGGCACTATAAATAGCAAGTGAAGGCTTCCGATTTTAGGTTACAAAATTTACTCTCTTGAACCCTCTACTCTCTCTTAATTTACCGTAATACCGCTCCCCCCGAAGCCTAGGAAACATCCCCGACACCCGAAGCAATTCCCGACGCACCGAAGACCCGAGAAATAAATTTTTTCAAGTTGAAACTCTGACTGCATAAGGCCCATTTTTCAACAAAAATACTCGGTTTTGTCACAGAAAATCATTTTAGAGACGAAGTGCTGCCCAAATTATCATTTTATCAATCGGATATTTCACGGTGAGTTCAATATAGGGACAATTGTACGTTATGTGTTATATGTGCAATGTGCTTTCCCGTGTTATTATGATAATTAGTTATACCTTTAACCACAGAGTGAATGACTAAGCATCACTTGGGTATTGGTATGTGACCATGAAGTGAATGAGTAAGCATCACTTTGGCATTAGTAGAATGCTAGATAGGGCTGAAAGTCGATATATTCTAGCAAAATGTTAATTCAGAAATCATTTATTTCTTTGCCACTTAAGCTGAAGTCTTGTTGATGTATATCAAGTTGAATTTGTTGTCTTTCATTCATTGCATATCTTTGAATCACATCATTTGTTGATATGGAAAGCTTTTCACATGATTAACATATGCCTTTGTTGTTCTTTGTCCCTCTTTGCTTCTGTCATATTGATATGTATATGGCATAACGTTATATTGTAACTGTTATTGAACTCACTAAGCGTCACCCGCTTATCCCTCTCAATGTTTAAACAATTATAGGTGATAAGCATCCAGTATAGTCATGTACTGGTAGAAGATGTAGAATAGATAATATTACAACTTTTGTATTTAGTGTATAAGTTCCTGGGAAGTTATGTAATATATAAAACTTTGTAAAAATCTAAATAGTCGGTTTGTATCCAATCTATTGTAATAAGACCATATATGTAAAATATGTTTATGAATATGCATGTAGCATGTTTGGAGTAATAATATTGTAAAGGTATTAGAGAAATAGCGGTTCTCACAATTATTGTATCAGAGCAATAGTTTAAGTGAACTAAATACAACGGATTGGTATTTGGACTTAAACCGTCAAAAGTTCAACATATGAACGGATTCATTTTAAGTATATAGATACAAACCGTAGGAAAGACTTAAGTAAAGTATTAGGTAATGATAAATCCTAATATTCTAAATTACTATATTACTCCAAATTTTCAGAGCAATGGTTGAACAGGTGAGTAGCCATACACCACATGTGCGTGGAGATCCTCATCCTAATGAAGTAAATACTTGAGTATCCCCTCGTGAGGAGCAACTTGTGGATAAACTTACTGGTGTTATTCGGCAAACTCTTGAAGAACACAAGAAGAATAATGATAAAGGCGAAGAGAAAGCCACCAGAGAATCTTCAAAAAGGGAAGTAAAACATCCCTCATTCAAAACTTTCAAAAGTATTGGTGCTACGGAGTTTTAAGGTGTTCTTAATCTCATTGTTGTTCTTACATGGATCCGTAACACAAAAAAGTATTCTGTATTTCTCATGTGGTTAATGAAGATAAGGCTAATTATGCTTCTGCAATGCTCATCAGAGAAGCCTTGGTCTGGTGGGAAGCAACATTTGAAGCTCTCAACTAGTATGAACAGGATTATTTATCTTGGGAAATGCTCAAAACACGTTTGCTAAGAAAGTGTTTTCCTCTAGACATGAGGAGAAGATTGGAGAAAGAATTCCTCAAGCTTAAACAAGAAGGAATGACTGTGAATGACTATGAAACTCAATTCAATCAAAAAGCACGGTTTGTTGCAAAGTATATTCCAACAGAAGATGATAAATTCAGTTACTCATGGAAGGACTATGGTATGAAATCCGTGATTTCGTGGTTAATCGGGATGTTCTATCATTTGATAAAGCGGTTTAGTATGCTGGAAAGCGCGAGCATGACTTAGAGATACATGGTGCCACTCTTTCTGTTCTGAAGCATCCACGTATTGATCAAACTGTTCCTGTTTCCTCTATTCCACCACCTCAATCCGTTCTATCTGAACCTGGAAAAGAAGTACAATCTCATAATACCTCTCGTGGTCATGGTAGGTCACAATTTATTTCTCTTTAGTCGCCATCGTGTCGAAATTGTGGAAAGAATCATCCGGGCAAATGAAGATTAGAAAAAGGATCAGTATTCTATTATGTATGTAGAGAAATTGGCTACATGAAGTCCGTTTTCCTAATGAATAATGTTACATTCTTTTCTTGTAGTGTTACTGGCCACAAGAAGCGTTTCTTCCCTACTCTTACTAGTCAAATGGTGGGGAGTCAAGCTTCCGTCCAACAAACAAAGAGTACTCCAACTAAAAAGGAGGAGGTGCCAAAAGCTAAAGGCCGTGCATTCCAAATTACCACGGAGGAGGCATGTGAAGAACCAAATGTTGTGACCGATACATTTCTAGTCAACTCTAGACCTGCTCATATGTTATTTTATTATGGTGCCTCAGAGTCTTTTGTGTATCATGAATTTGCGAATTCCTTTCAAATTTCTTGCTATGCACTTGTGCAACCATTTCATGTAGATAGTGTAGGAATTATATCATTTCTTGCTGATAAAGTCTATAGGCATTATGAATTCCGTGTCATGCCATTCGGTTTGACAAATGTCGTCCAATGCTCGATAAATATATCATCGTATTCATTGATGATACTTTAACCTATTCAAAGTCTGAAGCTGATCATGCCATTCATATTCATGAAATATAAAAACTTCTTTGAAAGGAGAAACTATATGCTAAATTCTCCAAATGTGAATTTTGGCTTCACCAAATTCAATTTCTTGGCCATGTGATTAATGGTGACGGTATATCCGTAAATCCTAACAAAATCGAAGCCATTCAGAATTAGGAAGTGCCTCATAATGCTTCTGAAATTCGCAGTTTCTTGGTTCTCTCATGGTATTACCGGAGATTCATTAAAGATTTCTCATGTATAGTTGTACCTCTCACAAGTCTTACACAAAAGGAAACAAATTTCGAATGGGGTGAAGCCCAATGAAAAGTTTTCTCAACTTTAGAAGATCTTTTGACTCATGCTCCAATCTTATCACTTCCAGAAGGTGATAATGATTTCTCCGTATATAGCGATGCTTCTGGATTAGGACTCGGTTGTGTGTTGATGCAACATGGTAATGTGATAGCCTATGCCTCAAGACAACTAAAAGATTATGAAAAGAATTATCCCACTCATGACCTTGAACTCGCTGCAGTAGTGTTTGCTTTGGAGGCATTATCGTTTTGGTACAAAATGCCAATTGTTTAGTGACCACAAAAGTCTCAAGTATATATTCAGTCAGCAAACTTTGAATATGAGACAATAGCAAGTTATGGAGCTGATGAAAGACTATGAGTGTGAAATGTTGTATCATCTTGGAAAGGCCAATGTAGTTGCCGATGCACTTAGCAGAAAGGTTTATCATAATAGTGTGTTTTATGTTATTACCCACACTACCATAAAGTTCACTATTCTTGATGAACTAAAAAATGGAAAGTATAGGCCTTAATGTTAGAAAATATGAAAAAGGATGGGATGGTACATTATGTTGATATTTTACTCGATGATCCAGGTGGACTGAAAGTATTTAAGAATCAATTATGGATTCTAGAGATTGGTCGATTAAGACTGAAGATTTGGGATGAAGTCCATAAGTCTAAACTGTCAATACATCCTGGTACAATGAAAATGTACTATGATGTACGAGTTGATTATTGGTGGCCTGAGTTGAGGAGAGACATTGGAAGATACGTACAGGAATGTTTAGTGTGTGTACAAGCCAAAGTGGGACACCAAAAGCAATACGGGAGTCCAGAAAGTATTAATGTCCCTATATGGAAATGGGAGGAGTTGTCCATGGATTTTATTACCAAATTGCCAAAGACCGCAAGATAGAATGATAGCATTTGGGTAATTGTCGACCGACTGACTAAAAGGGCACATTTTAGTGCCATGCGTGAAACGGCTCCAATGGAGAAATATGCACACGTATACTTAGACGAAATTATTACGAGACATGGTGTGCCACTAAAGATTATTTCCGATCGTGATACTCGCTTCACTTCTTAATTTTGGGCTAGTATGCAACGTGAATTAGGATCTCATATTGCTCTCAGCACAGTTTATTATCCCCAGTCAGATGGTCAGACGGAGAGAACAATCAAAACCGTGGAAGATATGTTTCGTGCATGTGACTTGGAATTTGATGGTAACTGGGACAAATACTTACCTCTTGTCTAATTTTTATATAATAATAGTTACCACACTTCAATCAAAATGCCACCATATGAAGCATTATATGGTCGTTAATGCCGTACTCCATTATGTTGGCATGATGTAGGACAGAAATTCCATGGAGGCCCTAAAATGATTCAAGACACTACTGACAAGATTCAAATTGTACGAGAGAGAATGAAAGCCGCCCAGGACCGATAGAAGTCCTATGTGGAAAAGAGAAGATGACCCATAGAATTCTAGGTAGGTCATTTCATAATGTTGAAGGTGTCCCCATCGAAAGGCATTATGCGATTTGGGAATAAAGGAAAATTGAGTCCTAGATTTGTTGGTCCTTTCAAAATCATCTACGTAATTGGTAGGAAAGCATACCGCTTGGAATTGCCAGAAGATTTGGTAGCTATTCATGATGTGTTTCATGTCAGTTATCTATGCAAATGTTTAATCATATATAATGAAACGGTCCCATTATCAGAGGCGAAAATTGATAATAAGTTAAGATATGTTGAAGACTAAATTGCGTAACAAAGAGGTGGAGTTAGTGCTTGTCAAGTGGAAACACCATAGATGCCCAAATTATACTTGGGAAAATAAGGAGATAAGAGCGAAGTATCCCCAGTTGTTTAAATCCTTGTAATTTCGGGGACGAAATCATCAAAAGGAGGAGGTATTTGTAACATACACATTATTTACGTAGTTCAATTATCGTGTTTTGTAAAACTTTTTAGCTTAAAATGAATAATATTATATGTTTTTGAGTGTTGAGTTCTAACAAGATGGTTTTTAAGAGAATTGAAGTAAAACTATGTTAAGAATCATTTGGCAAGTATTAGAAGTCTTATGAGATTCCAATCAAAAGTCAACTATTGAAATTAACGAAAATATAAAGTTAGAAATAAGTTAAAATAATGTTATTGAAAGTTGTAGATTATCTCGTTAGAAACATTTAGGCAAAAACCTCATCAAAATCCAAGTTATAACAAAGAAGTTATGACTTATTGAAAATCCGCGACAAAATCGGCAAAGCACTATTTAGCGTAAAAAATGAGTTTTCAAGAAACTATTTTTTAGCTTTAGTGATCTAAATGAAAGTCATAGTATTAGTTAAACCGACAATTTTCATGAAAAGAACGTCCAAATCTGACTTCCTATTCGGAAGTTATGATTTTTCTAAGTTTTTGTATAGCAGTATACAGCCAAAAACTCGAAATAAAGATCGAGTGATTTTTAGCCGACACAAGCTAAAAGATAATCATAAATGTCATCAATAGTTGTACAACGGTAAAATGATAGACGAAAACAGACATCCGATAAAGAAGTTATGAATTTTTAACAGATTTTCCTATCCCAGTCTATTAAAAATAAAATCAAAATTAGCCCACGAAGTCTAAACAAAAGTTGTAGAACATAATTTTACCTACGTGTAGATATAAGGAACATCAAAACCAGAGCTCGTATGTGAAAGATACGAATTTTTTAAGTTTTGGGCACAAACTTCGAGATTGGAAGAATGCCCAACGTACAAGTGGTACGCTTAGCGTACAGATTTATACACCCAACATACAAGATATGTACACCCAACAGATGTTTATGTACACGGTCCGAATTTGGCCATGTCATCTACTCCTTCACATGGCTTACACGTGACATAGCCTTGACTCGTCCAAGCTGATCCTCGAGTACGCGCAGTGTATGAAGCTGTTTGCCCAACGTAGAGTCACTCAAAGCAGTACGCCCCACGTACACCATATTTATGTGCAGTGTAATATTGAGCCTTGGGCACTATAAATAGAAAGCGAAGGCTTCTGATTTTAGGTTACAAAATTTTACTCTCTTGCACCCTCTAATCTCTATTAATTTACCCTAATACCCCCTCCCCCCGATGCCTAGGAAACATCCCCGACACCCGAAGCAATTCCTGACGCATCGAAGACCCGAGAAAATAATATTTTCAAGTTGAAACTCTGACCGCATAAGGCCCAGTTTTCAACAAAAATCCCCGGTTTCGTCAGAGAAAATCATTTTAGAGACGAAGTGCTGCCCAAATTATCATTTTATCAATCGGATATTTCACGGTGAGTTCAATACAGGGACAATTGTATATTATGTGTTATATGTGCAATGTGCTTTCCCGTGTTATTATGATAATGAACTATGCCTTTAACCACGAAGTGAATGACTAAGCATCACTTGGGTATTGGTATGTAGCCTTTGACCATAAAGTGAATGAGTAAGCATCATTTTGGCATTGGCAGAATGCTAGATAGGGCTGAAAGCCTGTATATTCTAGAAAAATGTTAATTCAGAAACCGTTTATTTATGTGCCACTTGGGCTGAAGTTTTATTGTCGTATATCAAGTTGAAATTGTTGTATCTTATTGAATGTAAATGTTGATATGGAAAGCTTTTAACATGATTCACATATGCCTTTGTTGTTCTTTATCCCTCTTTGCTTCTATCATATTGATATGTATATGGCATAACGTTATATTGTAACTATTACTGAAATCATTAAGTCTCACCCGCTTATCCCTCTCAATATTTAAACAATTTCAGGTGATAAGCATCTAGTATAGTCATGTACTGGTAGAAGATGTAGAATATATAATATTATAGCTTTTGTATTCAATTTATAAAATCCTGGGAAGTTATGTAATATATAAAACTTTGTAAAAATCTTAATAGTCGGTTTGTATCCAGTCTTTTGTAATAAGACCATATATGTAAAATATGTTGATGAATATGCATGTATCATGTTTGGAGTAAAAATATTGCAAAGGTATTAGAGAAATAGTGGTTCTCACAGGGGTCCAAGTGGAACTAAGAGTGTTCCATCAGAAACATCATCCGAACAGGCTGAAGCTTTTTTTAAAAAGACAAAACCTAAGGCCAGTGTTCATAAGTTTTCTGGTAATTTTGTGCTCAGAAAAGTCAAAGAAATGCTAGATACAATAAAACTCTAAAAGAAGGAATTCATTTCTGGAGATCCAAAAATCCTAACTTCATTTATAAAGAAAATTCAGCAAATCTAGGTGTGAAAGTCTCTTCACATGCGAAACCTAAAAGTTTTCCAAAAACCCAATCTTTGTCTACACAGGTTTTTAAATCAAAAGTATTTCAAAAACCATATTTTTCAAATCTTGCAAAACCTTTGGAGAAAACAAAGTCTTACTTCTCTCCTAAAACTAATGTGTCCCAATCTGCCAACACATCGATAGATTTTAAGGGCAAAGGAAAGATAGTTTCAGAGCCTAAGATTCCTTTCAAGAGGTCCAAAACTAACTCAAAGAGAGCTGACAAGAAGTTTTTCACACAACAAATCAAAGATAAACATAGTAAAGTATGCTCAAAGAATAAAAATTCAAAAGATGATAGAATCACTGTTTTTCAAATCACAAAGAAAGATAATACCACCTTGATTAATCGATCTTATTTGGTTGATGTTGCTATTACTTTTCCTGTTTCTACAAAAGCCTCATGTGGACCCAAACAAATTTGGTTCCCTAAATCTCTATGATTTTTTTAGCTAATACGTGATGAGCAGTTTGACTCTCAATGGTACATTGACAGTGGCTGCTCGCGTCACATGACAGGAAGGAAGGAAGAACTTCAAGAATTCAGGGCATTAAAGGATGTAGGAAAAGTGAAATACGACAATAACTCGCTTAGAGAAATAAAAGGATATGGGATGATAACGAATGCGGAATTTTCCATTCACAAGGTAGCATATGTGGAAGGCCTGCAACACGTCCTAATCAGTGTTTCGCAATTGGTTATATGTACTAGAATAAAAGTGTCATTTGATGATGAGGGATATAAGATCGTTGAAAAGGATACCAAGACAGTACTCCTAAAGTCAAAGCATAAAGGCAAAATGTATCCAGTTAATCTGAACCCCATCAAAGGGAAGCATGCTATCTGCCTACTTACGAAAACTTCTTCTAATGATAGTTGGCTTTGGCACCGAAGGTTCTCGCACCTCAATCTCAATGACATAAATAAACTCGTTCTTGGTGATCATGTGAGAGGGCTTCCACTCTTGAAGTATGATAAGGAACATCCTTGTGCAGCCTGTGAATTAGGGAACAAAGCAGGAAGAGTCATACAACAGTTGTGAACACCAAAGTAATAGAACCACTTGAACTTCCGCATATAGATCTTTGTGGTCCTTCTGCAATTGAAAGAAATGGTGGTAACAAATATATACTTTTAATTGTAGATGATTTTTCCAGATTCACTTGGGTGTATTTTCTTAAACATAAATAAAAATCCACTCCCAAGCTCAAGGATTTTATAAAGCAGATCGAGATACACATACACAAGCTAGTCTGTAACATTCATATTGATAATGGTTCGGAGTTCAAAAACCAAGAGTCTAAAGAATTTCTTATCGAAAAAGGAGTAACTCACAACTCTTTGGCTCCTTACACTCCTTAACAGAACCGGGTCATTGAAAGGCGAAACCGGTATTTATGCGAAGCTGCGAGAACCATGATGTCATTTGTGAATCTACCACTCTACTTCTGGGTGGATGCTATTGGATTAGCCTGCTTCACTTAAAATCGATCTATCCTCAATAAGTGTTTTTCTTTCACTCCGTATGAGATATTATATAATAGAAAACCTAATGTCAAATTCTTCCATGTATTTTGCTCCAGGTGCTTTATCGTCAATTCTAAGGAGCAAAGGAACAAATTTGATGTAAAGGCTGACGAAGGTATTTTCTTGGGGTATTTTCTGACTTTTAAGGCTTATAGGGTTCTCAACAAAAAGTCTAAAAAGATCAAAGAAACCTATTATGTTACATCTGATGATAATTATTTAAAGAACTATCAGAAGAATGACATTCAATTAAAGGAAATCTTTCCCAAGCCGAATCCAATAACGACTCCACCCTCCAATCTCCATGATGAGTTTATGAATCTATTTGATGAGCTAAAGAAGGCAGTATCTTTAGAGTCCAAAGCAGTAGATAACAAAGAGGGTGAGTTAAAGAAGATTATTTATGAAGTGAAGAGTCACAAGCTGCGAACACACCATTTCCGGGGGGATCAACTTCAGCCTCCATACCAGATACATTTTTTTTAGAGGAGAATTCAATTCCTCAGTAACCTATGAAAGTAAAAACCAGGGGGAGAATCCAATTCCTGACAATGAGCAACATCGATCATTCCATGGGGAGAATGAAGATACAAATGTAGATTCGGATGTGAAGTCGGAATTTGAGGAAGTGAATGTTAAACTGGATCCAACTTATTATTCAAATTAACCCTCTTTGACAAAAATGGACCAGAGATTATCCAAAAACTCAAGTAATAGGAGAATCGATTTCAGGAGTTCTTACAAGAGCACAAAAAAAGGCGAAGGAGACTGCACTATTCTCTAAAGTAGAGTATTGCATGTTTAATTCATTTATCTCCAAAATTGAACCTATAAATATTCAAATTGCTCTTGATCATTCTGATTGGGTGCAAGAAATGCAGGAGGATCTCAATGAATTCGAATGCAAGAAGGTTTGGAGATTGATTCCTACTCCAAAGGATGCATATGTTATAGTTCTAAAATGGGTGTTTCGTAACAAGCTATACAAAGAGGGAAACATGATACTAAACAACGCTCGGTTAGTAGTTAAAGGGTGTTTTCAGGAAAAAGGTATAGATTACGAGGAAACATTCACACCAGTTGCAAGATTGGAATCCATTCGCATCTTCTTGGCATATGCTGCACACATGAACTTTTAAGTATATTAGATGGATGTCAACTGTGCCTTTCTGAATGGTGAACTAGAAGAAACAATATATGTGGAACAACCACCAGGTTTCATAAACGAAAAGTATCCCAATCATTGTTACATTATGGAAAAAGTGGTTTATGGAATAAAGAATGCTCCAAGAGCCTGGTACGAAATGCTTACTCTCTTTTTATAACACACTAAAATTTAAACAAGGATCGGTCGACCCAAACTTCTTTCACAAGAAAGATGGTCACCACTTGATGATCGTCCAAATTTATGTACATGGCATCATATTCGGATCCACTAACCCCAATTTAACTGATGAGTTCCGAAAGTTGATGGAAACTAAGTTTGGGATGAGCTCCATGGGTCCGATTAACTTTTTCCTTGGTTTTAATATAAGACAGTATCAGGAGGGAATCTTTATCAATTGAGAGGATTATATCAAGACCTTACTTGCTAAGTTTGGAAATGGTGGGAGATTCGAAGGTGAAGGTTCCAATGGCATTCGAAACGAAACTAAAACCATCTTTGGACAAACCAACTACTGATATGACACTTTATCGTCAAATGATAGGTTCATTGTTGTATCGAACTGCCAGTCGTCCAGACTGTTCTTTGTTTGCTATTGTGTTATGTTTCAAGCGAATCCTCGCGAACCTCACATGAGTGTTGTTAAGAACATATTCAGGTATCTTAAACAAACCTCCTCACTAGGAATATTGACCCTTCAAGTTCAAGTTTCTTTGTGCAAGAGTTCATTGACACTGATCTTGGAGGTTACAGTTTGGATAAAAAATGTACAACGGGAGGATGTCAATTTCTCTATGGCAAACTCGTAATTTGGAAATTCAAGAAGCAAACTTGCGTCTCCCTATAAACCGTTGAAGTTGAGTACATAGTTGCTGCCTCTTGCACTTTACAAGTAATCTAGATTCAAAGTCAACTTCGCGACTATGGTATTAATATGAAGTGAATCCCCTTGTATTATGACTCTGAAAAGTGCCATCCTCATATGTCACAACCCAATGCAACACTCAATGACCAAACACATTGTACTGAGGTATCATTTTAACAATGATCACATGGAATATGGGAATGTCGAGATACACTTTGTTAGATCTGGTGATCAACTAGCCGGTATCTTTACAAAAGCCTTAACTAAACAAACCTTCAATCCTATTCTTCAAGGCTTAGGAATGAGAAAGACCGAATCACTTCTGAAACCACCTTCGCACTCATAAAGTTTTGATTTACCTATGAATTGGTGCGAATGCTCGTAGTGACTCGCAGTTAATTGATCATCCTGCGAATTGGTGTGAACGCTCATAGTTACTTGCAGCCCACTATTCATTTGGAGGTTTGGAGCTTTGTGTATCCTTTGTGTATTTTATGTTGTTATTTTTCTGTTTTTATTTCTTTTACAAAAAAATAAAAAATTCAAAAATATTCTTTTTGTTTGTTTTATTTCTTTTTTAGAAAACTCAAAATCAAAAAGTACTTTTTTTTTTATTTCTCATTTCTTTTCATAAAATTATAAATACCAAAAATATTAGATAATTGAGCAAGACTGAAGGAAAATATTTGTAATATTCTCAATGATGGGACAGTTATCAATTCTGAATCTATGCACTAGTTAGGTGTCCCTAAAAGCATGTTGTTACATGTTTTCTGAAGCCTCTGAGACTCCATATTGAAGCCTTAATGAATCAATAATACCAATCGTTTCCTCCCAATTAGGTTGTTCATTTACATAAGTCATGAGCTACCTTACTATTCTCATATTGAGTTAAGAGTTGACTACTTGGTCACTTTTACGTAGCAGAGCTACATTTCTCTTCAGAAGTATCTCCAATATTTCTCCATCACTTTTTTATTCATGAATGTAATCCTTGAATGAAACCCAAAATCCAACACATATTTATAGTTACACAACTTCTGTTTTTATCATCTTAAATTCGTTATCACCACGAATTGAGTGAAACCCAAAATCCAACACATATTTATGAATTGACAGTGTACAAGTAACATGTTATAGACTACTCACCATCGAATTGATGAAATACCACATTCGTGGTTAGTACCTTGAAATATCTTTTTCATTTTCACGAGATCTTCATGGAATGTTATAAACCTAAGACATTTCTTCCCAAACGATGTAGTTTTTATTTTTCTTGAGATTTCCATATGATCCTACCACTCAAATATTTTCCAAAGCATATTTGTTCTTATGACTACAGTAGTCACACAAGTACTTCATACGAACGTTTGGACTTATGTTGACTTTCAGACTTAGTTGAAGAAGAAACCACCCATTTCACCTTATTAAAAGAAACCTTTCACTGTTTCTCCACAAACAAATGATCATAATTCAACGGGACACCACACAAGTACTTCAAAGTCTCTCTTGACTATGAAGGAAGAGATCGTTGCCCGGGATCAATCTGCTTTATGTCTCCAATGAAATCACTTGAATCCCTTAGAAAACTAGTTTTATTTCTTTATCTTTGGCACACTCTTGCATGAAGATCTTTATGATCTTCAAAAATCTGGTTCGTTGTCCTAATGGTTACTTTCAGATTCGAACTTCTATTAATGGTGTTCAATTTCGAAAGTATGAACTGCGAAAGTTAGCAACCGAAACGAAAAAATTGAATGGATGAATTTTAATTTGAGCTCGAGACAAATTCAAATTGTTCCTAACATTAGGCTGTTAGTTATGCCGCCTGACGCACGCCTAGCATACACCAATCTGTCATGCTTTTTCAGGCAATTGAAGCACCAAACGATGGTTTTTATCTCTACTGCAATACCGTATAAAAGCATTTTGATGCTTCATTGGACATTACTACTCTCCAAATCATTCGAAATTTTCGAAATTCACCCGACGATTTCTCTCTCTACTGTTCATCTTCTTCTTCACCAAGCAACAATGACAGCTTCTTTTGAAACTCCGTCAAACACAGATCAAATGGAACAATAAACACTGCTTAACATCAAGGCTAACCATAATCTCATTCTGGACCTTGAATCGTCCATATATGATGGCTTACTCCAACCTCTCAATGAATGCCTCCACTACTTTCTAATGGTTATCGTGTTGAAGAAATATGAAAACATACCCTTAGTTCATCTGTCCAAGGTGTATTCGACTATGAGCTACCAATCAGGGGAAGAGACGATTACGTTCGAAATCGGCAACAACAAAACCTACATCAGCAAGTCCAGGTTCTGTAACTTGGTAGGGCTTCCATAAGGGCATGACCTAATCAACCTAGAATCAATCTCTAACTCACCAATTCAAGAGATGTTCTACAACATGGGATACATTAAGTACCTTGCCATCGTATCCAAATTTAAGAAGCCTAACCTACCACCAATGTGGAATGGGTTCTTTACCCTAATCTTCAAAAGCTTCTCTAAAAGGGTAACCATCTCAGATGATGCAATCAAACTATTCATGACTATCATGTACGGTGTTTACTCAGGAATCAATCTTGACTATGGAACATGCTTTAGGCTCAACTAGTTTCAAGGCACAATCAGATTTCCTGTGCAAGGTTTTCGACTATCGTCATTCAAAGGGATATTAAACAACTCAACCTTCCGGTGGTTAAGGGTTTAAGAATGGAGAATATTCAGGTTTTTCACACCACCAATATCATTTTGTCAGACACTTCGAAGTTTTCTTTCCTCGGATCTATCCCGGAGACGATGCTTCATAACATACCAGTTACGAGTGAAATTATCCAAGCCTATTGCAGTCTACTAACTTTTGGTCCTTGACCATTGAAATCTGAAATATGAAAGGTTCTCGAGGAGGCAGATAAACCAAAGAAGGGTGGAAAGAAAAGAACTAAGGCATGACCCTCCGAACCTGTCAAGACTCTGAAGAAGAAGGTGAAACGAGCTGCTTGCCAGCCACGAACTCCAATGCCAAGAGACCATGAGGATTCAGATTCAAATACCATTTTGGATATTCCAGAGCAAGTTCAACATGAAAAAATTGAAATTGCTGAGACTTCCCATCCGATCATTTCAGAGCCTATCACTACCAGTCCTGAGGTAACATTTTTTTATGCCTACTTCTGTTCCGATCATAGATGAATTTTTTCCAGGATTTCTCTATTCCTTCACCTACCTCTACCATCTCCACTCCAATCACTATAACTCCTTACCCACATATCTCTATAGGTGTGTCGCAATCTCAAGCTACTCACGCACAATCTACTCCCTTGTTCATTGATTCTACAACAACATCCACAACCATTAGTGAACCTCATGTTTTTGTCAATGCATCTGATGCAGGGGCAGGTGCTTCAGGTTTTACTCTTGATCATGACTCTACACCCATATCCCCTCTCTGACAGATGATCCAGATACTATTTTTGCGGGTGATGACGATTTTGAATCTTTCAGATTTGATGCTTTCACATTTCGAGAAGATAGTGATGATGACGCTCCAGTCACCAAAGGGCAACTCAAGGCTATCAATGAAAAGTTGGATACCTTGCTCCAGTCATCCACACCCTCATCTTCTAATGGATTATCTCATGCAACAATTAAAGGTTTTCTTGAGATCCTCACCAAGGAGCACACTACGAATCTCAATAACACAAACAAAGTAGTTGAAGATTCTTCCACAACTTGCAAGGAAACTATGGAAAAAGTCGATAAACTAATTTCCGATGCTCAATCTTTTATCGGTACTTTCCAGACTTCATTTGAATCAAACACTGCAAAAGCGAATGTTGTTATCATCAGTCTTGGATCTACTCTTCAGACTGAGAAGGATTCTCTCGATCAAGTCTGTACAATCATTCGGTCAGCAAATACAGATTTTCACACCTTCCTCTCTTCCAAGATAGAAAAGCCTCATACAGATTTGGCTCTTGAAAATAAAATAATGGATGAGCTCGCAGTCAAAACCGAGAAGGTGAAAGTTTTATCTGTCAAGCTCAACCATGCTAATAAGAGAATTGAAGATGTGATGAAAAGTTGCATTGCTGATGTGAAAGCCTTACTCTCTGATATCATTGCGACTCGTGATTCTCTAATCATGATCTCTGTATGGAAGAATCTAATTTATAAACTTCGGCTTTTGTTCGCAATGCTAAATAGGCTTGAGCGTGTTTCAGAGTTTGATATACCTCCAAAATAAGGGGGAGACCAAGGCAAATCTTCTAGTGCTGAAAAGTCATATGGGGCTAATGAAGAAATTAAACAACAACATAAGACAAACAAACCGAAGGGTAATGTAGCTTCAAGTTCGAAGGGTAAAGAAAAACTTGTTGATGATGATGAGGAAGAGGAAGATGAATATACAAATCTTAAATGCAAGAATCAGGATGTTGTATTTGACAACAACCTGCGAATCGCAAGAGAAGCAGAGGAAAAAGAGAAAGCGCTTTGTAATGCTAAAATAACTCTTGAAGCTAGAAAGTTGTTATTTCCTCCTTGGACCATGGAGATAACATTGATAGAAACTATTGACAACCCAAGCATTCATTGATTGGAGCCAGTCACTTCTCTTGAGTTAGAGAAAACAATGGACTCATAACTAGATTTCCTTATCACTCTTAAAGAATTTATGTTTTGTAGCTTTAAGGTGATTGCAAATGCTTTGGATTCGGATGATTGTGTGAATAAGTCCTTGGTAGTATTTTACATGAAGCATGGCAAGCTACAATACTAGACTTGGAGTTCATAGAAAATAATTAATGTCATGGTTATTAGGCCAATAGAAATTGAAAGTTTTGTTAATGTCAAATTTAAAACAACTCAAGGTTCTGCGAATTCCGTATTCGAATTCTCTCTTGCAGATGTGTCATGTTTGAATCCCTAAGATTGGATCATGATGTTGCACCTCTTGATTAAGGACAAAAAGTAGTATGAACCAATTTTTGATCATACCAAGAGGATGTTGGTTTCATACATCCATGTGGTAGCAAAAATTGATGTTGAAGTTGCCTTGGTGCTGCGATAAAAACCCACAGTCCTTCCAAAAGCTTCTGCGAAAGACATGGAGAAGATAAAGCTAGGGAAAATTGAAAAGGATAACTAGAGCATGATGTTCCAGAGGGGATCAAAAGAAAGTGGAGTCATCCAGAAATGTCTATTTTCTTTGCCTGATAAACACTTGTTTTCCACCACTTGCTTGAACTACATCTTGGAAATCATAGGTAATTACAAAGTGAATGATGATGTTGTGAAGAATTGCTACTCATATATGATTTGATGGTATACAGTAATTTGCAATACTCTCCACGGTATTATGAGCAATCTCTTCCAGATTTAGAAAAGAACACAACCATGAAGAGTCTCCTGCCTCAATTAACACAAAGGGGGAGATTGTTGGGCCTAATGGATTGCGTCAATTGTATTTATTTTGTGTAGTCCATTTTGTGTAATGGGTTGGGCCTGTCTAACCTGGTTATTATTGTGCTATGGTTTAGCTATTTACAGTTCATGCATGCACTGTATCTAGAGTTGATACTTTTGTAACCCTATACGTGCCTCTACAATAGCAGTTCTTTATCGAGCTCTTCTGAGGCAGTGTTTTTCAATCATTCAGCACTACTTTGATCTTCATTCTTGTGTTTGATTCTTAATCCTATTTTGAATCTATCAATCAAACTCTTAGTTTTACTGTAACACTAACTCTCTTTAATCTGTCATCTCTACGGGTACCCTATAAAATGAATTATAATTATATGGATTATTAAAAAGAAAAAGATGTGTGCATTTAATAGTAGTTAAAAGATAAGAAGTCAAGTGATGTGTTATCTGATCACCTACAACGCTACACATGCATGAAAGTTCCATTATTCTAACAGGTTATATCAATGTTGACTTGCACACTTCAATATAAAACTTGTTTAACTGTTTTATAAATCAAGTATAGCAAACAATTTGTTTTAAGTTTTCATTGATAATTAGGAAAATGTGTGTTGGCATTAATGATAAGATATAATCATCGTTTATCATATCACCATACCTCTCCAGTTGTTGTATCCCTATTTCGCTTTTAGAAAAGATTCACAGCAAAAGGCAGTATAAACTACACCAAAAGAAAGGTTTTTAATGTTAGACATCAATAAAAGATTATTGAATAATATTTTTAATAGCGGAATAAGAATAGTAATAATGATAATAATTTGGTGAGAAAGCAACCTATTAATGTTGGGGAAGGGATTGTGTTGTGTCAACTATTGATGATTTGTAACCCCTTGATAAAGTAATTGCCATTTCATCAACCCTCACATACAACAACCATGGGAAATAGTTTTATATGAGATTCACCAATATCAAAGCATACCAAAAGAACATTGAAATACCTCTAAAGTAGAAAAAATCACGCTCATAAATTTATCTTTTACTCTAAAAAGCCTCATAAAAAGCTATCTGATGAGAAATGCTTATCTTAATTGCATCCCTAGAAATCAAGAATAAAAAGCTTCAATTTAATCACAATATATGATGCCTTAAGATACATTTTAGGGAATACAAAAATTCAAAAAAAACAAAAAACAAAAAAAATACAGAATATGCCAAAATCCAAATACCAAGAGCTTTCCTCATATCCCTAAATGAGGCTGCAACATTCATCCAATCAATATTCAACTCGTGTTAGTCTTACAATTTAACATTAAAATTAAAAGTCAAATAGACAATATTGTGGTGTAGAATTTACCAACTCTTGTACAGGGTTCCAATACTTGTGGCTGGAAAACATTCTAAGAAATTGCCTAATGGAACAAAACATGCATTAAAATATAAAGATTTTGCAAAAAAAAAAAAATCATTTCCTAAATGCTAAAAAGAATAATAAATAATACTTATCATTAGCATTTGTTTAAGAATCATAATGATATGATCAATGGAATATACTCGAAAATACAAAGCCAAAGGTTTACTTGTTAAAAATAATGAAAGAATACATGCATTAAAGATTTCCAAAAATGTAGTTTTTGTTGGATATTTTCAAACCACTAATAAATATATATAAATAATGTTGTAACGTCCCGTTTTTACAACCAAAATTTTTCATTTTTATTAAGATAAAACTTACCAATTTATGAAATCTATTATTAAGAAAACCATTTATTTTAAATTAGAGTTTTAAAGAGAATGTGGAATTCTCAATGATGTTGATGCGTGTGTATAGTCTCGCATTCACCTTCCCATAGACACAAATGATACATGAAACAATAAAGAAATGGGTGAGCATAAAGCCAAGTGTTTTTTCCGCAAAATACAACATACATAACAAACATACTGCCAAGCATATTTGGGTGTCTCGCCTACCTCTTCGCTTTATTTGAACTAGATACTGCCGAGCATATTTGGGTGCTGGCCTACCCCTTTGGTCTACTACAATATAATACCATAAACAAATAATCATAGAAACATCAACAAATACTAGCATACCAGAAAATTACTACAAAGACAATCATCTTATTATAAACATCAATTAGTGTGTTGGCATTGATGCCTTCGACCCATGGTTACAATGAAGATAACTCATTATCACTAACTAATCCTCTAACAACATACAGTCCTGCCACCAACTAACATCCATAGATGCGTAACCCTAAGTAACCAAAGATGAGCTAGCCACCCATATAGGTGATCCTAATCTACAGCCACAATCAAACAAGGAATAGGAAAGGGATCCTAGATCAAGATTTCTCAAGATATCCTACATGACCACAGATAACCCCTAAGGGCACTCTATAGGTGATAAGCAGCAAGCACATATAACATACAGTTCTGCAAGTTATTACGGAAAAGCATCATACTCGATACTAAAACACAAATATAACAGATCACTACAACATAACAACATACTCGATACTAAAACACATATCTACCAGATCACTATAGCACAACAACATACTAAATATCAACAATCCAAGGAGTGCATGGTTGAATATACTTAGAGGTGAGATATTTATCCAGATTTGTGATCCTACTCTAGAACCACAACCAACAAGGAATAGGTAAAAGAGTTGTTGGGTCAAAAACATTGTTTATACTTTACTTTTCTAGGGAATTAGGTTTTCGTTCATGTAATATGTGTTTGTAGTTGTGTGTTCACGGCTCAAGTAGGTGTTTACGTCCGTGAATTGGTTTACGGTCGTGAACCTTTTCACGGCCCATGTTCCATATAAATAGATGTTAGGTGGGTGAAGAGTGTACGGATAGGAAAGGAGCTTAAGTGTATGAAACTGAAGGTGTGATAGAGAGAGAAATTAGAGAGAAGAAGAGAGTGTGTGTATGAATTTCTTGTAAAGATATTCATTCATATGATTAATAAATTAGATTCATCTTATTCTTCTTCTCCTTCTGCTTATTTTATCTGGTAACATCCGATTGATTAGGATTCCACACCACCAATTGGATCTGATTGATACACAAGCAGATTTGGTACTTTACAGATGATATCAGAGCTTGGATTGTATCAATCATTTTGGCCAGATATGGAGCGTATTTGGTCTTTTTCTTGAAGGATTTTTTGTTTTTAGATAGTTCTTGGCAAAATAAGGGGGGGTTTGTTCTTTGTGTTTTCATAAAAACAAGTTTTTTATCGAGTTTTTAGGCTTAAAATATTGAAAAACATCATTTTTTGCGATAAATTGAAGCTTTCACGGCAACTGAAGCTGTGTTCACGGCCAGGAAGAAGGGCTCACAGTTCTTGGAGTTCACGCTCCTTGCAGTTTCACGGTCCTCGCAGGTTCACGGTCGGTGGTTAGAGTGAGTGTTCACGCTCTTGTGTGTGTGCTCAAGGTGTACCCGATGTTTTTGTGCAATAAATGTGTGCACTGCTTGAGTAATCCTTTTCTCTACTCCATTCTTGTTTGATTGATTGATTACTTGTTTGATCACTGGTTTGGATCATTAATACATTAGATTCACACACTCTCTCTTCTTCTCTCTATTTTCCCTCTCTATCACACCTTGAGTTTACACACTTAAGCTCCTTTCCTAGCCGTACACTCCTCACCCACCTAACATCTATTTATATGGAACATGGGCCGTGAACTAGTTAACGTCCGTAAACACCCACTTGGCCTGAGAACACACAACTACAAACACATATTACATGAATGAAAACCCAGTTGCCAAGAAAAGTAAAGAATAAACCATATTTTCGACCCAACAATCTCCCCCTTGGTTTATAGCTTTCTTTTCTAATTGACCCAACGAACTCCCCCTAAAAATGTAGTTGTCTTTTCTTGTCAATCTTCATTCGGAGCTTGGCTTCAGCTTTTGTCTTTGATTTTTGACAACTTCAAGATGAACTTGTTGAATCTTCAATAAATGTCTTCATCTTGAGCAGTTGGGCTTTTCTTCAGAATTTGACATTCAATGCACATTGGGTGAGGAGGCTTGATGTAGAGATTCTTGAAATATAGCACTTTCAGCTTGAGAGTCTTCAAGGAGAACAACAGAGATAGCTAATCTTATGGATCACTTCAGCAGATTCAAAGATAGCAGCAAATTGATTGAGGAGGCTTCAATGCAATCTGTCACATAATCTTCAACTACAACTTCACCTTGCTTCTGGGGATGAAAGATTGAATGTTGAAAGAATAATCTTCATTTCTTGTTCATTCGAATAAATATTCTTCGATAATCATGGATGAAGCTTTATCTTAGAAAATCTCGATACAGTCTCCATGAGTCTCATCTACATTTGAATTCACTTTTCAAGACGAAGAAAATTTGAGATAAAAACCAAAACTTAGAGAAACTCAGCATACAATATTCTTGTATTTTTCATATTTTCATGAAAAATAAAACAGAAAAACAAATATTTTTGGATTTTTGGATTTTGTTGAAAAAATAAAATAAAAATAACACTATTTTTGGATTTTTCGTTTTCTGATTTTTGTTTATTTTTTAAAATTTTAATTCTCCGCTTAAATTTGTGCATAGAGGAAAACTATGAACAAATTTAATAAAAACAAAAATATTTGGGATCAAAATTGAAAAGTGAATTCAGATGTAAATGAGACTCATGGAGACTATATCGAGATTTTCTCAGCCAAAGCTTAATTTGTAATTGTTGAAGAATATTCATTCGAAGGAACAAGAAATGAAGATTATTCTTTCAACATTCAATATTTCAACCCAGAAGCAAGGTGAAGTTGTACTTGAAGATTGTGTGACAGATTGCATTGAATCCACCTCAATCAATTTGATACTATCTTTGAACCTGCTAAAGTAATCTAGAAGATTAGCTCTCTCTGTAGTTCTCTGTGAAGATTATCAAGCTGAAAGCTCTATCTTTCAAGAACCTCTACATCAAGCCTCCTCACCCAATGTGCGTTCAATGTCAAATTCTACAAAAAAGCCGAATTTCTCAAGATGAAGTCATTTATTGAAGCTTCATCAAGTTCATCTTGAAGCTATGAAGAAATCGAAGACAAAAGTTGAAGCCAAGCTCCAAATGAAGATTGACAAGAAAAGCCAGCTACATTTTTTTGGGGAGTTTGTTGGGTCAATTAGAAAACAAAGCTATAAACCAAGGGGGAGATTGTTGGGTAAAAAATATGGTTTATGCTTTTCTTTTCTAGGCAATCGGGGTTTTCATTCATGTAATATGTGTTTGTAGTTGTGTGTTCACGACCCAATTGGGTGTTTACGACCATGAACTGGTTTACGGCCCACGTTCCATATAAACAGATGCCAGGTGGGTGAGGAGTTTACGACTAGGAAAGGAGCTTAAGTGTGTGCAACTCAAGGTGTGATAGAGAGAGAAACTAGAGAGAAGAAGAGAGAGTGTGTGAATCTCTTGTAAGGATCTTTATTCATATCAGTAATACATTAGATTCATCTTATTCTTCTTCTCCTTCTTCTTATTTTGATGTGGCAACATCCGATAGATTGGGATTCCCAACCATTAATTGGATCTAATTGATACACAAGTAGATTTAGGACTTTACAAGATCTTATATCAAAGTTCTCAATCTATCCTACATGACTATATACAGTCCCTAAGGTACCCCTCTACTAACAGATAACAAAAACTAGTAGGCCGACATTGGTGCCTTCTACCCATAGGTACAATGAGGCAAAACTCACCTCAATATGAGTAAAGATAACAACTATAGAAATGAAGTACTCTACCATCTTCAACTCACTTCCAATCATGTACAGGAAGATACTTGAGTCAATACCTAATCATAGGTCATAGTCACTTGCAATAGTAACCACCTCACATGAAATGACGATTAGGGTTTCACATAAAATAATGATTAGGGTAAGTAGGAACATTTAACCCAGTAAGGACTTAATCACCTAAGGGTAGGATTGATTAAGGTTTGACTTACTCATTCTCGGGTGTAATAATAATCAAATCAGTAGCCCGAATACAGGTCCGATCAATGTCTAAAATAGAGCACCCCGATTCCAGTTTTTTTCACATAAAATGATAACCTACGTTAGTGTTCCACACTAAACCCCCTGAACACTTAAATCATTAAGTCTCATATTCCATTAAGTTAATTATAGGGCATTAGTAGGTGTTTTTTTAACTTTAATTAATAGATTTAATGTTGGTCTTGATCGACTCCAAAAACTTGGGTTTCTTCTCATTATGGTTTACTAAACCCTAATTAGGGTTTACACTCCTAAAGTTCGATGATTAGTTGATTAAATAAATATATGCTTAGTAAATTAGGCACCACCTACCACCACCTCGAGCAGTGGTGTTCGGCGTTGGTACATGGCGGCGGGAGGCGGCTTCCAACAATTTTAGTGGTGGTAGTTTATAATTTTTAAATCAAAACGTTATCAAGGAATTCTGGTACACACAAAACATCCATCCAACACATACACAACAACCTCACATTGGTGGCTGGTTTTCTTCAATCTCTTACCAAGAATCGATTATACAACCTTATACCATACAAAAGAAAAAAAATGCACACATATACACGCACACAACATGTCACACATACACAACCACCTTCGCATGGTGGCTAGTGGTGCTACAAAAGGAAAAAGGGGTGGCAGCCACCATGGTTTGCGGCCATGGTGGTTCTTTTTGACTTCTAGCCAACCAAAATACACATATATGCCTCAAAGAATCGCAACCACATCACACATGCATACACATAATTAAAACACGAACGCAACCACCTTTTCGGCGGCAAACGAGGGTCGAAGGCAACAACAACATGACAAACGTGTGGAATGGCGACAAAGAACGTGGGTTGAAGCGTAACAATAAAAGAAATGGGGAATAGAATGCACTTGACCCAACCATGAATAGCAACATCATCCATGATATTCGATCTTTCAATCTCCTTAACTGACTCAATGTCGGGTTCGTGACTCTTTGTGTTCGCCGACAACGGAACATTGATGATGGCTACTTCGGTGGTTCTTCAGTGGCGACAAGGAGGTTGCGGATAGAGACGTGGAGTGATAAGGGTGGCGGCTAAAAATGTTTCTATGGTTAGGGTTTAGGGAGAATATGAGAGGAGGGGAAAGGAGGGGTCATGGGTTTAAGTCCCCGTCCCCAAAATCAAACTTCTAAACATTTTTACACTTCCAACCCCTCCCTCCCTCTATTTTATTTTCAATTTAAATCCAATAATTAATCAACAACCCCTCCTTTAAAAAAAACATTTCACATTTCAGGTCCTAATGTTACAATATAAACCCTAAATTCGGGAATTTATATCATTTAACTCCTCCATCGCTAACACTAATAAGTCATTACGGATTTAGGGATAAAATAAAATTAAAATATAAATTACATCTCGGGGTTTTTAGGGCTTACTATTTGTTTATTTATTACTATTATTATTCTTATTTATTTATTTACTTATTTTATTTTATTTATTTTATTTTTAAACAGACTGTTACAAATGTTATCATTAATTTTACATTATTACGGAAATTATATATAATTGTTGATGAATCAATTTTATTAATAAATAAATATATACACTTACCATGTTTATCTTTTGAGTTGAATTCCCAGTTTCACTCAAGATCGCATAGATCCCTAATATCTCTCACACTCAGTTATATCTTATTCTATATAAATACGTGATGAGAAGAAGATTTACAATATACGAAAATACATACAAGAATTTCATTTTAGGGTTTCTTGTGAGATTTAAAGAGTTCTTGAGATCAAATGGAAAATCCAACCCTAGTCTTCAGATTTGAAAATCTCAATAGAACAAGGTATGTAATTGTTCTTCATGTTTAAGTTTTCTTTTAACCAGATTCGAGATAAAGATCTAATGTTAGTGCTTTCACATTTTTGTTTTAGTTATTAAAATACCCAACAATTGGTATTAGAGCCTCCTCAAATTTGTTATTGGAAATTTTACTTTGGTTTGGGCTCGGTTGCTTTTTGAACTACTACATACATGAATATATGTGCTTACTCTTGTTATTTCATCCATTTCTTATATGACCCTATGGTATTACATTAAGAGTTTCATGTATAAAAAATAGTTGATGCTCTTTTAATCTTTTTCCTTTTGCCCAAAGTGAGTTTTAATTGGCTGTTATGATCCAACTTTGGCTTAGGTTGCTACGTTAAAACATTAACATAAGGAAGTATATATATATATATATATATATATATATATATATATATATATATATATATATATTTGCAATTTAATCACCAAGGTTGTATCAAATTGTTTTGTTAAATTGGTTGTTTTAATCTGGCCAACTTGTTTGATAATATTTTTCATTGTATTATCAAATTTTGATTACATGAAAACATGCGAAAGGGTTTATCGAAATTTATACATCTATTTTGGGTCATTGATAAATTTCATTTATGCCATTATTTATTTTAAAGGTAAATTAATTGACATAATATGTCATCAAAGTGATCTCTTTTGTGAAAATTAATTTACATGGAATTTAAATGTTATGATTTCTGTGTTTATTAATGCGGATATTAACTGGTGCAAAGGTAGGTTGATATTTGGCCGGATAAACAGATATATGATAGTAAACCTTCGAAATTTTTTTAGGTTAATTGTCATTAATAAGTCAATCCAAAGAACGACTTGTTAATTGACATGATTTATTATTGATGTTTATTATTAGATTTTATGGCTTATGTGTAAATTAATGTGGATACTAATCGACCCAAAGTTAAGTTGATATTTGACCGGATAAACACATATTTGATGATAAATATACGAAAATGTTTAGGTTACCTAATATTAATAAGTCAATCCAAAGTGGGGATTATTAATTAACATGATTTATTGTAGATTCTTATTATCAAATTTTATATTTTATGTGATTATTAATGTGAGTATTAGTCGAACCAAAGGTAGACTGATATTTGGTTGAAAAAACACATATGTGATGTTAAGCATTTGATGATATTTTGGTTCCATGTGATTAATTAATCAATCTAAAGAGGGTCTTGTTAATTGATATGATTTACTATCAATATTTATCACTAAAGCAAGGATATATCTTGCTAGTTAATATTACTTTCCAAATACTTGATATTAATGTTGTGTCAATACCTTGTAAAGATGTCATAAATTAAATTTATTGATGATTATTTATGGATTAATGAAGTAGGGTTCATAGTTTGTTGTTTCATCTTATAATGTTTAATTCATAATGTATTTACTTAGTGTGAGTTACGATGCGATCTTGTACTTTTTGTTACCTTGAAATCACAAATTTGTTGTTGACTTGAGTTGTCTTTCTTTTATCCCTATGATACATATATATAGGGATAGTACATAGAAGAACGTCTAACGGTTTAACTGATAGAATAGTTTTTTCTTGTAATCAAACTATTTTGATCTTACTCGTTAACGAGAACATAATCTTATATACCTCGTGTGTTATTGTGAATCATTTCATCATTTGATTTGTAAATCTAATCTTTCCTTCAATTGGAATCAGAGCGGGAAATTATTTAAACTTTTTTCAGATATGTTCATCTTATTCAACTGTTCTTCGAGTTCATAGTGTTTATCTAGATCTATTCATCAAATTTCAGATATGTTCCGCATTTTACAAATTGATCTCTACTTATTTGATTGATTCGTTTAATCTACAATTTTTCAAGTTCGTTGATCTGATTCATGTCAAATATCATTCAAAATGTCGAATGATGATTCACACTCCGCCACATTCAATCTTCCAAGTAGTATTGGTTCCATAATGAGAATTCCAATTTTATTCCTCGAAGACTATAAAGTTTGGGCTCTTTACTTTGACGATTATGTTCTATGGATTGAAACTTAAAGATCCACCATCTGGAAAGAAATTAAAGATAAAACACACATGTATAACAAGATTTAGGAGGAAGTTCTAACTCAAAGTGCTTATGAGACCATCCTTGCTAATGATAAAAAAAAAATTGATTATGTGGAAAAAGACAAATTGCTTAGCTACTTGAAGGCCTTGAGAATCATAAGGTTTTCTCTTACTCCTGATACTTTTTTTGTCTTATTAGCTCTCTTGAATCTGCACACAAAAAATGGATAGATTGAAAGAATTGTGTAACATCTGGATTCCCAGGTATATTATTATAATATTTTATTTTTGGAATTTGTGTAGGAACTCGGAGAGTTGATGCTTAGACTCGCCAAGTAGGGTCGCGGATTATCATCTGGGTTCGAGACTGGACTCGGCAAGTCCATTAGTGGACTCGGCAAGTCCACACTGTTTAATGAAACCCTAATCCCCAGGGGTTGGAGCCTATTTAAGGGCACTCATAGTCCCCCATTGCGGCTACCAGTCCCTTGAGAGAACCCTATGTGAGCTAAATAATTTGGGAGGAAGGAGAAGCCATAATTGATCTTTCTATCTTTGGTTTAGCAATAAGAAGGTGACCAAGAGCAAGAGGAGACTGAAGGAGGTGTGATTCTAGTGGTTTCAGAGTCCAGAGACTTCAACTTGAGGTATTTATTCGGTCCTTCTTCAGTTTTGGTATTGATTCTTAGAGTTAGGGTTTTCTAACCTCTTTTGAGGATGGTTATGTGGAGCAATTGGTCCCTTCTCAAGTTTATGCTTTGGATCTCGACTCAAAGAGGTCCAGAGACCTTAACCCTTGGAGCTTTATGAATTATCTTGGGTGTCATGAACTTAGAATGTCATTTTTGGGGCTAAATCACCAAATGAAACCATCTAGATGATATTTGAGTGTCAAGGTCTGGACTTTACGTGATTATTATGCTTGGGATGGCCAGATCTATGGATTAGAGGAACAGATCTGACCTCAAGAGGTCAATGGATTTTGTGCATGGCATGTACTTGCCGAGTTGTTTTTGAGACTCGATGAGTTGAGTTGGGGTGGCCCCGCGATTCATACCTGGGGACTCGTCGAGTGAAGGGAGGGACTTGACGTGTTAAACAGGACTAAAGAGTTAGTGGACACATGTGGACTCACCGATTTGCCCAAGTGCACTCGACGAGTCGGGTCAAAGTTTGACCATTGACTTTGGTTGACTTTTAGGGTTTGGTAAACAATGAGGGCCTTTGAGCCAAAGGAGGGGTAAAATGGTCTTTTACCCTTTTGAGGGTGCCTAGAGAGGGTTGAGTCTAGTTCTGAGAGTTATATTTATAAGAATATTACTTTATGTGTTTAGGCGGAGGCTAGATCGTATTTCTACCGAGTCAATGATTTACCGGGACATCTGAGGTGAGTCTTCTGACTATACTTCACCTTGAGTGGTAATTAGATTTATGTGCCACAGTTATCGTATGCTATTATGTGATGTGTTGTACTGCATTATTTCTGTGTGGTTTATATCATGTGTATATCAAAGTATATCAGAGTTAGAACTGAAAGGTTCACAGAGTTAGGACCAGAGGGTCCACAGAGTTAGGGCCCACGGGCCCACAGAGTTATAGCCTCGAGTGGTTAGTGTGTGTTATGTATGGTATTTTGGGGAACTCACCAAGCTTTATGATTATAGTGTTATGTGTTATGTGTTTCAAGTACCAGTGATGATCGCGGGAAGGCACCGGCATGATTCATACACACGCATGGATTTTCTATGTATTTTGATCTTGGGAAATATTTTGTGAAACAAAGTTATGATACAATGGAATTTTGTTGATAAATGTGTTTAAAAATGTGAAAATTTGTTGTAAATTTTACGGTGTTACAATTTGGTATCAGAGCCTTAGTTTAAGGGATTCGGATGCATCTTCGGGCGTATCTGAACTCAAACTGAGGATTTGAGGAAAAATTTGATAATAAAATAAATTCTTTTAAAAGGAGTAAAAAGAGTTTTGAAACAAACAGAGCAGAGCCGTGTGTACGATCAGCCAGCGCCCGAACGATGATTTCCCAAAATACCCTTACAATAAGTTGTAAAAGAAATGTTATGATATGATATATGATGAATTATATTATGCATGCTAGAGAAATACTAGGTATTCTTATTAGGACTAGAGTGGCCTGATATATGATGCCTTAGTCTAGGGATTTTGCTATTAGGAATGCTTGAAAGTGTTGAGATAGCAGCAAGGAACTTATGAGAGATTTGCTAGTGAGTGGCACATGATTAGAGAGAATAGCGTACTTGGGATTTAGGGCTTTGGGAGGAGGACTTGGTGTGAATGCTGAGTCGGTGTGGTCGGTAGTATACAGCCCATACTATCGAAGGCACCGGGTTAGTGTGCAACCCAAGTAAGAATCCTTAGGGTACCAGAGATCAAGTAGGGTTGGGATATCGAGTGTGTGTACGTCCGAGTAAATTACTAATATCTTGTGTAGTATTTCAGAGAGGCATCATGGTAGGGACACGTCACAGACTAGGGACCAGTGGAGGGGGCGTGAGCGATGAGGAGCTCCGCCAGATGATTCATGATGAGGTGGCTGCTGCCATCCGCAATGAGATTCCAGAGATGTTTGGGTCTATTAAGCCCACCCTGATAGAGACGTTCGATGAGAGATACACTTCTCTTTCTGAGGTTGTTGTTGCTGCGGCCACTGCAGTTGTAGCTGCGGCTAGACCACAGGGTGATGATGCGTTGTCCTTCCGGGAGTTCAGCAACACAAAACCACCAGAGTTTCATGGGACCCAGGACCCGATTGTGGAGATGAGGTGGATATCAGATATAGAGGGATTTTTCTTTACTTCCTTGTCTCCTGAGCATTTAAGGATCCAGTTTGCGCTGAACCAGCTTCTCTTGGGAGCGAAGGATTGGTGGAAGTTTGTGATGGCGCATTATTCGCCTACTGAGCTTGCTGCAGTGACTTGGGAGAGGTTCACTGCTATGTTCCGAGATGAGTACGTTCCCCATGTGGAAAGGAAGCATTTGGCCCAGGAGTTTTTGACCCTCAAGCCGGGTACTGATTCTGTTACGGTGATTACGAGGAAGTTCCATGAGCGGGTGATGTTTTGCCCAGAGCACGTGTCCTCCGAGCAGGCACGTATGAGCCGCTACCTGAGCGTTTTGAGGAGGGATATATGGGAGTTCGTGGTGAACTCGATGTATCGGACATTTGCTGAGCCACAAGCAAATGCCCGGAAGAGGGAGATAGAGCTGGAGGCTCAGGCTAGGGAGGAGGCTGAGTCTCAGGCGAGGGATCGGCGACGGGCACAGTCTCAACCGGCAGCCAAGCGGGTCAAGCTCGCTGATTCACAATCTGGGAGTCAGAAGGGCCGCACTTGTAGCATGTGCAGCAAGAGCCACGATGGGGTGTGCAGAGCGGGGTCTTGCTACAAATGTGGCAAGGAGGGACATATGGCCAAGGATTGCCCCAAGGTGTTTGCAGTATGTTTTCACTACAACCAGATTAAACACCACAACGTAGAGTATCCACAATTACTAGGGACTACCCAGGGAGCACCTCAGGGATCTACTCCTGCTGCTATCAGAGCTATTGAGAGCCGGCCATTAAAGGCCGAGGTACCGAAGGCACAAGGGAGAGCCTTCCAATTGACTGCGGAGGAGGTCCGTGCAGCGCCCGATGTCGTGGTTGGTATGTATTCGTTCATATATTAAAATTTTTGTGTTGAGTTATTGTGCTTATATTATGATATGCGTAGGTACATTTCTTGTGAATTATGTACCTGCCTTGGTGTTATTTGACTCAGGTGCGAGTCGGTCTTTTGTATGTTTGGCTTTTAGTCAGCACATCAGTATTAGTCGAGAGGTGATGAGTCAACCTCTGAGAGTTTCCATAGCTGACGAGAGAGCAGTGTATGTCACCGAGGTGATCCGAGGATGTGTACTTGAGATTTTCGGTGTCAAGTTCCCGATTGATCTAGTTCCTATTGCGATGGGAGATGTCTGTGTCATCGTGGGCATGGACTAGTTGAGCAAGTTTGGAGCGGTTATCGACTGCGAGAGATAGCTGGTGACCATACGAGACCCTAGTGGGGAGTTCTTACCGTATACGGCGAGGGTACGCGTTCTGAGTCGGCATTTTGTTTAGCCGCTAGAGCGAGGCAGAGTCTACAACAGGGCTGTAAGGGATTTGTAGCATATGTGTTGGATACAAGGGTTGGTTCAGAGAGACCGAGGTAAGTTGATGAGGTTCCGATAGTACGTGAGTTCCGGGACGTATTTCCAGAAGAGTTACTAGGGGTGCCTCCCGAGAGGTAGGTTGAGTTCAGCATCGATTTGATTATGGGAGCTACGCCTATCGCCAAGGCACCTTATCACCTTGATCCTCCAGAGATGCAAGAGTTATCCTCACAGCTTCAGGAGCTGCTGGGGAAGGGGTTTATTCGGTCGAGCAGTTCTCCATGGGGAGCGCCTATCCTTTTTGTTAAGAAGAAGGATGGCTCACAGCGAATGTGCATTGATTACATGGAATTGAACAATCTGACGGTCAAGAACCGTTACCCATTGCCGAGGATCGATGATTTGTTCGATCAGTTACAAGGAGCATCTTGGTTCTCCAAGATCGATTTGAGGTCGGGATACCATCAGGTGAGGGTGCGAGATGAGGACATCCAGAAGACAGTGTTTAGGACTCGTTACGGGCATTACGAGTTTGTGGTGATGCCTTTCGGGCTCACCAATGCGTCGGTGGTGTTCATGGACCTCATGAACAGAGTATGTAGGCCGATGTTGGATCGCTCGGTGATCGTGTTCATTGACGACATATTGGTGTATTCGCGATCCAAAGAATAGCATGAGGAACATCTAAGAGAGATCCTCGGAGTTTTGAGATCGGAGAGGCTTTACGCCAAATTCTCCAAGTTTGATTTTTGGATACGAGAGGTCCAGATCCTAGGGCATCTCGTTAACCAGAAAGGGATATTGGTTGATCCGGCCAATTGAGGCGGTGATGAGTTGGGAGGTGCCGAGGTCACCTACAGAGCTCAGGAGTTTCCTAGGATTGGCAGGCTATTATCTGAGATTTATCAGGGATTTCTCCAAAATCATCGTGCCACTCACCAAGTTGACCCGGAAGGGCGTTGCTTTCTCATGGGGCCCAGAGCAGAAGGCCTCCTTTGAGACACTTCATCAGAGGTTATGCGAAGCCCTGGTGTTAGCCCTTCCGGAGGGAATGGAGGACTTCGTGGTATATTGTGATGCGTCGATATAAGGGTTAGGAATGGTGCTTATGCAGAGGGGGAACGTGATAGCATATGCATCAAGGCAGCTGAAGCCTCATGAGGCAAGGTATCCCACCCACGATTTAGAGTTAGGGGCAGTGGTGTTCGCCTTCTAGATCTGGCGTCATTACCTGTATGGGGTCCGGTGTACCATATACACAGATCACAAGAGCCTGAAGTACTTGATGGATCAGCCCAGCCTGAACATGACGAATAGGAAATGGTTGGATGTGGTAAAGGATTATGATTGTGAGATCCTGTACCACCCGGTTAAGGCTAACGTAGTAGCTGATGCCCTGAGCCGTAGGACGGATTGCATCCCGATGCGAGACGTTTGTATGAGATTGACAGTGATGACTCCGGTGTTGGATACCATTCGAGGTGCCCAAGCTGAGGCTGTGAGACCAGAAACCCAAAAGAGGGAGCGAGTTATCGGGCAGGTATCGGAGTTCATTACCGATAGTCGGGGACTTGTGACATTTTAGGGTCGGATTTGGGTACCGTTTGTGGGCGGTACACATACCATTTTGATGGAAGAGGAACATCGATCGAAATTCTCGATCCACCCCGGGGCCACTAAGATGTATTTGGACCTAAAGAGGGAGTATTGGTGGCCCTGTATGAAGAGGGGCATTCCATGGTTCGTTGAGAGGTGCTTAACCTGTCGCCAGGTTAAGGCTGAACACTAGAGACCGCATGGTAAGTTGTAGGTGTTAGAGGTTCTTGAGTGGAAGTGGGAATAGATTACTATGGACTTTATCACAAAATTGCCAAGGACTGCGAGGGGCGTCGATGCAATTTGGGTGATTGTAGACCGGTTGACGAAGAGCGCTCATTTACTTGCTATCAATGAGAGCTCTTCCACAGAGAAATTAACAGAGATGTATGTGAGGGAGGTGGTATCGCGGCATGGAGTGACGATCTCGATTGTCTCAGATCGAGATGTGCATTTCACTTCCAGATTCTGGAAGAAATTTCATGAAGAGTTGGGTACGAGGGTGCATTTTAGTACCGCATACCACCCATAGACTGACGGTCAGAGCGACCGGACGATCCAGACGCTCGAGAACATGCTCCGAGTGTGTGTGTTGGATTTCGGCGGGAATTGGGACACATATTGCCTTTGGCAGAGTTTTCCTACAACAACATCCATCATTCGAGCGTTGGTATGCCACCCTTTGAGCTGTTGTTTGGGAGGAGGTGTCGAACCCCCATTTGCTAGGGAGAGGTAGGGCAACGTGTGATGGGTAGTATGGAGATTGTGCTTTAGACGACTGAGCAGATACAGAAGGTTAGACAGAGGTTGTTGACCTCTCAGATTCATCAGAAGAGTTATGCGGATAAGCGTTGGTCCGAGCTCGAGTTTTAGGTCGGTGACTTCGTACTCTTGAAGGTCTCTCCTTGGAAAGGATTGATCCGATTCAGGAAGAGGGGCAAGTTAGGGCCTCGTTATATTGGACCTTTCAGGGTGATCGTGAGAGTAGGCAGGGTAGCCTACCGTTTGGAGCTACCCGCGGAGTTGAGTCAGATTCATGACACTTTTCACGTGTCGCAGTTGAGAAAGTGTATAGCCGACGAGTCGGCAGTGGTACCGTTAGAGGATATTAAGGTGGATGTAGGCCTGAACTATGTTGAGAGAATATTGGAAATTAGGGATCGGAAGGTCAAGGTTCTGAGGAATAAGGAAGTGCCTCTGGTGCAGGTGCAGTGGCAGCATAGGAAAGGGTCAGAGCTGACTTGGGAGCCAGAGCGCGAGATGCGTAGCAGCTTCCAGAGTTGTTTGCAGAATGAGACTTTGAGGGCGAAGTCTGATTCTAGTGGGGGAGAATTGTAACATCCGTATTCCCATGTATATTATTCTAATATTTTATTTTTGGAATTTGTGAAGGAACTTGAGGAGTTAATGCTTAGACTCGCTGAGTACGGTCACGGATTATCATCCAGGTTCGCGACTGGACTCAGCGAGTCCACGCTGTTTAATGAAACCCTAATCTCCCGGGTTTGGAGCGTATTTAAGGGCACTCATAGTCCCCTATTGCGGCTACCAGTCAATTGAGAGAACCCTAAGTGAGCTAAATCGTTTGGGAGGAAGGAGAAGCCATATTTGATCTTTCTATCTTTTGTTTAGCAACAAGAAGGTGACCAAGAGCAAGAGGATACTGAAGGAGGTGTGATTCTAGTGGTTTCAGAGTCCAGAGACTTCAACTTGAGGTATTTATTCGGACCTTCTTCAGTTTTGGTATTGATTCTTAGAGTTAGGGTTTTCTAACCTCTTTTGAGGATGGTTATGTGGAGCAATTGGTCCCTTCTCGAGTTTATGCTTTTGATCTGGACTCAAAGAGGTCAAGAGACCTTAACCCTTGGAGCTTTATGAATTATCTTGGAAGTCATAAGCTTAGAATGTCATTTTTGGGGCTAAATCACCAAATGAAACCATCTAGATGATATATGAGTGTCAAGGTCTGGACTTTACGTGATTATTATGCTTGGGAAGGCCAGATCTATGGATTAGAGGAACATATCTGATCTCAGGAGGTCAATGGAGTTTGTGCATGGCATGTACTTGCCGAGTTGTTCTTGAGACTCGGTGAGTTGAGTCGGGGTGGCCCCGCGATTCATACATGGGGACTCGTCGAGTAAAGGGAGGGACTTGACATGTTAAACTGGACTAAAGAGTTAGTGGACACATGTGGACTCGTCGAGTTGCCCATGTGCACTCCACAAGTCGGGTCAAAGTTTGATCGTTGACTTTGGTTGACTTTTAGGGTTTGGTAAACAATGAGGGCCTTTGAGCCAAAGGAGGGGTAAAATGGTCTTTTACCCTTCTGAGGGTGCCTACAGAGGGTTGAGTCTAGTTCTGAGAGTTATATTTATAAGAATATTACTTTATGTGTTTAGGCGGAGGCTAGATCGTATTTCTACCGAGTCAATGATTTATCGGGACATCTGAGGTGACTCTTCTCATTATACTTTACCTTGAGTGGTAATTAGAGTTATGTGCCAGAGTTATCGTATGCTATTATGTGATGTGTTGTACTGCATTATTTATGTGTTGTTTATATCATGTGTATATCAGAGTATATCAGAGTTAGAACTGAAAAGTTCACAGAGTTAGGACCAGAGGGTCCACAGAGTTATAGCCTCGAGTGGCTAGTATGTGTTATGTTGAAATCTCATGAAGATGAAGTGCTAAAAGCCCAAAAATGAATCTGACATTGCTAAAAGCCCAAAAATGAATCTGATATTGCGATTCTTGTACAAGAAAATTTCCTCCATGTAACCTTGCAACTCCCAATTAGTGAAATTCAAACTACAATGTTATTTAAGTTCATACGTATGTACATTCAAATCAAGCTAAGACAACCTCGTACAAGCCCAAAAACATGATCCAATAGTTAAGTCCAATCCATTTTGGGTTTTCGTCCAAGAATTCTCGGCCCACCACCCCATTGGGCTAAAAACTCTTTCCTTGAACCTTCTTGGGCTGAGAGCCTTCCTTTGGGCCTTATTGGACTGAAAACCTCTTCCTTAGGCCTTATTGGGCCGAAAGCCTTTTCTTTGGTCTTATTGGTCTGAAAATCCTACATTGGGACTTATTAGGTCGAAAACTCTTTTTGGGCCAAGCCAAAAACCGAAAACCATTTATTTTGGGCTTTCCTTTGGACAGAGAACCCTAGGGTTCGGTTAAGGTTAAACAAGAGAGAGAGAGAGAGAGAGAGAAAGAGAGCGAGAGAGAGAAAATATATATATGGATTAAGAGTGGTGACACCTCATTTTGGTTCACCGAATAACTAAGTCTTGCACCACCATGTATCCATGATACTTTCACATCATACATCAAAGTTCAAACAACCTCTCTGTCCCTCCCCCCCCCCCCCCCCCCCCCCCCCGCGCTCTTATTATCGGCCGACCCCACCCCCCATACACCTAACAATTTCATTTTTCCTCACTTAGTCTCAATAACTTCCTGTCACTTGTTCTCTCAAAATCTCAAATTTCTCTCATTTTTCTTCTAAAGTTCATCGATGTGTGTGTGTCATTTGCAAGAATCCTTCTTCAAAAAATCTTAAACTTGGTAAGAACTTCATGTGACACTTTTAATTCTAAAACATTTTTATGATACCAACTTCTTGTTTACACACTATTGTTGTGTGTTAAACTCTTAGAAACATGTGAAATTTTTTAGAATATGTTCTAGTGGTGCAAGGCTAGGCACGAAATCTCCTCACTCTCCTTTCTTCCTACCACCCGAAATCAACCAAGGTGAGCTTCTTACACCACTATTTTCGAGTTTTTCATACTATTTTTTTTTGGGGGGGGGGGGGTACAAGTCAAGTTTCGTTTAACCGTTGGATAATTGTGTGGACCAATGTGTTATGTGTTTAACCTTTTGGTAATGCCATGAACATGAATTTTTACTTATACATCTTCATAAAAATCATGAGAAATGTGTTTGTTAATATATGTTGAATGAAATCTTATGGATATGGGTTGTACATTAAAAAATGACAAGAAAATGAGGGTTGTGCTTAAGCATGTTAACCTTTGGACATATATCTTTTAACACTTATAACTACACAAATATTTGAATAAAATAAATTTCAATATTATTTCATGTGTATTGTAGAAATCGTGATATGTTAGAGTCACCACAAAATAAAGTATTTTGTGTTACAAAACTCTCATAAAAATTTTAGTGTGTTAAACAAACTACAAAATTTAATATTTTGCTAATATTATTTTTATTAGTAAAATATTTTTAGCTATTTTGAAACTATTTTTGGATGGAATAAAAACTTGAATGGCTAAAAACTTGAAAAATATTCTTAACTATGTTGACATTATTTTTGGATGGCTAAAAACTTGAAAAATTATGCTATATGACATGTTAATTAAGGATTATTTGCAAAAAGTGTTATAAATAATCTAACCGAAATAATATATAAGTAGAAGTTATGACAGAAAAATAAGCATGTCATAAACTGTGTGTCATAAAAGCTTTAAGGGAATGGATAAAGAATATGCATGTCATAAGCTGAATAATATGAAATCTGCCAAATCACATGTCATTTAATAGCTATCACATGTTTGCAAAGGAAATGTTATTTCCTTAATCGACAAAGGGACTCGAAATTCGCATAAATTCATTAATGCTCTAGTGAGACACTTTCCTTCACCATACCTACCTAGCATACACCATAAGTCATGTAGTTATAACTGGAGTCTTCTGGAGGGAGAGCTAGGTAATTGTGTATTGATGTATACGGGTTGACACCCCCACACCTGAGTTGTCCACTACAGTTTAACAAGGCCAGTCTATGGTGACAAATATCTTACCGAAACTGACACATGAAGAACGTCATGATAGGCATATCAATCACATCAAGCATGGTCGTAACGACTCACATAGGTATTACCAACGTTATTTTGGATATACGAAAAGTATACACTTCACTGGTTTTATAAAATACAAAACTAAGCTTCATTTTTCAGTACACTATTAGCATCACTCCAATCTTAGGGTTTATGACCACAATTTTTCATACAACAGAAAATATGGGATCTTCTGGGGACCTACACTTTACAACTACAAACAAAAAAAGAAAACAAAGTACATGCATGCAATTATTCATAGTTTTAGAACGAGACTTACAAAACATTTTTCACAGAAAATATCGGATTTTTTGGAGTCTTCAAATTTTTTACAAACAAAGATGTTACAAACCTTTTCATACAAAAATGCTTATGAACTCATCAACATTTTATGTTGACGCTTTCCAAAACAACTTGCATTCTCAGGAACTCAGTGAGCAGGTATATGGGGCCATGGATCTTGGATATTTAGTACATTTTGAAATTTCATACATTATGTCATTTTTGTGTAATTTCATGAACATATACAACATGTAAACAATGTAAGTGTGTTATCTCAATGTATGATGTTTGCTTGTTATGCTTCATTCATATTCACTTGTTGTGGTACTATACAATGACGTCATCCGCCATCGGACGTTTCCATCGTCCTGGTTTGGGGGTGTGATAGCTTTGTATCAGAGAATTGTTTATAGTGAACTAGTATATGTAACCATTTAAGATATACAACTATAAATACAATGGCACAAAAACAGTCTGACAAAAAGTATGCTTTAAAATATAAGTATTTTTTATAGAAAATATACATGTACGTGAGTACATTAACAGTAGAATCCTAATACAAATATATATATATATATATATATATATATATATATATATATATATGTATGTATGTGTATATATATATATATATATATATATATATATATATATATCTTTTGGAGGAGTTGGACATCGCAACTAAACTTAGAATATTATGTAGTCATATCTAGGGTAAATATAGCATGATCAACTATATTTATTCGAGATATGACCAACATGTGTTTAGGAGTGGTCGAGGTGGACAACAAAACCTAAAGCATACCAACATTAAATCAAAAGGGTCTAAGAAGAAAGCCAAAAGAAATAAAATACTATAGGAGTATTTTGTGTATTATATCTATTTTCTCATACTTGCATACTCTCGTACAGACAACATGGTGGACTTCCACCACCCTGGAAATCCTTTTCCTTCAAACTATGGAAATGGGGGATGGATTCAGGAAGATCCTAAGGAGGATCCGAAAGAGATCGAAGAGGAAAAGATCGAGGAGGATGATGTGGACGAGGAGATTGACGACGATAAAGAGGAGGAGGGTGACTCAGATGTAGAGTCTGAAATCATCAACCCACCTTAAATCGCTAGGGTGTCGGTGCACCGATGGGGCTACAATGGCCCTACACCCCTGGGCATTAGATCTGGAGAGGTGGAGCCAACACCAGGGGCAACGTCCACCCTTCAGAATGGATCAAGGGTTTTATAATCTTCGCCATGGAGGGCCAGTAGACCGAGCACTTCCTGTCGAGGTCTGAAGGATTTCAGACATCGGTGATATGGCCCAGATAGTATCGAACCGAGTCAGAGAAATGAGGGATGCCTTAGAGGTCACAATCGCACGCACTCAGGATCTTTATAGGGACCACTATCTGAGGGAGCAGCTGATCGAGGTTCTTACCGCTGCGAGAGCATAGGTAAGGGAGTATTGGGTGTGACATACCGCCCTGGAGGAGAGGGTGCGGATTGCTGATCACCGACTAGCCAAGCTTCAAGGAGCTTCTACCTCATCACATGAATCACCAGAGATCACTCATTGTGAGTAGTACTTACCCTGCCCACCACTTGCGGTGGATTTGGTTATGGGTATGCTTTGGTGCTATCCCTTTTTATTTTCTCTATATATGTAGGATCGACCCTATGTTTAAGTGACTACACTACTCGTAGCGTCGTTATGCTGTCAGGAGTTACACTCGATGTACTGTAGACCTTTTCAAAGGTCAATTTCCATGCATTATGTACTAAAATTTTATCATTTATGAAACAAATATGTGTTTTGTTTATGATGTTGCTATCTGCTATGTTATCTCTTTTCATTTTTATTTGATGTAATACAACTGCAACTACAAGTACAATCGAATCACCGTAACCGTTCGAAACTAAGGGTTTCCATAGACTTATCGTCACTCCTACTTTATAGCAGGAGATGTCCCGAAAGTACAATCACAGAAACAACACAACAAAACCACCACCACCACTGCCTCCACCAGAAATGGATTCAGACGCATTGCAGGTGGCAATTTCAGCCGCAGTTACTCTAGCATTGCCAAACATCAGCAACAACGACACAAATGGAGGAGAAACGGAAATGGGATGGGGAGTAGCAGTCACAAAGATAATCCAGGACATCAAAGTACATGCACATATAAGGATTTCACCAACGCAAAGCCAAGTCCATTTAACGAGAGTGGAGGTGTCATAGCTCTCACCCGATGGTTTGAAAAGATCAAATTTGTATTCGAAATATACAGGTGTCCTGAAGAAAGTAAAGTGAAGTTCGTAGCTTGTACATTTTCCGATAGGGCCCTCTCATCATAGAACGGCCATGTCAAAGTTCTAACTCTACCAATAGCAAACTCCATAGCGTGGGAAGACCTCAAAACTATGATGCTTGATGAAACTTCCCCAGGGGCAAAGTACATAAGCTTAAACAAAAGCTATAGAATCTTACTTTAAAGGATTCCGACATTGAAGCTTACATTTCTAGGTTCAGCGATCTGGAAATCTTGTTCCCGAGAATGATCACCTCTGAGAGTAAGAAGGTTGAACGCTTCATTTGGGGGCTAACTCTCCCGATTCAGGGATATGTGATTGCTACAAACCCAACAACATTTAATAGTGCCAAGTGCCTGGCGCAAAATCTATACGACCATGGGGAACAAAAGGGCACGAAGACTTCTGTCACTGAACCAAAAAAGGGGGACGATAACAAGAAAAACTGGGGAAAGAAGAGGAAGGGGAAACACACTCAATAGTCTAAAAAAAAGCAATAAACTGTAATAGTTCACGCTGCTACCACTCCTTCTACACCAACACCAGCTGCATCAGTGCCTACAAAGCCATATGCAGGCTCTCTTCCGTAGTGTGATAAATGTAATTTCCACTATAACGGTGCATGCCGAGATATGCAGTGCACCAACTATAATCGAAGAGGACACACCGCCCGGTATTGCATAGACCCGCCACAACAAAACAGCCAACCCAACAATGCTGGGGCGAGTCAATCGTGTTATGGGTGAGAAGAGACTGGCCACTTTAAAAGAAACTTCCCAAAGGCCAACAATAGGAATGCAGGGGGAACAAGTAGAGTCCTCATGATGGGACATGAAGAGGCTCTAAGAGATCTGAAGGTAGTCACCGATACGTTCCTCCTCAACGACATCTATGCATGCATCTTATTTGATAGTGGGGCGGAATGAAGTTTCGTGAGTCATAAATTTAAACAATTACTCAATCAAAGTCCCTAAAAGTTAAACAAAACCTTCACAGTGGAAATAGCTAATGGGAAAAATGAAACAGCCAACGACGTATTTCCAGAGTGCACGATAACTTTAAATAATCAGTCATTTCAAATCAACTTAATGCCGGTTACTATTAGAAGCTTTGATGTGATCATCAACATGGATTGATTAAGCCCCCATCATGCCGATATTATGTGCTACGAGAAGGCCGTTCTCCTTCACCTACCTAACAACGAAACCCTAGTTATATATGGTGATAAACCCAGTACGAGCCTCCGACTCATGTCATCAAGGCACAAAAGTGCTTGCACAAAAAGAATCAAGCCTTCCTAGCCCACGTGGTGGATAAAAAGAAGGAAGAGAAGAGCATCAAGGACATCCTGGAAGTGTGAGATTATCCAAACATGTTTCCTAAAGACCTGCCAGGAATACCCCTTGAATGACAGGTCAAATTTCGGAATGATCTGGTACCTAGAGCCACGCCAACGGCCAAATCACTGTATAGATTACCCCTGCAGAAATGCAAGAGCTCTCCAGCCAATTGAGCGAGTTACTAGACTAAGGGTTCATAAGACCGAGCTTCTCTCCTTGGGGAGCTCCGGTTGTTTTTTTCAAAAAGAAAGATGGTTTCGTTCACATGTATATCGATTACCGTGAACTCAACAAGCTCACCGTCAAGAATAGATACCCTCTTCCTATGATCGATGATCTATTTGACCAATTACAAGGAGCCAGTTACTTCTAAAAGATAGATCTAAGGTTCGGATACCACCAATAGTGAGTCCGAGAAGAAGACATTCCCAAAACCGCATTTCGGACCCATTATGCCCACTACAAATTTGTGGTAATACCCTCCGGTCTAACAAATGTGCCCACAGCATTTATGATCCTGATGAATCAAGTTTGCCGACCCTATATTGACAGCTTCGTGATTGTTTTCATTAATGATATCCTCGTCTATTCACGAAGTAAAGAAGAACACAACTAACATTTGCGGCAAATTTTAAAGACTCTAAGGGCAGAGAAGCTATACGCGAAATTCTCCAAGTGCGATTTCTGGATCCGCAGAGTGGATTTTCTGGGGAACGTGGTCAGTGAAGAGGGAATACATGTGGACCAATCCAAGATCAAAGTAATTGAGAGTTAGGCAACCCCGAGAACCTCGATGGAGATCATAAAATTCTTAGGCCTCACTGGTTACTACAGGAGGTTCATTCAGAATTTCTCCTAGATCGTTAAGCCACTCACCGCTCTAACCTAGAAGGGTGTACCCTTCTTCTAGGATACGAAACAAGAGGTTGCCTTTAAAACCCTGAAACAAGCCCTCTGCAGTGCTCCGGTGTTGACTCTTCCAAAGGGAACGGAAGTTTTTGTGATATATTACGACGCTTCAAATCAAGGGTTAGGTTGTGTGCTTTATGCAGCATGGGAAAGTTATAGCCTATGCATCCAAACAACTGTAGATCCATGAGGTGAACTATACCACCCACGATCTCGAACTGGGAGCTGTGGTATTCACTCTAATGATTTGGAGGCACTACCTCTATGGGACGAAGTGCACCATTTCCACAGATCACAAAAGCCTTCAGTATATGCTAAACTAGAAAGAACTAATCATGTGGTAGCGGCAATGGGTTGAGCTGCAAAATGACTATAAATGTGAGATCTGGTATCATCCAGGCAAGGCCAATGTGGTGGCGGATGCCCTAAGCATAAAAGAATACTCGGGTCGCAGAGTAAGAACACTAACAATAACCATCCATTCCCATTTGGCTTCACAAATCAAGGAGGCTCAATTGGAAGCCTTGAAACCAAGAAACAACGCAAACGAAGCTTTGTGTGAGATGGAAAAGAACCACACAATCAAGGATGATAGAGCCTACTACCTTATGGACCGAATCTGGATACCGAAGTTCAATGGATTTAGAGATGTGGTCAAGAATGAAGCCCACAAGACAAGATACTCCGTCCTTCCGAGGTCCGACAAGATGTACCTGGATCTCAAACAACATTATTGGTGGCCGAATATGAAATCTGAAATTGCTACCTTAGTGGGCAAGTGCCTGACTTGCACTAAGGTAAAGTTAGAGTACCAGAAGCCCTCGAGTCTATTGTAACAACCCAAAATACCTAAGTGGAAATATGAAAGGATAACGATGGATTTCATAACCAAATTACCCAAGATGGCAGACAGACTGGAAGCCATATGGATGATTGTCGATCGGTTGACCAAATCTCCCATTTCCTGCCAATAAAGGAAACATATAAAATGGAAAGGTTGACCTGAATATACATAAAGGAGGTTGTGAGATTAGATGGCATGCCACTATCTATTATCTCGAACAGGGATAGTAAGTTTACCTCTCAGTTTGGTAGTCGCTACAGAGGTCGTTGGGAACCTAGCTTGATGGAAGTACGGCCTACCATCCCTAGACAGGTGGGCAAAGTGAGTGGACCATCCAAACATTAATGGATATGCTAAGGGCCTATGTGATTGACTTCAGCAAGGCATGGGACTTCCACTTGCCACTGATTGAATTCTCGTACAATAATAGCTATCACACAAGCATCAAGGTCGCTCCCTTTGAGACCCCTTGTAGACAAAAATGTTGATCACCTCTCTGTTGGGCGCATGTATAAGACACACAAATTGCAAAGGGAATGGTACCCAACAGTACACTCACAGGTCCTAAAAATATATGAGAAACAACTGAGAAGATTGTGCAGATTAGGGAATGACTGAAGGCATCCATGGACCGATAGAAGAGCTATGAAGACAAAATACGAAAGCCTCTGAATTTCATGTAGGTGATCGTGTACTGCTAAATGTCTCTCCCTGGAAAGGGATGATACGATTCGGAAAGCGGGGAAAGTTGAATCTATGATACATCAGACCGTTCGAGATCCTAGCAAGGATCGGTCCGGTGGCTTACAAGCTACAGCTGCAACTGGATTAGCAACGTACACCCTGTCTTTCACGTGTCAAACTTGAAGAAATGCCTATCTAACAAAACTGTCGTTGTTCCGCTCCACGAGGTTGAGGTGAATGAAAACCATCATTTCATTCAGGAATCCATGGAGATAATTGACAGGGAAGTGAAGCGAACAAAAAAAGCCGCATTCCCATTGTGAAGGTTCGGTGGAGCACCGAAAGTAGACCGGAGTTCACCTAGGAGTATAAGGACCAGACGATGCAAAAGTACCCACATCTCTTCGCTACATCGTGAAAGTTTCTTTAGAAAAAATTTCCGGATGAAATTCCCTCTAACGAGGGGATGATGTCACAACTAGAAAATTAAGGTTGAGATTGTGATTCTTGTACAAGACAATTTCCTCCATGTAACATTCGAACACCCAATTAGTGAAATTCAAACTAAAATGTTATTTAAGTTCATACGTACGTACATTAAAAATCAAGCTGAGACAGCCTCGGATAAGGCCAAAAACATGATCCAGTAGCTAAGTCCAATCCATTTTGGGATTCGGTCCAAGAATTCTCTACCCAACACCCTATTGGGACGAAAACTCTTTCATTGAACCTTATTCGGCCGAGAGCCTTCCTTTGTGCCTTATTGTATCGAATACCTCTTCCTTGGGCCTTATTGGACTGAAAGCCTCTTCAGTGGACCTTATTAGGCCGAAAACTCCTTTTGGGCTGAAAACTCTTTTTAGGTCCAAGCCAAAAACCGAAAACCATTTCTTTTGGGCTTTCCTTTGGACCGAGGACCCAAGGGTTCGGTTAAGGTTGAACAAAAAAAGAGAGAAAATAAATGGATTAAGAGTGGTGACACTTCATTTTTGTTCACCAAATAACTAAGTCTTGGACCACCATGTATCCATGTTACTTTCACATCATCCATCAAAGGTCAAACAACCTCTCCTCCCCCCCCCCCCCACCCCCACCCTCTTATGATTGGTCGACCCTTCCACTCCCACATACCTTGCAATCTCATTTTTCCTCACTTAGTCTCAAGAACTTCCTCCCACTTCTTATTCAAAAATCTCAAACTTCTCTCACTCTTCCTTTAAAGTTTGTGGGTGTTTGTGTGTGCCATTTGCAAGGATCCTTTTTCAAAAACTCTTAAACTTGGTAAGAACTTCATGCAACCCTTGTAATTCTAAATCATTTTTATGATACGAACATCTTGTTTACACAGTTTTTTTGTGTCTTAAATTCTTAGAAACACTTGAAATTTTCACGAATATCTTCAAGTGGTCCAAGGCTAGGCTCGAAATCTCCTCACTCTTCGTTCTTCCTACCACCCGATATCAACCAAGGTGAGCTTCATACCCCACTATTTCTAGTTTTTCATAAAAATAAAAAAATAAAAAAAAATTTTGGGGGGGGGGGGGGGGATACAAGTCGTGTTTTCGTTTAACCGTTGGATTATTTCATGGACCAATGTGTTATGTGTTTAACCTTTGGGTAATTGCATGAACATGGAGTTTATCTTATACATCTTTATAAAAATCATGAGAAATGTGTTTGTTAACATATACATTGCATGAAATCTTGTGGATATGGGTTGTACATTCAAAAATGACAAGAATATGAGTGTTGTGCTCAAGCATGTTAACTTGTGGACATATATCTTTTAACACTTATAACTATACAAATATTTGAATAAAATAAATTTCAAAGTTATTTCATGTGTATTGTAGAAATCGTGACATGTTAGAGTCACCACAAAATAATGTATTTTGGGTTAAAAAAATCTCACAACAATTTTAGTGTGTTAAGCAAACTACAAAATTTGATATTTTGCTAATATTAATTTTTTTAATAAATATTCTTAACTATGTTGACATTATTTTTGGATGGCTAAAAACTTGAAAAATTATGCTATATGACATGTTAATTAAGGATTATTTGCAAAAATTGTTATAAATAATCTAACTGAAATGATATACAATGCAGAAGTTATGATAGAAAAATAAGTGTGTCATAAACTGTGTGTCATAAAAACTTTAAAGGCATGGATAAAGAATCTGCATATCATAAAATCTGTAAATCACGTCATAGGCTGAATAATATGAAATCTGCCAAATCGCGTGTCATAAAATAGTTGTCACATGTTTTGCAAAGGAAATGTTTTTTCCTTAATCGATAAAGGGACTCTAAATTTACGTAAATCTGTTAATGCTCTAGTGAGACACTTTCCTTTACCGTACCTACCTAGCGTACACTGGAAGTCCTGTAGTTATAACCAGAGTCTCCTGGAGGGACAGCGAGGTAATTGTGTATAGATCTGTATGGGGTTGACACCACCATATCTGAGCTATTCGCTACAGCTAGAGTGGGCCAGTCTAGGGTCACAAATATCTTTCCCAAACCGACTCCTGAAGAACGTCATGATAGGCATATCAGTCACATCAAGCATGGTCGTAACAATTCACATAGGGATTAACAACGTATTTTAAATTTACGAAAAGTATACATTTCACTTGTTTTATAAAACGCTGCATTTTTCATTAAACTATTACCACGACTCCAGTCTTAGGGTTTAAGACTGCAATTTTTCATATAACATAAAATATGGGATTTTTTGGGGACCTACACTTTTCAACAACAGACAAAAAGAAAAGAAAGTACATTCATGCATGCAATTCACAGTTTTAGAACGAGACTTACAAACCATTTTTCACAGAGAATATCGGATTTTTTGGAGTCTTACAAATTCTTACAGACAAAGATGTTACAAACCTTTTCTTACAAAAATTCTTATGAACTCACCACCATTCTATGTTGACACTTTTCAAAACGACTTGTATTCTCAGGGACTCAGTGAGCAGGTATTTGGGCCATGGATCTTACAGAATTGCTGCATTTTGAAATTTCATACATTATGTCATTTTTGTGTAATTTCATGAGCATATACAACATGTAAACAGTGTAAGTGTGTTATCTCAATGTATGATTTTTAGTTGTTATGCCTCATTCATATTCCATTGTTGTGGTCATGGTTGTAGAACTCGTTTTTCGGTACCTGTTTGGCCGACTACCGAGTAGTGAGTACTTAGGAATACTCAGGAGTACTCGGGGAGTACTCAGATTCGGTAATTCATGTAGAAATATTTTTAAGGAACTTATGTATTTCAAAATCATAAGTTAAAATCTTGTGTTGATTGAAATATATAACAAAATTAGATAAATGTGAATACACAAAAACTGAAAAACACATAATAGTCTCACTTCATTAATAATTGTTGAAAATTTAAGATATATATGTAGTAATAATCACATGTGTGTTAGATAATAAATCGTTAAGTATATTATACATATTAATCACTGAGTTGACCGGGTTTGACAACACTACTCAGTTCAGTAAGGGGCCGATCGGGGAATACTCGGGATTCTATAACCCGCCTCGGTAAAGGGCCAAGTAGCGAGTACTCAGAGGAGTAATTGGCCAACGCGGCGAGTTTTACAGCACTAGTTGTGGTACTATACAATGATGTCATCCACCCTCAGACATTTATGTTGTCCTAGTTCCGGGGTGTGACACGTAAAGAAGCTTGAAGAACTTCACAAGAATTCTAGCAAATGGCTTTGGTGGTATCAAAAGGATTGTAGTGATGATGGAAATGTATAAGTTTGGTCAACTGATTCGGAAGAAAAAGAGGTTCGTAGGCCAACTCATGGAGATTGTTTTATAGTGAAGGAGGGAAAGAATAGAGGAGACAGATGTTTGATCGTAAAGAATGCAAGTTCCAAAAGTCAGAATTACTTTACAGCCAAAGGTAATGTTTTAGACGCATGTTTTTCTACGAATACAGTGAAGGAGCATGTCATACAATGAGAAAGGTAATAGATAAGGTACATTCTATTCTTAACTCTCTTCACATACCTCCTTATCGTTATGATTTTAAATTAATTGGTTTACGTAAAACTGTTTTTTGATCTTACTAATAGTTAAAAGAGAACTCGCATAATAAATTCTAATCTTGAGGACTCTCTTAGCAGGATTACATCTAAGAATGAAGAAAGAAAAATGAAAATAGAAGCGTTGGAATTAGAATTGATTAGGTCCAATGATGACGTAATAAATCTTAAAAAGGACAATGGAGTTGTACTAAAACAAAGAAATATCTTTTATCTTATTGCGAAATAGGACTATCTGCATAAAAAGATTTTACCTTTCTTAGAATTAAAAGAAGATGAAATTATTGAATTTTATAGGTGCAAATCAATGGTTTCATCAGATGAAATGGTGAGTGATGCTTACAATGTCGGACTTGAGAAAATTGAAGAATACATTAAGTTAAAGAAAAGAAAAAGATGTTAAAAGATGTTTTAACTGAGAACGACAAACAACAAAGCAAACTTAATTCAATGAAAATATATAACTTTTTGTGCAAGAAATTAAATTCAGAAGAAACCCTCAAATCTGAGAATTTATCTGAATTTGACGAAAGCAAAATGAGTGAAATATTTGTTGAAGATGATGTTGATTGTTCATCTTTTGTTAATAATACTAAGGAAGCAAAAGATATTTGATTTTTGAATATTGAATTGAGTTTGAACAATTTACTTAAAATGATGGCATGAATAATTTAAAAGTTAAAGCAAAAAATTTTCCAAGAGTTCAGAAAACTCCAAATCAAGTTTTTGAGAAAAAAGGACTAGAAAAGAATGAAACAATATAATTAACGTCAATAGTCAACTCTGACAATGTAAAAGGTTGCAAAGAGTTCTTTTGGTGCAAACCAATTGACAATGATTTCAAAACGAAAGGCTTGTTTGAATTGACTTCATGCAAAACCAAAGAGAAATATGTTTCAAATCAAGTGAACATTAAGAAGTCTTCACAATATGAAGTTGTACCAAACGGAACAAAAGATGATTCAATTGAAAAGGAGATTGAAGTCAAAAGTAACTCCAAAAATGTGATATGTCAAAAATATATTGAGCAATTGAAAACAAAAACAAAAGCTATGAATGCAAGATATAAAAGAATTTGTATAAAAGAAAACAAATGTGGGAGAAAAACAAATTGAACGATAATGATTCTTCTTCTAAAACCAAAAATCAAAAGTTTGTTGGGACGAAACGATCTTCTAATCAATATTTTAACTCAACCAATTTTTCAAAAAGTAAATCATCGTCATCTTGAAAAACAAAAATTTTCAAAAGAGGATTTAAACAAAAAATGATGCTAATTTTGAAGCATATAAAGCAAAATTGAAAGAAGACAAAGAAAATTTTGAGGAAAATATGGCTAAACAAAGAAAAGAATTTGTTAAACAAAACCTCTTTTGTTGAAATAAATCTTTGTGATGCTATAACTCAAGTTTTTAAAATAGAAAAGGGGGTGAATAATAATTTGATCACAAAATAATTTTGGATTAATAAAAAAAACAAAGATTTTTGATGCTTTATCTTCTAAATTAATGTTCTCATTAGGGCCCAAGATGGTTTGGGTTCCTAAATCTATTTAATTTTGTAGGTGATTCATGACGATTAGTCCGAATCTGAATGGTATATTGATAGTGGTTGTTCTAGTCATATGACTAGAAGGAAATCACGACAAAAATATATCATACTTTGAAAGCTGGAGGAAGAGTGAAGCGTGTGAATAATGCAACTAGAAAAATCAAATGATATGGGGTGATAACAAATGAGTGTCTTTTAACGAAGAAGGTGCAGAAATCATTCACAAAGAACCAAAGAAAATCATTTTGAAGTAAAAAAGAAAAGGCGAAATGTTTCCACTCAACATGAATCCCATTCAAGGAAAAGCTTTCGTGTGTCAGCCTGCGAAAGCATCATCTAATGATAGTTGGTTGTGAAATAGGAGACTTTTGCATATTAATTTCAAACACATTAATAAACTTGTTCTTGGAGACCTGGTCAGAGGTTTACATTTATTCAAATATGATAAAAAAACATCTATGTGTTGATTGCAAGCTCGGAAAGCAAAGAAGAAAATTTCATTCTTCAATCATGAATATCAAGATAATCGAGCACTAGAATTGATTCATATAGACCTTTGTGGACTATCATTAATTGAAAATATTAGTGGTAACAAATACATTTTAGTCATTATTGATGACTTTTCTCGTTTCACTTGGGTATTCTTTCTTAAACAAAAATCTGAAACATCTAAGAAGATAATTGATTTTATCAAGCAAATTGAGCTTCAACTACGAAAGCATGTTAGAAAAATATGAAGTGACTATGGAACATAATTCAAGAATCATATCTTTATGGAATTCTTAACAAATAAAGGAATCAGTTACAACTTTTCATCTCTGTATACTCCACATCAGAATGATGTGGTTGAAAGACAAAATTGTTCCTTGTGTGAAGCTGCTAGAACTATGTTATATTTTGCACGATTGCCATTATATTTTTGGGTTGATGCAATTGCAATTGCATGCTTTACTCAAAACCGTTCTTACATCAATAAATGCTTTTTAATAACTCCCTATGAAATTTTGAACAACAAAAAAACTAACGTGAAATTCTTTCATGTTTTTTGTTTCAGGTGTTTCATCTTTAGCGTAAAAGAATATCGTAACAAATTTGACAAAAAGGCAGATGAAGAAATATTTTTTGGATACTCTCTGAGTTCGAAAGCATATGATGTTTTAAATAAGAAGATAAAGAAAATAGAAGAGACATATTATGTTACATTCGATGAAAAATATGTGAAATTGACAATGAAAGAAGTTGTTCAAAAAGGAGAAATTTTTCCTCAAACATGAAACAAACTATTCTCTTTCTAATACGTATGAGGAATTGCTAAATTTGTTTGATGAACCAGAAAAAGTGATTTCTTCTGAAAGTAAAGCGTCTGAAAATCATGATGATGAATTGGTAAAATTGATTGATGGCACATTTCCAAATGTTCAATCTTCAGAAGAAAATATTGATTTTACCTCTAGTCATGTTGGGGGGAGAGTTGAGAAAACTTTGATTCTCCAATACTTGAAAATATTAGGCACTTGACTGAAAGAAAATTTAATGAATTTGTGCAGGGGGAGAATTCAAATCCAAATGTCTTGGGGGAGAGTTCATTTTGAATTTTCAAGAAGATGACATTTTTGAAATCGAATCTGATGTAAAATAAGAAGTTAAAGAAATTAATGCAGAATTAAATCTTGAATATGATATCAATTTTCCACCTTTAATAAAATGGACTCGAGATCATCCATGAACTCACGTTTTTGGTGATATGTATATGGGAGTTTTAACTCCTTCACAAGAGAAAGCGAAACAAGCATCCTTCAAATACCAATCAAGAATTATGCATGTTTAATTCTTTTGTTTCTGAAGTTGAACCTGAAACTGTTAAAATGACTCTTGATCATGCTGATTGGGTTAAGGCTATGCAAAACGAACTGAATTAGTTAGAGCAAAACAAGGTTTGGAGATTAATTCCAACTCCATAAAATGCATTAGTATTTAATTTATGTAAGTATTTTGTAAGAAAATGGACAAAGAAGGTACTGTGATTAGGAACAAAGCAAGACTTGTAGTCAAAGGATATTGTCAAGAAAAATGACATGATTATGAAGAAACATTTTCTCTAGTACCAAGAATGGATTCTATTCGCATATTTTTTACTTATACCGCTCACAAAAATTTTGAAATATTTCAGATGGACGTGAAGTGTGAATTTCTCAATGAAGAACTTGAATAAATACTTTATGTTGAACAACCTCCAAGTTTCGTAAATGAGAAATTTCCTGATCAATGTTATTTGCTAGATAAAGCAGTGTATAGTTTAAAACAAGATCCACATGTATGGTATGAAACTCTAACTGCAATTTTAAAAAAAAAATCAAAATCTAAGCAAGGCTCTGTTGAACCCACCTTATTTTTTAAGAAAGTAGGTAATCTCATTATGATTGTTCAAATTTATGTTGATGATATCATTTTCAGTTATACTAGTTCTGAATTAACAGATGAATTTTGAATTTATGTTGATAATATCATTTTCAGGTCTACTAGTTCTGAATTAAGTGATGAATTTCATAAATTGATGGAAATTAAATTTGAACTGAGCATTATGGGCCCAATTAAATTTTTTTCTTGGTTTCAGTATTAAACAGAGTTCGGAGGGCATATTCATCAATCAAGAAGCTTTCAAAAAATCTTTACTTACCAAATTCGGAATGAATGGTGAATCAAAGGATAAGTTTTTGGTGGATTTTTGCATGAAGCTCACTCATTCGTTTGTTAAACTTGGAGCATATATTACTTTATATAGGCAGATATTATTGTATCTGCCATCTAGCCGTCCTGATATTATGTTTGCAGTCTGTTATTATGTGAGATTTCAAGCGAATCCATGTGAACCACACATGATGGCATTAAAGAGTATTTTCAGATATCTTCTTCAGAGTACTTCTCTTGGTCTATGGTATCCTTCTAACTCCATATTTTTAGTTCAGGCATATTCAAATGCTGATCTCGGAGGTTGTGGTCTTGATCACCAAAGTACTTCTGGAGGATGTCAGTTCTTGGATGGTAAATTTCTCTTGGCAATCAAAGAAACAAACATGTGTCTCTTTATCAACTGCAGAAGCTAAATATATTGCATCAACTTCATGTACTTTGCAAATCATCTAGATACAAAATCATCTTAGAGATTATGGCATGAACATGAAAAGGATTCCTTTATATTGTGACTTTGAAAGTTCCATATGCATTTTTCATAACCCTGTTCAACATGGAAAGACAAAGCACATCGTGTTACGATATCATTTTATAAAGTATCATGTTGAAGATAGAAATGTTAAAGTGCATTTCGTGCACTCAAAAGATCAATTAGGAGATATTTTCATGAAAGCGTTACGCGAAATAACCTTTAACACAACTATGCATGGAATTGGAAGTATGGAAGCAGAATTGGTTCCAAAATCTAATCTCTAAAGTTACGAACAGATCATTGTTCACCTGCGGCACGTTACGAATTTTGCAACCCTTCACTATTCGGGTTTTTCACATACTTAGATGTGAGAAGATCTACTCTTACACAGACTGGTGCTGTAGGTATTTTTTTACTTTTTGTTCTCATTCAAAAATACAAAAATATTTAATTTTGTCTTTAGTTTTTCAAAAACATAGAAAACTCTAAAAAGATTTTATTTTTGTCTTTAGTTTTTCAAAAGAATACAAAACTCCAATAATATTTTATTTTTGTAATTATTTTTTCAAGAACATACAAAACTCGAAAAAAAAAATGTTGGCATGTCTATTTTTTGGGGGGCAATTATTATTCATGTTCGCAATAGTTAGGTGTCCCTAGAAGCATAATGAAGCATGTTGTTTAAATTTTCAATGGTTATTTGTTTGAAAAAAGGCCTTAATGAAATCTATTATCTTAAGGATTTCTTCCTAATAGGCCGTATTAACAAAAATCATCGAGCTACCTATCTCTACCTAATTTTGGAGTTTTGAGATTTCTGCTTGGTTAATATTTCGTATCACAGGTACTATCTTTCTTTTCACCAATATTGGAAACTGATGATTTCTTGGATATATACAAATCCATACTTAGGGTTCGTGTCGAAACCATAATGAATTAACAGATATTACACCAACCATTTTTCATTAACCCTTGATCTTATGATTCTATACCAACTCCGAGTTAGGTTTCTCAAAAATATTTTTTATGATCATTCTCATTGTTAACTTGAGAATGTGAAAAACTCATTCTTATTTTCCAATCTGTTAATTCTTACAATGCACACACTATGACACATATCCCGAGACATCTCTAGTCTAAAACAACTAGAATGTAGGTTTCCAAAAATTCTATGTTTATGATCTTTTGGTCATTATTACCATGATCTTGGTGAAAACCTACAATCCTTTCCATAAACGAATTAACGATGAACATTTTTGTTCTACACTGAAACGAAGGAATTGACGGTTGGAATTCTTATATTTTGCAGTGTTATATCTTTTTATGTTCAAAATCTCTTAATCCTCGTTTGTGAGATCTTAATGAGATTGATTGATTCCTAATTAATCTCTTCCCAATCAGATCCAATTAATTTTTTTTCAAATTAATAAGATTTCCATCTGAACATTTTTCTTATCATGATGTTACTTTACTATCATTATAGCATTCTTGCTGAACTTGATCTTGGCTACACTACTCAATCAAGTTTTTCCTTTCATATTATAGCACTTATGTTAAGTTGCGTCTATGATCGGAAATTTGCATGCCCTTTAAACCTATGAAAAGATGTCTTTCCTTACTTCTTCACAAGTTGACGATCGTAATTCAACGGGAAACCACACAAGCACTTCTTAGTTTCTCTTGACTATTGAAAGAAGCGAAACTGTGCCCGGGATCTAACTGCTTTTATATCAAAGATTCTTTGGTAGCACGACTTATCCATTTTTTTAATTTGCTATCTTTTCTTTTGGAACATGTTTTCACTGAAATCTCTGATTTCTAAAAACTTCCAGTTCTATTTCGTGGTAAAGATCTCAAGGTGTTCAACAAAACAATCATGGTCGTAATTCCAATGGATACTATTTTAATTTGCAAAAACTGAAGGGTAGATTAGTGATTATGAAACTCCTGAAAATCAAAAGGCATGTTTGTTTTGGTGTGTACCTAAAGGGTCTGACACTATGTTGCTCTATAAATGGCAATTCCAGTTTGTTACATAAATTTGATGAAGTGGCAATGTCTTATTAGTTCAATATATTTGGAATGATTGGTATGATTCCTTTTTCTGGCATTATAGATGTAACACATTTAAAGTGTACAGGCAAGTTTTCTCTTTCCAATCAAATAAATGGTTTAAATTCAAATCCCACTACTCTTTCACCGATTAAAAACCCTAATTGTTAATTATCTTTTTCTTTACGCATAACAACCCTAAAAATGAAATCATTCTCAGTCAAAGTTTCTACAACACTCTCATGGATTCTTCTAATCGTATATCTTTTATGGACCAATCCTCATCCTCTTCATTGTTGAACATTAAGTTAAGTTGGAATATGGTGGTTGTTCTTGATCCAATGAAATATTCTCAACTGGTTAAACCTTTGACTGATTGTTTGGACCACTTAGTCTTGAAGAAAGCTTCGATTTTAGTTTAAGATGTTCCAATTTCTCAACTATTGTTGGCATTCTCTACTTCAACTTACAATAAGAAAATGGATGTTATGAAGTTTGAACTTAGAGGTGTGAAGAAGTTGATTTCTAAGTCCAATTTCTGCAAGTTGTTAGGGCTATCTAATGCTAAAGATCTTATTGCTCCAGACAAAATCTCTGCATCAATTATCATTCAAGTTTATCATCAAATGGGGTACATCTATGATTTATCAACTCTTTCTCGATTTAAGAAGTCCGCACTTCCTCCTATTTGGATTTTATTGTTTACAATCTTGTTTAGATGCTTCTCTGAGCGCACAACTGGCTCTGATAATTCTAGTTGATTATTCCACAACTTCCTATATGGAATTTATTCTTCGGAAAAGATTGATTTTTGAACCATATTATGGGATCAATTTGTTCAAAGTATTTCTTTAAAAATCAAAGAAATTTAAATCTCATATGCTCAATTTGGTCCATTGTGGTCAGGATTACTAAGCACCATTATAATATTCCATAAAATGAGGGATATTATAATTACAGATATTCCAAAAATATAGACAACAACATTTGTTACTTCTAATCCAAATAACTTTCTGATTGTGGGTTCCATTTTACAAGCTATGTTATCTAGGGTTCCTGTTGATCATCCTATCATTATGGAATGCTTTGCAACTTTAATTTCTAGTGTAGGTGGTGATTCGGAAGAAGAAATCCATGAAGACAAAATTCCAAGGAATAAAGTCAAACATTCTAAGAGAAATTGGAAAACTCTTGTGTTCAAGACATATAAGAAGCATAAGAGGGCAAGCACTAAACTTATTCTTGAAAGTGACTCAAGCAAACATAATGCAAGTCTTGATTAAAATGAAAAGTAATTTGCTCTCAATAATGAAGTCAATTCTGAGAACATTAAGGTGAAATCAATATCTATTTCGGATCCAATTCATATTCCCATTGTCTCTTCGCATTTAGAGACTAAAGTCGACATTTGCAATCAGGTGGTTAATAATCCTTTTCTTAAACATTCCCAAACACCTCCCACTCCACCCATTGTTTTTGAAATCTTTATATCCTCACCAATTCCGTCAAGTCAATTTTTTTATGTTGTTTCTCATTCTTCAACGAAACCTTTTGAGATTCCAATTTTTACTGTGGCAACTGTTACTTCTGTCTTTCAAAGCACATCTCGTATAGAACCTCCACCACTGACTTCTACTTTTGAATCCTATAAGAAAGAGAATAAAACCTCATGTATCCCTGGTAACACATCTGATGTAGGGCCAAATGGCAATATTGGTGAAAACTTGTCTCAATCGCATGTATATACACTAGAAATTACCTTTACTCCACTTGTTCTAGATGATAGTGAAGAAGAAATTCAATGAAAGATGATTCTGAATCCAATGATGAATTCGTGGCAACTGATTTTGTGTTTCAAGTTGAGAGTGATCACGAAGATGATGATGTTCCAATAACCAAATAAGATTTTTGTAAGTTGAATAAGAAGTTAGATGAAATTCTCTCTCAGTCTTCTACTTTCATCAACACAAAGTATGGTAAACTGTTATCTTCTCATCATGAAACAATTCAGAAGTTGGTTAAAGAACATGATAATAAGCTTTCACAACATCAGAAGCTTAGATGATTCTACTAAACTAATCAATGAAGCACATTCTCAAGTTTCAACCATTCTCACTAAAGTCAAGTCAATTACTTCCAAGCAAGAGATTTGTATGACTTCATTTCAAACATCTTTGGAAATAAATGTTGCTAAAATGAACAAACTTATTCTTAGTTTTCATACTTCACTACAAAATGAAAATGAAACTTTATCTAAAAATCTCTTTGGGCTACAAAAGGATAATGTTCATCATCATACCTCAATTGCTAATTCCATTCTCACCTTACAAATAAGTAAGGCTCATGAAAACAAAATCATGGATGTTTTAGCTGAAGCAACTAGGAAGATCCAATTTCTTAAGGTACAATTGAATACAACTACTTTGGATCTTGGAAAAACAAATGAAGAACTCTTGTTTGTAAAATGGAAATGTTTTGAAATAATCAGCACTTGGTTAAGATTGTGGAAACCATAGATGATCCATATGTTAACTACAAAGTTAAATGATGCTACGAGTAAAAAGGCTACATCAAAACAAGGGGGAAATGAAACACTATTTCCAGAAGTCAACATCAAGAATCCTTATAAACAGGTCCAATGGAAAAGAACAGTGAGAAAACCATTTGGAGAAGCAATCTATGGAAGAAAAATTGAAAATTTTGAGGTAAAAGAGTACTGGAAAAACGGGTACTGAATCTTTTGGGTCAGGAAAAGGAAATGTAAAAATTGTCTTTGAGAAGTTAGATGATTTGGATCTGCCATTGACAAAAGAACAACAAGAAAATCAAACAAAGTGTGATGCATTTTTGGATGAGCTTAATGCTTTGAATGTGAAGCTTAATGCAAAGGAAGCTAAGAAGAAGAATGCAAAAGAAATTCTTGCAAACAAGAAAGCTCTATTTCCTCCATGGTCAATTGAAAGAATTGAAGAAGAAGCGCTCAACAATCCAAAACTCTACTATTTGGAACCTCGAACCTCTTTCTCAGTTGATAATGATGTTGATTGTTAGGTAGATTTACCAATTACCATGAAATCTTTTCAATTTTGTAGCTTTGAAAGCATTTAGAAAATCGCTATGGGAAACACAACTATTAACAGGAAGCTGTTCAACTTTATTTGAAAAATTCTAAACCGCACTATGAATCTTGGAATATAAAGAAGATTTTTGGGCTGAAAGTAGGGAAGTTAGACAAGGTTGATGATTTTGTCAATATTCATTTCAAGGCAATTCGTGGAAACAAGCATGAAACATACAACTTTACTTTGGCTAATCTTCCTTTGATGAATCCATTTGATTGGATTTCAATTCTCAATATTGTTTCAAGAGAGCCAGTCAAGTGCGATCCAATCTGCTCACATATGAAGAGATTGATAAAATCTTATACCATTGAAATTGCGAAGATGGATATTGAGATCTGATATGTTTCAAATAGAAAACCGATTGTGAAGCCAATGGCACCTCCAGAAACCTTGATTCATTAAAGGTTGGATATATTGAGAATAAGATCCAGGGTGTTTTTTTCAAAGTAAAATAAAATAAAGTTTCAAAGAAGTGTATGTTCTATTTTTTGACAAACATTTGTACTCTTCTGTGGCTTTGAATCAAATCCTAGCAAATGCGGTGAACTTCAAGAAACATTCTTCTAATGATTTGAAGTGTGTATCGGATATGGTAAAGTGGTAAATTGGTGTTCATTCTATTCTTTTGAAGACTATGCCAAAAGTGTTTGAAACTGTGAAGAAACCTAAAGTAAAGACAACTTAAGAAGATTGTCACAAAATGGGAGATTGTAGAGTTCGTAGTTTGTTGTGTCATCTTATAATGTTTAATTCGCAATGTCTTTAATTAGTGTGTGTTATGATGCGATCTTACACTTTTTGTTAACTTGAGTTTGCAACTTCGCTATTGACTTGAGATGCCTTTCTTTTATCCCTCCGATGCCTATATATAGGGATATTAGGTAGAAGAACGTGTAAGGGTTGATCTGATAGAAGAGTTCTTTTCTTGTAATTGAATAGTTCTAATCTTACTTGTTAATGAAAACGTAATATTATTCACCTTGTGTGTTCTTGTGAATCATTTGAACGTTTGATTTTTGAATCAAGTCATTCCTTCAAATAAGCATACAACTAATATTAGTTATGTTCTCAAAACAACAAAACATTGATCAAATTCATGTGATTAATGTGACTAACTTTAAGGAATGGAATGAGAGAATTATGTTAGTTCTCAGTTTCCTGGATATTGAATTTGCATTTTGGATAGGGGAATTTTTTTGAGGATGTTGACTGTGGGGGAGTAGCAAGGTTGAAAACATTATCCTTAAGGAGGAATCAATCTTGATTCCTATTATTACTTTTGATAGTATGCAGATTATGAATCAGGGACCGACAATGTTATTCAATCTCCTATTAATAATGAACAAACTCAATAACCTCATATTAGGATACCCCATATGTGGTATCACAAGTTTGATCAATTCATTATCTCATTTAGTATTTGAGGTAGATACAGTAGATGATTATATGTATCCTAAATTTAATGGGAGTAATATATATCCCTGGTTTTATATGTTGATGATATATTTCTTTCAAAAAATTTTGAGTTGAAAGATCTTGGCGAAGCCTTTTTGTATTTGCACCAGATTTAACGTGACAAATCTCACAAAGTTCTAGGATTATTACATAAGAGCTATATTGATAAGACCCTTGAAAAGTTTTGCATGAAAACTACAAGCCAGGTGACACCCTTGTTTCTAAAAGAGATAGATTTAATCTCAATTAGTAGCCTAAATTAGACCTTAAAGTTAAGGAGATATAGAAGATTTTTTTTTAATTTTCTTTGTTGGGAATCTAATATATGCTCTAGTATGTATATGTCCCTATATTATAGGGATGTTGGACAAATATGTAAGCAACCCAAATCTGGATAATTGGAAAGCATCTAATTTTATTAGATGCCAAAATTGATACGTATCCATATCGGGACACTTTTGTATGTTAGCATAATGAGCCATTTAATGGAATAGACTTCGGTAGCTTCTTCCGTAATGGTAGCATAAAGTGTATCATGTTATAAATCATCAAATCATGGAATATGGATGCAGAAATTTGTTACAAGGCAACATATTGTTGGTATTGAAAGACCACTAAAGTTGTGATAATAAGTTAGCAATATTATATTCCAGTAACACCAGAAGTTCTACTAAGTCAAATCATGTTGACATGAAGTATCCGACTATCATAGAAAAAGTGAAAATGGAGATATATCTATATAACATCAAGAAAAAAATCCATGATAGCGGATTCGCTCATGAAGGTACTACCTCCCAAGTCAAATCATGTTGACATGAAGTATCCGACTACGTTTTTATGTACATAATTAAGAATTGGGTTAATTCCATTATTAGTTGCACGTGTTTGAAGTTTGATCTAATATCATGTTAAAGAGGAACTGTTGCAAGATCTAATTTGATTTTATAACCACACAACATGTTTAATCTATTTCGTTAGTAATATATATATATATATATATATATATATATATATATATATATATATATATATATATATATATATATATGTATATGTGACCATTTGATGGGTTTAATTATGTAAATTATAGTGAAGACCACTTTGATCCTAAACTTGTATGATTAGTGGACGAGATTGTTTAAGGGTACCAATAATATGATAACATTCGTTAAAGCGTTTATACAGTTATATATACATATGTATATTCATGGTCTGGTAGGAGATTTTTAGATATTTTGGGACCACTAATAAATGTATATAATTAATGGTTTCATTAATTTTATATCATTATGTAAATTATATAAAATTTTTGATGGACCAATTTTATTAATAAATAAAAAATATACACTTACTACGTTTATCTTGTGGGTTGAGTTTTCAGTTTGACTAAAGATCTCCTAAATCCCTAATATCTCTCACATTTAGTTATATCTCCATCTATAGAAATTCGTGATGATAAACAAATTTACAATATACGAAAATACATACAAAAATTTCATTTTAGGGAAATCTCCAGAAAAGTACTAAAACTTTAGTCTAATGTATGAAAAAGTTCCGAACTAATTTTTGTTTACAGAAAAGCATAGAATACTGGCTAAAACTTCGAAAAAAACCCTTTTTGGCCAGTTTTATAGATTTAGCCGGTATTCTGTCCTTTTTCGTTACTTTGCTCAAAATATTATGACTTTTCTGAAATTTACACGATAACCAAAATATTGGGACTTTTTTGAAAATTACTATGGAATTAATGGATATTATTATTAACAAATCATTTATCAACATAATTTTTTTATTTATTATTATATACAAAGAAAATACATTTGTTGCTAATTTCTAGGAATACAATGGTCGATTATGTACTTCTCTATTATTTGTTGACCACTTCAAAGTCTCTATATTCTTCCTATGTATCGGTGTGGGTGTCATAGTGAGAAGTACTCTCTTAGGTGTGACCAATACAAAAGTTGATCATATTTATTAATACACAATTAATAAGTGTCTAGTTGCTATTAGGCATGATACTATATTATCACATGTTATTAGAAAATATCATTACACGAACATATAGATCTTTCATCATGTTCTTTAACCTAACTACCACCTAACCTCAAAACATTACCCGATAACAACCATAAAATTACACACATCTATCGAGAGTGAAAAGTAAACTTTGAATGACAATTTAAATAGATAATCATCATTCACTTGTTTCCATATAAATTATCATTCACGGTTAACTTTTCACATTTTATAGATATGTGTTAACCGATGGTTGTTAACATGTGAGGAACACCAACATTAGACGAATGCTAACTAAGTACATTTCACCATCATACCCACAACAATGCATAGGAAGAACGTAAAGAGTTTGAATGGTCAGGAAGCAATAGATGAGTACTTAGACCACCAATTTATTCCTAGAAATTAAAAACAAATGTATTTCCTTTTTTTATAAGTAAAATATTTTTTATGTTTATAAATGATTTGTTAATAAAAATATCCATTAATTTCATCACAATTTTAAAAAAAAATCTCAATATTTTGGTTATCAGGTAATTTTTGGAAAAATCCCAAAATTTTGAACAAACTAACGAAAAAATCTGCGAAACCGGTCGAAAAGGGTTTTTTCGAAGTTTTAACCGGTATTCTGTGCTTTTCTGTAAACAAAATTTAGTTTGGGACTTTTTCATAAATTTGACTAAAATTTTAGGACTTTTCTGGAGATTTTCCTTCATTTTATGCTTTATTGTGGGATTTAGAGAGTTCTTGAGATTAACGGGAAAAACGAACCTTAGTCTTCAGATCCAAAAATCTCAATAGAACAAGGTATGTAATCGTTCTTTTTGTTTATATTTTCTTTTAACCAAATTTAAGATAAAGATCTAATGTTTATGCTTCTACGTTTATGTTTTGGTTATCAGAAAAACCAAACAGCTTCTAAATATATAATCCAATATAAGTGCATTACACAATTTTCACAATTCAACATTATGAGTATCCAATATAAGTGCATTACACAATTTTCACAATTCAGCATTATGAGTACGCATATGTAGAGTGTGAAGGACAAAGCATCTTTCAATAACTATTTACATTATTATAAATGAATAGATTTTTCAAATAAAGTTAAAGGCATATGTTCAAGTGACTATATGTGAGATCCGTTGATACATAACATAATTTTTTAGTTCTTATATCTTCAAATGAAAGCAATTACACGACATAAAATTTGAAATATATGTAAGAGTAAATTACAAAACAGTCCGAAAAAGTTTTATCTTATAATTTTCGTGTATTTGACATTTATGTTTGATTTTACAACAAAAAAGAACATGTAACCCTATTTTCTATGTTTTTGTAATGTTTTGGTCCCAGTTGCAATTACAACAAATCTTACTAGCGTAATCTATCTATTATACAAACAGTAACTACTAATTTTTTGGTCCCTCAAACATATAGTTATCTCATCAGTTCATAAGCTTAAAGATCGACAACTGAAAACATATTACAATAATAGTTTGCGCATCTAGTTATAGAAAGAATGGAGGAAGAAAAAACATATCATCATAGAAGTAGGTAATTATGTCATGTAGACAGAGAGGTAGCAGAGGAAAATTTGGGCCACTCATTACTTACAGAAAAAATACGTAGTTTAAGAAGTTGTAAAATACCTATTTGGTTTGGAATCAAAGAGAACCTGATGCAAAAATCAATATTTAATAATACCACCAATAACATATTCGGTATCGGAGAAACTCAAATTCGTTGTTAATGAGATGCAAAAATCAAGTAAAACCTTGTAACCGGACTAGTCCATCCCAATATTTGTCGAAGTATGATGGGCATTTCGGAATTCAACCTTTTCTTCATATCATTCTAATCAAGCTGCAGAAAAAATATATCGTTAAGCAATTGTAAAACATCCATTTTGTTGGAATCAAAGAGAAGCTTTTACAATAATCATAGAGGAAATAATAGCAAGAAGAAAAACTTTTGTAGGATGGGTGAGGGGACACCCATTTTTTAAACTGTATACCGTACCAACTATACTTCCAAGATATGTCTTTAACATATGGTCACTTGAACATTTTCTCGGATTATCAAAGTCTGATACCTAAAGGCATTGCCTTCAAAAGACGACAAACAACTTGGAAGTCATCAGAAAAATTCTACAAATTAGGGATGAAATTGGTACGGTACTAATTCGTTTTTACTTAAATTGTGTACCGTACCAACTATATTTTGTATAAAAAAATTGCTACCAGTACCGTACCAAATATATTTGGTACCAATATATTTGGCTACCAACAAGTTTGGTTATTACAAATTGGTAATGGTATATAGCTACTTATTTTATTTTTCTATTGTAATATTTTAAAATAAGCAAATACATCGGATAATTTTAATATTTAGTAAAGAAATTGGTTGTGTAGTTCTTTTAATTTACAAAATAATTCTATTGAAGTAATGTTAAAGTAACATTTTAGTTTTGTGTTTTAACGTGTTAATAACTATCGACTAATGCAACCAAATAACTTATATAACATTCTTAAAAACTTTAAACTCTTAAAAACTTTAAACACTAAACACCACTGACAATTGAAAATTTGAAATATACGATTTTGTTTATATATATATATATATATATATATATATATATATATATATATATATATATATATATATATATATATATATGAATTGGTTGGTACCGTATTACCATTGTATTCAAAATTTTATACCATTACCGTATCAAGATTGTTCAATTGGTACAGTACTACCAACCAAACATGTTGGCTACTAAATATGTTGGCTACCAACTTTCTTGGTTCGGTTGGTAGCATGTTGGTTGGTTTTCTGTGTATACAATTTTGACAGCTCTACTACAAATGGTACAAAAATGTCTGGTCTTTGTTCTTACCACCAACAACTCTAATTATTTCTTATTCTTTGTCAATCTAAAATAGAAAAATATATTAAAATTTCAAAAAAGTTTATAACATGGATCAAACCTCAAATCTACTTGAATCAAAGTGATAGAGCTAGATCGAACCCTAGTTGTGTTGCTTGTAGGGTTTATGAAAACTAATGGTTTGCTTAATCAGCGTCACAATTAGTTGTGTTCATTTGAGAGAGGAAAAGAGATGAAGAAAATGAGAAAATTTGGATGTTGTTTTGCAAAAAGAGATCGATTGTAACGTCCCATTTTCATAACCAAATTTTTTCATTTTTATTAAGGTGAAAACTTTCCAATTTATAAATCGATTATTAAGAAAACCGTTCATTCCAAATTACATTTATTCAAAATTAGAGTTTTACAGAAAACATCACTATTTTGAAAACCAGACCAGACCGCCCGGTTTGACCGGTTTAACCGGGAACCGGCCCGCTTACCGGTTTTTTAGTCCCCAAAAACTGCTTACATGTCAAACCGTCAGTTCTACAAACCACGGTTCAACCGTTCCATTGAACCCTCCTTTAAACTGATTTCGTAAGATTTTAACTCGGGGTACAGCCCATTTAGCAAAACAGCGCACCCACTTGGTTAATGTTTGGGTTAACCCATCATTATATAGAGGATTAAGTTGGCAATGTGTCTTGTACCAACCGATGTGGGATACCTCCAAGTTTAGAGTAAAAAGGATATGAACAATTCTTTTGTAGAAAATGAAAATTATGTATGTTTTATCATGTCAACAATGTGGTACAAGAGATGTATAGCTGGTAAATAAAATAATACTTGTTAATAACAAGTATCCAAGAAGTTGCTTGAGATATAATACGCAAGAAAATTTTATGACAACTTCACATAAAAATCAACAATATGTAAATCAATATATTACTTGTTTACACTAATAGTCAACAATATCTAAATTAGTATATTAATTGTCTGCACTAATATTTCTTTTTAATATATATATATATATATATATTAACCGGTCGAACCATTTGAACCATTGAACCAGAAAGAACACTGGTTCAATGTCCGGTACGGTTTTCAAAACATTGGAAAACACGGAATCCTCAATGCTGCTGATGTGTGTGTATAGTCTCACCTTCGCCTTCCTATAGACTCCAATAATACCTGAAACAATAAACAACTGGATAAGCATAAATCTTAGTGAGTTTCCCCCAAAATACCACACACCATACATATCAACATACAATGGGCCCCAACCGTCAACGGGACCCACCCGACATCGAACCCAGTTTGTCACAACTACGAAATTCTATGCCTCTGTAACAACGATGATGATAACATTTGTAACCAAAATTTGAAAACATGCTTGGTGTTTATTCAATGACAACAGAATTTCATCAAGAACACTATACAAACACATCAAATAGTCAATAAAGACTGGAAACCCTACAAATCCCGATTTAAGTCCATTATGGACTAGGATTTCCTTATTGGGCCTAATGGATCAATAAGCTTCCAGTTTTACTAATTTGGGCTTAGGACCCTTAAATGGACCCTAATTGGACCCACTTTCATTAAACTTAACATTTTGGGCCATAATGGATGCAAAATAAATTGATTTACCTTAATGGGCCTTATTGGGCCATAATTGATTCAATTAGCTTTCATGGACCATAAATCCATTCTCTTATACAAAATTGGTCGTGAACACCCCAAAGGGGGCCTAATGGGCCGAAAACCATCAAAATGGGCTTCCTATTATTGGAACCAAGCATTAAATGCCCATTCCATCTCTCTTCTTTCTCCTTCTCGGCCCATCACTATCAAAAAAAAATGCATGGAGTAAATGGTGACACATCAAGTTTACCTTGTGGTTCTCCATGCTAGTTACCCATTGAGCAAAGAGCCAAATCTCATACTTCTAAGCACCCACTCTCTCCTTTTCCTCTCTTCTTACCTTCGGCCGAGACACCACCACCTCACCTCTATTCTCTTATTTCAAATCACTTCAAAGTTTCTCTCTAGAAACTCCCTCTTCCATCAAAATGTCGAGATTTAGGGTGTTTACAAGAGGATTCTTCACCACAATCATCATCCTTTGTAAGTTTTTATTTAGATACATGGACTAACTTCTTGACTTCATCAAAAATCTCATCATAACCCACCCTATTTCGTGATTATGCTTCCTAGAACCCATCTAAGCCAAAGATCTCTTCAAGGAGCTTTGTTAGGGCCAAAAAATAACCCCATCTTCTTCCATCTCTTCTTCAAAACTGTGAGCAAACAAGCAAGGTTAGTTCATGCCCCTCTATTTTCGGTTGTATAATGTTTTATGGGGGAGAATACAAGTGAAATGTGTAGATCTATGGGTATTTGTATGTTATGTGTGATTTCTTGTGTTATGTGGTGAATATGTGCTAAAAATGAAATATATTTCGAGATCTATAGTTCAAGAAGGAAAATATGTGATCTAGGATATATTTCACTTAGCATGTCAAGATAAACTACCATACAAGGTGTATAATAAGCATATTACAACATAAAATTTGTTATTGGACTAACGACTGTGTGGAGTTCGCCTTAGCAATACCTACACGATTCAGAGATCAAATTCAGATTATAACGACAAGAAGATGATGAATTGAGGAGTGAATTAAAGAACAGTTGAGAGAGAATCGAAAGAGGTTTACGTACGCACACAAAAAATGAAGGTAAAGAGGTTTACAGTCGGAAACCAACATATTTATACCTTGGACCAAATTCAGAGATCAAATTGAGAGTATAACGACAAGAAGATGATGAATTGAGGAGTGAATTAAAGAACAGTTGAGAGAGAATCTGAAGAGGTTTACGGCCGCACACAAAAATAGATGGTAAAGAGGTTTACAGCCGGAAACCAACATATTTATACCTTGGACCATTCCCGGTCCATATCATATGGGTTGCAAACCCAAAATGCTCCAAACCCAAATCCAATACATCCAAATTTTTCAAAAATAAAACATTTTGAAATACTTAAAAATTAAAATTAAACTAAAATAAAATCTAAAAATTTAAACTAAACTAATTTTGCCTAATTTTTTAATTTTTCAATTTTATAGAAAAATAAAAATAAAATAAAATAACACAAATTTCTTTTCACCATTACTAAAATTCCTTTTATGATTTTGGGATCAAAGTTTTAGGACAGTCTTAATCTGTTTTTCAGTATTTCCACCTTCATGACTAGATCTAGTCAATCGCTAGTATTGTGGTCCACTTAAACACGAACGTTTGTGACAAATTTGGACATACTATAAGTGACAAGACTTTTGACCAATACTCCTAGAGGGACCATTTAGCTAACGACGACCAAGGATATTGTTGTACACCTAAATTTAACAGCGAGATCTACAGACAACCTATTGAATGTTCAATTTTAGGTGCACTAGAACATATATCCTGCTTCCTGATATACTCCGGTAAACAAGAACTTCCGAAGTACTCCTTACTTTAGATGAGCAGACAATTATTAGGAGGGAAGTCAGATTTAGACTGCATATGTTGTACACCTAGGTCCGATCTTCCAATCACGCAGAGGGATCAACATATGACTAACTGGATAGAGGGATTGATTAATAGAATGGTGCATATATTGTGTTCCAAGTCAAATAAGAACTTATCACGCAAAGGAGACAGCATATAAGTAACAGACGGAAAGAATTTGCATAGATAAGAAGATGCATAGAGATGGAGTTGCATATGTTGCAGTCCAGGTCGGAAAGAAAGGAAATTAAATGCGCAAATTTAAACTAATCTAAAACAAAATTTCAGTCCTTAAAATGTAGCATTTTTAGAAAGCCTACAAGCACATCGAATCGAGCTTTGTTAAACGATTTAGGGAGCAAATCCGCCACATTATTATCAGCGTGAATCTACTCCAACCGGATGAGCGAACGCTCATAACAATCTCTAATAAAATGAACTTTGATATCCATGTTCTTGGTTTTGGAGTGTTGGACGGGATTTTTAGCTATTTGGATTGCAGCATCATTATCACAGAAGATAGGGGTTTCAAGAAAATTCAAACCGTAGTCCAACAGTTGATGTTGAATCCAAATGACTTGTGAGCAACAGGCAAAAGCAACAACGTATTCCGCCTCCACCGTTGAGATTGAGATAGTTTGTTGTTTTTTGCACTGCTAAGACACCAGGCAGTCGCCTAAGAATTGAGATCCCCCGAAAGTTAATTTCCTGTCAATATCACAACCTCCATAATTGTTATCAGCAAACGCATATAAATCAAAATCAGAATTTTTAGGATACCAAAGACCCAGTTTTGGGATACCTTTGAGATACCTAAAGATTCTTTTGACAACAATTAAATGAGAGAGTTTAGGATTAGCATGATAATGTGCACACTGACAGACTGCGAACATGATGTCGGGTCTGCTCGCAGTCAGATACATAAGGGATCCGATCATCGATCTGTATTCTGTCTGATCTATGGATTCACCATCAGGATTTGGAGACAATAAGGGTCGTTCAGCCATCGGCGTCAAGGCAGTTTTGGATTCTTTAAACCCAAACCTCTCAAGCATGTCTTCAACATATTTTCCTTAATGCAACAGGATTCCGGATGAATCTTGAAAGACCTGCAACCCCAAAAACATGGTCATTTCTCTCAAGGAGCTCATCTCGAATCTCTTATTCATAATGGTCTCAAACTCTTTGCACAAATTCGAGCTCGTCGACCCGAAAATGATGTCATCAATATATATCTGAACAAGAATGAGATCGGCATCCACATGCTTTATGAAGAGCGTTTGATCAATCGTGCCTCTAGTATAATCATGCTCGAGCAAATGATATGTTAGAGTAGCTTACCAAGCTCGAGGGGCTTGATGTAACCCATACAAAGCCTTATCTAACTTGTAGACATGATTTGCAAATTTTGAGTTCACAAAACCGGGAGGTTGATCAACATAAATTTCTTCTTTCACAACTCCATATATAAATGCAATCTTAACGTCCATCTAATAAATAGTGAACCCCATGTAGGAATCATAAGTCAAGAAGATACGGATAGCTTCAAGACACGCTACAGGATCATACACTTCAATGTAGTCAGGTCCTTCAATTTTTCAAAACCCACAAACAAGCAAACGTGCTTTGTTTCGTATAATTACCCTACAATCATCCTGCTTAATTTGAAACACCCAGCATGTATCCAAATACTTCTTTCCTTTAGTCAGCTCAACCAGTTTCCAAACCCCCAATTTCTCGAATTGATTAAGTTCCTCGTGCATCACGTCAACCCAACTAGGCTCATTCAGCGCCATTTCCACGTTATCTGGATCGATATGAGAAATGAAGCAAGAGTAGAGACATGTATTGACATCTCCACTCTGACTCTGCATTTTAACTCTGTCGCCTAGTTGACCAATGACGTTTTCGATCGGATGATCGCGTTGAAGTCTGGTGGGAATTTCATGGTTGATGTCATTGATAGTGATAGGAAGGTTGTTGATGTTAATGAGTTTGTCATCTGCTAAATCATCCACCTCAGACGATCCGGAACCATGAGAGGTTCTTGCCACGTATTCATTTGCTATTAGCTTGGTAAAGAGAAGCTCCATGAAAGTTTGAGTAGCAACGAAAGTATCTCTGGTCATGAACTCTCTTTCAACAGGAGTGAAAGGAGTGGCTTCAGCATCTGGATTAATTCTTTGACTTGGAGAACCAGAAGAAGTACTTGGAGCAAAGTCATACACCTTAGGAGTCGTAGGAGGCACCAAAGGTGGTCTATACACAACATATTCCTCTTCATCTTCAAGAATAACCTTCGAACTTGAGCAAGAACCTAACACATCATCTGAAAACACATTAAATGATTTAAATAAATAAGTGTAATCAAATAACCAGTTAGGACCGACTTGGGCATCTGTCTCATTCTCTTCCAGCCAGTGCACATCAAACGATTCAACAATCTGCTTAGTTTTCTTGTTTTATACACGATAAGCAGTGTGCGCAACATAACCCACGAAGTAGTAGTCATCGGCTTTCGAGTTGAATTTGGGGTTGGATTCCAGGTGAAGGAGGGTGCAATGACATCCAAATATTCGAAAGTGAGCAACTGATGGCTTGTAATTGTATAGAATTTCATATGGGGTCTTCATCTGGGCTTTGTTGATCAGGACACGGTTCTGAACATAACAGACAGTGTTGATCGCCTCGGCCAGAAGAAGACCGGAAGTTTAGAATCACAAAGCATCGTCCTTGAGGAATCCATCAACATATGGTTCCGCCGTTCCGCAACACCATTTTGTTGAGGTGTCCGAACAACACTATATTAACATACTACTCCCTTTTCAGTGCAGAAATGATCCAGAACAGCATTCTTGAATTCCGTGCCATTATCCATCCTGAGCGCCTTCACCTTCTCATTTGTTTGATTCTCAATCATCACCACAAACTTCTTGATCAAGACAGGGATCCCACTCTTTTTGGATAAGAAGAAAACCCATGTGAAACATGAGTAGTCATCTATCACAACCAGGAAATAAGAATTTTTGTTGATGCTTAGAGCACTGACAGGACCAAACAAATCCATGTGCAACAATTGGAGAACTTTGTTGATTGAGTTGACAGCCTTTGGCAAATGGGGCTTGCAATGATGTTTTCATTGAGCACACGCCAAATATTTTTCAAAAGTAATAAAGTATTTCACAGGAAGGTCATGCACTATCTCTTTCTTTGAAAGACAATTCGGGTTCATGGCATTCGCATGGCTGAGTCGACGATGCCAAAGCATCGTATTATGTTTGGAGACTTTAGAGAAGAGACATGTAACTTGCTCTGGGGTATTATGATTCATGTCTATGATGTAAGCATTTCCATCCCTATCTGATTTCACCAAGATCTAATCTTTGGGAATAATGATTCCAGGCTTCAAAATAAGGAACTCTTTATCAGTGAAGTGAGTGGAATAGCCTTTATCGCAAATTTGAGAGACACTCAATAAACTATGCTTTAACTCGGGTGCATAGTTGACGTTCTCAAAGCTCAGCACTCCATTTGTAATAGTTCCTTTCTGGGTGATCTTCCCGCCTTCTCCTCCCGTGAAGGATACATAGCCCCCATTGAAATTTTGAATGTCATGCAATTGGGAGTTATCTCCTGTTGTGACATCCCCAAATTTCACGGCCAAAAAAGACTAATTTTGTTTACGCTTTATAAAAAATAGAGTACTTCCTTTAATAAAAATGTTTCGGAGTTTGTTCCTAGAAAAACATGATAAATACGTTATCAAAGCATTTCCGAAGAAATGTATTTTATTCATATTAAAACTTTGGGATGTCATCGTCAATACTAAAACATAAGCATAAACAGACCTTAAATTTATTTACACTAGTGATCTACATCTCCTTTAATCTCTCAGTGTAAAGTAGCTTCGTATCGATACCTGTGATACAAATAAACTGAGTGAGTCAGGTTGGGAAACCTGGTAAGTACATAGGGTTTTCAACCCACAATAATATAATTATTATGTTTAAACATCAAACAATCAACCCAATTACTCATCCCCATTATCTTCTTTAATCTTAAGGATTTACCCTAAGAATCATCTATCCTTTATTCCTAAGGATTGACCTAAGGAATAGGCATGAAGTCCATCGCTGTCAGGGTTTATACATTAGGCACAAAGTCCATCGTCACCATGGTTTACACAACGCGCACTAAGTCTACATAGTCACTAGGGTTTAGGCACCAAGTCTGCATGGTCGCCAGGTTTTAGGCACTAAGTATGCATAGTCGCTAGGGTTTAGGCACCAAGTCTGCATGGTCGCCAGGGTTTAGGCACTAAGTCTGCATAGTTGCTAGGGTCTAAGCACCAATTTTGCATGGTTGTCAGGGTTTATACAATAGGTACTAAGTCCATAGCTGCCAGCATTTATCTAATAGGCACTCAGTCCATAGATTTCAGGGTTCTTAAATTACAATTGGTGAACACATAGTTCAAAAATACCTAATCCATACTCCCGGATCTAAAATTAACCTCTCTACCTGATCCATACTCCCAGATCTGGTATGTATGATCCATACTCCCGAATCAATAATTAATAACTATGTCTATACTCTACTAGATGACTAGATCATCTTAAACATCGAGACCTCTCATCAATTTTTATTTCATCACACATCATCTAATTCATCTACCCATGTTTTACCCAACATATTTGTAGATATAAAATACATATACATTCTAAATCAATTAAAACATGTATAATATGGTTCATCCATCATAGATAGCAAGTATACAGATAATATGCACACATAGCACGCAATTTATATAAAATACTTCATATCTATGTGTAAGATGAAAATAATATGCACTCACATTAGTAGGGTGAGATGATAGAATCTAATTAAAAACGGTCGGCGGTTCGTGATCATCGGGCTCGAGATGCGGAACAGCCTCAATAAACAAGAAAGAAAGAAAAGAATTGTTATAAGGAATGAAAGGGTCTTGCTTGCTATTTATAGGCTGTTTTTGGCCCATTCACGTCGTGATCATGATAGGTTCACGCTGTGAACCTCCATGAGTCATCCTGTAGCCTTAACGCGTGTTTTTTACCCCTGATTAGTATCCCTGACACATTTCACATCGTGAACTTCATGTTCACGTAATGACTTAAGGTGGCTAGGGTTTCTGCCACGTGTCATGCCATTAAACTGTTGGATTAATGTCTAAGTCCATAACTATAATTGGTAAGACTTGACCCGACCCGGCATGGTCCATTTGGGTTGCATGGCATCATGCATCTGGATAGACTATAATGAGAGAAATAACACTTAAGGATTATTAATATATTATAAGTTCTAATATATTAATAGGATTATTTAATTAGTATTGATCAAGAATTAATTTAGAATTAATTAAGTGATCAAAATAAGACTAATTAAATATATGGGTTGATTGTGTAAATAATCCATACTTGTATAGTGGGCTAATGCTCCATGGATGCTCAATGGTGTATTTGGACCCATGGATCCAAGGAAATGGAAAGCCATGACAATTAGGGTTTACCCTAAGTTTGACACTATATAAAGATCATATTGTTGGGAAAAATCGGTCACTATGTACAATAGATAAGGGCTAGCCGATTTCAAGTGTTCTACATTTCTCTCAAGGTTATTCCAAAAGCAATTGATATTTTGTGAACCATTTGAGGTGTCACACTTGGGGTACTAGGCACTCAAGCTTCATGAAGACAAGCTACATCAAACAAAGGTATGTATTCTATCCATTTGATTACCCAAGTATCAATGATTGTATGCTAGATAGGGTAATACCTTGGATATTCATATTTGTATGTATAATAGATAAAACATAGATCCAATGTATTTAGGGTTGCATGTACACTTAGGAGTGTTAGAATGCTCAAAACCCAATAGTGGTATCAGAGCCACGGGTTGTTTTCTGTTATATTGATGCAAATATTTTATTTTCAAAGTTGAAAAAAAAGGAAAAAAAAACATGAAGTTTGTCAAATTTTAAGATAATTACTTGTTCTGGTGAAAAATTAATTATTTGTAAAATTTTAATAATTTGCTATATGAGTTGAATTAGGTCAAATTTAGTAAAAGATAAAATGATATGATTATTTTATTAGTTTTAAAAGTTTGATCTAAAGAGTTTTATTTTTGAAACCTCCATAAGTTATGGATATGAAAAGGTTTTAAAAAAAATTGATTCAAAGTTTTTATGGAGTTACAAAATTTGGTGTTAATGTTTTAAAGAATTTCATAACTTAAGAATAAGTTATGGATCACCAAAACTCTTTTGTGTTACCTTGTTTTATGAGTGAATTTAGAGTAATGAAAAAAAATATGTGATAGTTGGTTTTAATCCAAATTAATCCAAAAGAAGTTCATAAAATGTCTTTATGTAACTTAAAAGTCACATTTATGAATCTTAAAACTCATAAAAGTTAACATAGGTTACAAAATGAAGAGTCTTTTTCCTCATTAAATTGTTTTATGACTCCATAACTTGTCCTCAAGTTATGGATGTTCAAGAGTCTCTTCATTAAAGTTTTTAAAACTTTAATTAAACTCATAAGTTATGAAAATCCAAGAGTTTTGAATAGCTTCAAAACTAGCCCTCAAGTTTTGGAATTTGTAAAGTTTTCCCCATGAATACTTTAATTCCAAGTTAGCCCTTAGAATTTTAAAAGTTAAAATTCAACCCTTATACTTTATAATATTATAAGTTAATAATATGTATATATATGTATAAGATTAAAGTCAGTCTTACCGTTAGTAGGCCTCATTCACGAAGCTGGTCTATAAGGGGGTATAAGGTTACTGCCTATAAAATGGCAGTTTAATGGGTGTCCACTCTCACCCACCGCTTCTTTGACTGGTGGAGGGTCGTTAGCCGAACGGGTAGGACAAGGACTATAATTCTCCCTTCATTAAAAGTATTAATGATAAATACTAAGTAACTAAACCTTTTATAAATACCTAATCTTAGTTACTTAGGAAAAAGTGAATAAGGTGCTAATCCATGAAATTACACTTTGCACTTTGCTTAAGTCGTTAGTAGAGTGTGTGTGGTTAACCGGCACACTAACTTGGACTTAACAAGGTAGGAAAAGGGTAACTTAATATTTATCATAGTATCGGTGGAGCGTGTGTGGTTAACCGGCACATCGATTAAGGGATAAATATTAAGGGTGCCCAGTATATTTGCATGGTTACTTCACACCTTGTTTTATTATCCTCGGCATCCCAGTCACAAAACCTGAAGGGCACACTCGAGATTGAAACATGCCATTGAAAATTTCACTGAACCTCAAAGATCTAAGAGTTTCAAAACCAATTAAAACCTAATAATACATTTCGTTTATCTTGGTGGAAATTGGTGAATCGTCATTCACCTACCTTCAAATATTTTATAGCTTGGATTACGGCATCCCTCTTCTAAGTTATAAAATAATTTGTTAGATCCTAGCCTTAATATTTCATATTGGGTGTTATATTAAGGACTTTAAATCAACTATCTTGAATATCTCCCAAAAAGATGTCTGGTTTAGACATTTATGATCTTCCCAAATCTCTTGAAACAAACTTTCCTAAATGAAGATGATGTCCCATGGAAATCATACTTCTTTCATATCCTCCAAATTATTCTCCCTAACCCACAAGTTCTTGAAAAGTTTATGGTCACTCAAGCCCTATTGGCAAGCAAAGGTCTATGTGTGGTCACATCTTGGAGATGTAGTCAAATATTGACAAGACGGGAGAGTTAGGTGTCAATGTCTTGAGAAAATTGGTGCCTCAACTACTTTCTAAGTCATATAGTGAGTTCCTCTGGAACTCCTATGAAACAGACTATGACAAGACCCTTAATGATCTTATCTATTTGCTAAGATCAACTCCCTAAAACCTGTGGACATTGACAATAATGACATTGGATATCAAGTAAAGCTCTCTCTTCCTAATGGAAAGGGATCAGCCATAGTCAACCCGGTTGACCAAATGGTAAAGAGAAAGGCTAAGTTTGTGATAGTCCCATGTTTCATTATCAAAGGTCCATAGGTAACTATTGCCAAAGGAAGGGGCATTGGTTGCGAAGCTGCCAAATTTACCTAAGCATGTTAAAGTCATTAAGTTTGGCAGGCAAAGTCCATTGTCTAACTCTATTAAGTACATGCTGATTCTGATCGCGAAGATGGATTTCAATCGCATGGCTCGGTGATCAGAATTTTGGGCGATTACTTAAGAGTTGTGATATTTATATTGCTTAGGAATAGATAACAATAAGGTTTTCATATGAATTGTAAGGATAAGTTTTTCTGCAAAGTTTTAAAATAAAAGAAAAAGGTTTTGATTTTATGTATTTTAAGTATCCTTATAATGGCATTTGTGAAAAGTTGTTGCCTATAAGATTCCACTGATAGCAACATTGGAAAGTGAATTTGATTCACCATTTGTGGTAGTGTCTAAATTCACCAAATAAGGAAAGATTCTCATCACCCAAGTTTCAAGTGGACCGGAACTTGGAATCATACAAGTTGTACAGTATGATGAATGAGAACTTTCAACTTTGGAAAATTAAGACTACTCCTTGTTCACATGTATATGTAAGTCAAGTGAAGGACTAAGGGATCGAGCACACATTCGTGTGCACTGGTCAAGTCCACCACAAAAGATCGATAAGATTATTCATCATAATTTACTAAAGCTCAGTAAATATGGTTATACTTACAAGCTTAAGTGTAATTCTGAGACATCGGAAAAGGTTCCAATGTATGGCAGAGCGAATAAGAATAATCAAATTAGGCAGAAGGATAAAAGTTTCTCAAATCTGAAAAGATGGGAGAGTACTTTACTATCATGTTATATGATCATCTTAATGATTTAGAGACCTTATCACAATTCATCCTCTAAGTGTATCATGATAGCTAAGAAGAGGAGCTATGAATTGTTGAAGTGGTTAAATCAAGAAGATGATTCATACATCGTTCCAAAACAATTCTTAGAGTTATACTCTAAGAATGTAACTTGAGTGACATGTCTTAAAGAAGGTTTAAAACACATATCAAATGTAAGAGTAAAAGTTTTCTACTCTCGTACATTTGAAATTGGTAAGTTTTGATGTTTTAGATAAAACAAAGACCAACTAAGACCAATTGTGTGAAGTGTTTGTCTTGATTAGAATCCACACTATCTCTTGAATATCTGACAAGGAAGTCTTATATGTCAAGAGGATAGTGGAAGTCTTAAAGGTCTTGAAAGTCTCAAGAACTAATCAAGAATAAAACCTGAAGTTCTTCACTAGCACACGACTTGAGGTTCATAACCTATCGTGTTGACATATTTTGTGCCTATTCCAATTAAAGTTGGTTTTTCATATGAGTTCTTAGAGTTCTCAATTGGTTGCATAACAACTTGGAAGCAATGGCAGGCCCTTGAGCTGCCAGGTGACAAGAAATTAAGATTGAGTTCAGTCCATATAAGTTTGGATTTGTCATTAACATTTTCTTGTGACTATGGTTTTGACAATTCACATGGATAAGAACACATACACCATTAAATCTAAGTGTCATAAGGTTTCTCTTCGATTCATGAAAATGATGGTGAGGAAACACTTTCACTAAGTAGATTTTAGCTAGATAGCAATTGTGATATTTGCATTCTCAAAGTCATTAGTGGGGTGTGTGTGGTTAACCGGCACACTAACATGGACTTGAGAGAAGTGGCAAAGGTCTAAACAATCGAGACTATGATTACGGCATCCCTTTTCATAGTTCTTCAAATTGTTTAGACACACATGTGAGCTATCTAAGATAAGGTGTATGATATTGATAAAGTGTTATCAAAGCAATCTAGTATCAGAAATTTGAACTTTGGTAAGAAAGTCAATAAAGTATTGATTTCTAGAAGTCCAGTTGATTTCTGAGTACATGTCAAAGCTAGTGGGAGCATAAGTGTTATGCTAATAATCATCATGTTAGTGGGAGCATGATAATTATGATAAGTATTGCAAGTTAGCAATGTTAATTATAGAAAACAAAAAGTTTCAATTGGGAAAGAGTTGTTTTGCTATAATTAAGGGAGAGGAAATTATACTTCATCTCAAATCTAAAATCTTAGATTGAGGTTTTAATTGTATTTAGTTAAGGATATATATATATATATATATATATATATATATATATATATATATATATATATATATATATATATATGAATTTCATGTTGGAATGGCTCAACATAAGGAAATTCTGTATATGGGTCCATTATTTGCGTTCTAAAATTCGATTATGATTACGGCATCCCTTTTCATAATCTGAATAATCATAACTTGGCAAATTGAAATGGAAATATTATAGCAAAAGACTGGTTTAGTCTTTATGTGAGACGTCATGAATCATGTCCCATATGCTTCGGATATAGGATCGATTACATGTGTTATATTCATCCGTTCTAAAATTTTCCAAATGCCTGGGGCATTAAGAGGGAAAAGGTCTAGAATTAGATATGACTAAAAGGATTAAACAATTGTCGAGGACAATCTAAGGTTTACCAAAGGTTGGGTGCTCAAGGATAGTTGGAAGAATAGTGTTAATTCTGGAAGGACCATATTGACATAATCTGTAAGGAGGCAACTCTTGTTCATAAGTGATAGTCAAAATGTAATATAGAAATATTTCAAAGTTACAAATTATACAATCTATGTAAGATTAGAAAACTTAATGCAAGAAGGATGTTTCCAAGGAGCTAATCTCCTTTGGAATGCTCTATAATGGTTGTTGCCAAGTCTTTCTGACTTTGTGCATAATCATTACAAGAGGATCAATGCATATAAGTTTAGAATCTAACGGATTTCAGTAAATGGCATGAATTTGGAATTCTTGCATTTGCAGTAAGGATTTGGGACTATGAAAAGAGGATCATTGGAGTTATGTTCAATTGAGCTAATTCTCAAAGTAAAGATCATAGACAAACATAGTATGCATACTTGGTGTATGGCATGACTAGTGTTTAGAAAACATAGTGTACATGCTTGAAGCATGGGATAACTATTGTTTTAAATTCAAGAATAAATTTGATAGTTGAAACAGTATACAATGAATAATGTGTAATCATATGGTGATAAATAAAAAGAGTTTTATTTATGTTCATAGGTTTTGATACAATATTGGAATTATTATTGTGTTTCATTTTGCATGTTTTAACTTCCAGAATAACTAGGTCATTGTTCTGGATGACTAAGTTATTCAAACCATCCACAGTCAGTCATATATTGGAAGTAGATATGAATTAAGACTATCATGGGTTAGCTTGTAGAGGTCTAAGATGTTGGACAAAGGGCTACAACACTCATGAGTGCTCATAAGTTCTGAGTATTGGATTCAACCCGCGCTCATTGGAATCACTTCATGGATTTTATCACGAGTGATCATGAGATGATAATATCTTATATTCTTCAAACCTAGAGATATGAGTTGTTACTATGAGTTGGTTGTACATTGATTGCACGGAAACGCATACAGTAACTCGGTGTTATAAAACGCACCTTTGTGTATGATTCAACAAGTAGTAGAACAAGCTATATGAGTCGAAGTTTATCCATTCCTTTTACCTTCTGGATAAAAGCGATATATGTGGGGCCCTCGATGATTTGATGATGACAAATGGAAGTGCTCGGCCGAGCCAGGACTGATTTGATTTTTTCAATTAGTCAGTCATCATAAATCGGAAATCGAAAAACAACAAATGGACAGAGAGAATGATTATAATCCATGTCTCACTCCATATGATATCTAGAATGAAGGAATATATGATCCCTTATCTAATGGATAAGTCATTGACAAGGTTAGAGTTCATCCACAAGGTCAGAGTTCGATAGAAGCTTTTGAGAGCTACGATTGCCAGTCGGTTCTTGAAGTCATACGCAATAATAGTTTTAGACTTATCCAAGTGGGAGACTGTTGGATTAATGTCTAAGTCCATAACTATAATTGGTAAGACTTGACCCGACCCGGCATGGTCCATTTGGGTTGTATGACATCATGCATTTGGATAGACTATAATGAGAGAAATAACACTTAAGGATTATTAATATATTATAAGTTCTAATATATTAATAGGATTATTTAATTAGTATTGATCAAGAATTAATTTAGAATTAATTAAGTGATCAAAAGAAGACTAATTAAATATAAGGGTTGATTGTGTAAATCATCCATACTTGTATAGTGGGCTAATGCTCCATGGATTATCAAGTTGGGCTAAAACCCATAGGATGCTCCATGGATGCTCCATGGTGTATTTGAACCCATGGATCCAAGGAAATGGAAAGCCATGACAATTAGGGTTTACCCTAAGTGTGACACTATATAAAGATCATATTGTTGTGAAAAATCGGCCACTATGTACAATAGAGAAGGGCTAGCTGATTTCAAGTGTTCTACATTTATCTCAAGGTTATTCCAAAAGCAATTGATGTTGTGTGAACCATTTGAGGTGCCACACTTGGGGCACTAGGCACTTAAGCTTCATGAAGACAAGCTACATCAAACAAAGGTATGTATTCTATCCATTTGATTACCCAAGTATCAATGATTGTATGCTAGATAGGGTAATACCTTGGATATTCATATTTGTATGTATAATAGAGAAAACATATATCCAAGGTATTTAGGGTTGCATGTACACTTAGGAGTGTTAGAATGCTCAAAGCCCAACATAAACAGCTGCATCTTTGGAAGGTCATAACTTTTGCATATAAACTCCATTTTCAACGTTCTTTATATCCATGTGTAGGTGGAGACGTACTCTAAAACTTTCTTTTAGGTAACTAAGTCCAAAAATTAATTTATCATAAACTCATTTTTTTACGATTCCCGGTGTCGTGCTGGTTTTGTTGCGAAACTTCGACATGTCATAACTCCTTCGTTTTAACTCGGATATCGGCGTTCTTTATATCTCCGGAATCCTTGTGACATATACTAAAAATTATTTAAGATTATTTATTCTAAATAATCATCTATAAAAAAGTATCTTTTAACACTTATCGTCTCTAAATTGACTAGCTCGAATCTGCGGGTGCTACACCTATCATGTGCCTGGACATACCAGGGTCTGACGACATTCCTCCGTAGCTATTTTTGCACGATGTGCGATATTAGTTAGATTTTGGAACCCATGTCATTAAAACACTGGGTTTTCCCATTTTAGCACCAGAAATTTCTTTTTCACTCTTTGAATCTGATTTATTTTCAGATGCACAAGCAAAAAACTGAGATGATTAGACATTTACATTCTTGGGCACCTATTGGTAGTTAGGTTTAAAACTTTTATAGGTGATTAGATGAAGACCCAGACGAAGATTTTGACGAACCCGACCTTGTCTTCGCCACGTTCGGTTTCATAAAAGTACATGTTGTATTTTCATGAAAAACCTATTTATTCTTTTTAAGCTCAGCCAATTTTCTATTTTTATTGACATTCCAATCATCATCACGAGGACAAGATCTCGAGGAATTTTTAATAAGAGATATTCCTCGTTACTCGTTCTCTCTTCTTTGTGCATGGAAAGGAACAAATGCCCGATTTGGACAATTATGTGCGATATGACCAATGGTTCTACAGATAAAGCATGTATGTTTCATAACATAAAAACTTGTACCGCTCTTGTCTGATCTATTGTTCTTATGGACTCCCTTATGCCTCTTACAAGTGCATGTGCAAGTTTCAGGTTGTGTGACAGCTATAAGTGGGGTGGATGTGCTTGTGACAGAGACATCAGATTTATTAAATTCATCACCACATTTATCAAAAACAACTAAATCATCAAACTTTGACACAAAATCATCACAAACCAAACCATCAATTTTAGAGTTAGAAACACAAACGTCATGGTTTAAGACAAAAACATCAGATTTTGAAACACTATTATTATCAGACAAACTCTCTTCTGTTGCCTGCTTGCCATGACTTAATTTTGAATCTGCATAGAAAGTAGAAATGTTAGTATCTTTTCCCTAGCACTACTCTCCGTTACGAGTATAGCAGGTTTACCATACACAAGAAATTCCTCTTTGTCCATCTCTTCATGGGTCATAGGTATAGCAGTGTAATTGTGATTAAATGAGGAGGGATACTCTCAAACCCTAGACCGACCTATTTCTTGTCTTGCCATTTCATCTGTTTCTCTATCATGGCTGCAACTTTCTCACTTTACACATCAAACTTTTTGAAGATAAAATCAACATTTTGAAATCAAATTTTTAATTTGCCAAGCTCGTCAGTCACAGTGGCAAGTTGTTTCTTGATGAAATTATAGTTCTCACATTTGTTGTTGTACTCTTCCTGTAATTTCCTAAAATCCTTAGTTTTGGCCTCTAATTGTTCTTTTAATGGTCTTTGGCCCTTCCTAAGGTTATATCACTCTTATTTTAGGTCCTCGTTTTCTCTATGCAATAATTCTATTTGTTCACGTAAAAATTTAATAGTATCAATGCATGTTTGAGAACAAGAAGTTTGATTGACCTCTTTCTTCTCGGGATCAGGGGTAGTGGATACCATGAATGTGAACTACGATTCCATTATATCTTCTTCATGATCCTCTCCAACATTCTCCTTAGGGATGTCAATGATATGGGCCAAATGAGCATTTTCAGGTCCTGAAATGTTTAGGGCCTGAATTTGATCCTCCCAACCAAATGACGAGCTATCACCGCTAGATTTGTAGTCTCGTTGTTAGCAGCAGCTCCCCTGTTGTTTCCCACCGGTACCATGGTCCTTTCATGATTAATTCTTCGATCAGGTTTCGGAAAGTCACGAGCAAAATGACCAGGCTCGTGACAGTTAAAGCACCTCAACTTTCCTTTATTGAATCCAACTTTCTTCTCTGTGTTTATCCCCCAATTGTTCTTTCTAGTTTTCTTTGCAAATTGCTTGGCCCTGAAAACAACCATTGGAATCCGCCAAGTGATGTCCATCTCCTCTACATCCTTTAGGTGAATCTAATCAAGATCAGTGAAAGAAATCTGAGGCGGCAACTCTCCATCCACAAAGGCATTGTAGCAATTCACCAGCCCAGAAGCTAGAGCCATGTTCTCTTCGGCTTCTTTAGGAGCAGAGGTTGTAATAGGAGATTTTGAGGAGGAGGTTGCATGTGGATAAGGCACTGATGGTGGAACAACATGGGATAGTGTTGGTGGAACAGCAAAAACTTGATTTTGTGTAGTAAAGGAAGAAAAGACATTGTTTGATGAAATCCCAATGTTTGCAGTAGAATAAGAGTTCACATGATCGATTTCCCTTTTCTTATCATCAAGATCGCATGCTTTAATGATTGCCATTGTTTCCACAAGACTAATTCGATGGAGATCTTTTGTCTTTTTGATAATTGAGACATTCATGTCCCATAACTTTGGGAGAGAGTTCAGTATTCTTGTTAATCTCTGATCTTGGCATTGAAATTTCTACAAAGCTCACCTTAGTGGTGAGAGTAATGAATCACTGCAGTTGAGCTTCCAATGATTCACCCAAAATATGATTGAACATGTTGAATTTTTGTCTGAGCATGTCCTGATGGCTTTGCTTCATATCTTCATTTCCTTCATACACTTCGATCAATGCTTCCCATAGAGCCTTGGATGAGTCATACTCATGAAAATCTTGTGCAATTTCTAGATACAATGCCATTGTCAGAGTTGCAAGGGCCTTCTCTTGTTCTTCGATTTTCTCAAAGTCCTCATCTGTATAGTTTGCGAAGTCCTTGTCAATAATGATTCCATTTTCAAGAGTGGTAGTGATTCTGAAAGGACCTTTCAGAATATTGTGCCATATTTTAAAATCCTTCATCTTGATGTATTTTTCCATTCGGTATTTCCATTACAGGAATCCTTCAGCTGACAAAAGGCGTAGGATTCTAGTAGTAATTCCTATAATTGAGTCCAACTCCTGATGAACTGTCAAGTTTTGTGATTCCATTTTTTGTTTTTGTTTTTGTTTTTTTTTTTTTAATTTTATTAGATGACAGAAAATAAAACTTGTAAAGAAGGTATAACTGAAAACAACAAAAGGTTCACATCTGAGAACAGGTCCACGGTCAACAAGAGTTTACGACCAGGAATGGTTTACAGCCGAAAAAGGTTCACGGTCGTACACAAGTTTACGATTGAGAATAGTTAACGGTTGAAGGCAGTTTATGGTTGAGATGGTTCAAAGTCAAATTCTTTGCAGTCGAAAATGGTTAACGGTCGATCACAGTTTACAGCTTAACACGTTTATGGCCAAACATGAGTTTACAGTCATACACTGATGAACAGTTGTAGCCGAAAACACCCAGAAGTTGATGAAAACAAATGTTTTTACAGCAAAAACTCAGTGACCACGCTTGAAAGTCACAAAAATGAGAAACAACTCCAGCCGAAACTCAACTTGAACAATTTTGACACTAGATTGGCTCTAATACCAATTGTAAGTCCCCAAATCCGGATCCAACCAGTGATCAAACACAAGAACAAGCTAGAATCAATAAGCACAAGGATGAGTAGAAGCAAGAAAGTTCCAATTTGCACATGTTTATATATGACAGCAAACGTCAAGTACAAAGGAACACAAACATATAGCCGATCACACTTCGACAAGACTGACACCTATATATAGTGAACAGTGACTCGTAAACAGGTTCATGACCGAAAACAAGTGTACGGCCGCAAACACCACTTGAACCGAAAACAACATGTTTTCAATTCACCCAACCGTAAACACCCAAAATACACAAACAAACTCTAATAATACTCATACCAAAGGATTCCTAGCCCAAACCAACAAAATATGAACTAACAATTCAAATACAAGAGAACACTACAATACTACACGTAAACTAGTTAATACATGGTTGTGAGGCACTACTTCATTTGTACCCTTCGGGGTACGGACTAAATCCTACCACAGTATAACCAGAGTCTCCTGGAGGGAAAGCGTGAGATTTGTGAATAGATCTATTCGAGACTGACAATCCCACACCTAAACTGCTAGCTACAGTTAGGTAGGCATGCTTGGGGTGACAAATATCATATTTTTTCCAACGCCTGAGAACGTCGCAGAGGTCACTAGGTTATATTAAGCATGGTTACACCAAACTCACAACAGTATAAATTAACCATATGTTTACAGGAATTCATTCTTCATTATTTTATTTTAATTAATAGAACTACTACCCAATAGAACTACTATGCACTACACTATAGGATTCTAGGGAATACAATTACATGATTTTATTTTAAGTAATAAAACTACTATACATACTAGTGGTAACCAGGTTTTTCATACAGAACACATTATACATCATTGGTGGTAGCCAGGGGTTTTCATACAAAGGTTTTTGTACAGATCACACTATACAATACAGCTAGTGGTGAGCAGACATACAAATTAACATTTCATATACGAATACAGAATACAGTAACGAACATACATTTTTGGGTCTTAGGACTAAGACTACTTTTCAATTCTAAAGAAAATATTGGATTTTCTTGAGAAACATACAAACATTTTTATAGATTCAAAAACATGTTTTCATTACAAAAACATTCTTATGAACTCACCAACTTAAATGTTGATACACTTTCAAAATCGCTTGTATTCTCAGGGAAACAGTAGACAGGTACACCCGCAGGCTTTTGAGAAGACGGGGCATTTAGAGTCATGTCTTTCATACTTTTATAATACTTTTGATGTATACAAATTATGTATCAAACAGATGAAAATAACTTATAAATTCAATGTAATGGTTGTGCTTACTTGATTACTATGATGCAATTGTTGTGATACTATACACAAAGTCCTCCACCCCCGAACGTTTCCACCATCTCAGTTTAGGGGTGTGACAATGGTCAAATGGAGAAATCGGACACTACTCAAGATGATGTGGTGTCTAATTAAAATGAAAGATAATCCAAACCACTTTTGGGGCAAAGCGGTATGACATGTAACATTCATCGTAAATCATACACCTACTTGATAGGTGGTACACCATTTGAGAAATTTTATGGTGAAAAACCAAACCTTCAAGACTTTAAAGTATTTGGCTGTGTTGCATATGAAAGAGTAATCTCAAAACACTTAAAGAAGCTTGATGATAGGTCCCGACCGTTGGTATATTTTGGAAAGGAACCCAATACGAGAGGATTTCGGTTATATGATCCAAGGAAAATAAAAAAATATATATTATTAGTGTCCATGAAATTTGTGATGAAAATAAGACATGGCAATGGAATAATGAATCTGAAAATCAAGATGGAAATAGACCGAGTACATTTACGGTCTTGTGGAGTAATATCAAGCAACCCAATACAATGGTGATTCGGGCCCAACTGAAACAAAAATTGAACAACTAACGGATTCGGCCTAAACCGACCAAACCATGACACTTATCACAATGATAACATTCCATCACAACTCGTTGATGATCATAATGCAAGTTTTGTCCCACCCCACCGATCCACTTGAACTTCAATGTTGCCAAGAATATTAAATGACTACGAGCTAGATGTTGATCATTTAATGCTGTCATTCAATGAAGAACCAATGGATTTTAAGGAAGCCAAAGTAAAGAAGCATTTGCTCGATGCGATGAAGGATAAAATTGACTCCATCGAGAAGAACAACACGTGGAAACTTGTTCTACCTCCTAAAGATGATACAACCATTGGTTTAAGATGGTTGTATAAAATTAAAAGAAATATGAATGGATCAATTACAAGGTACAAAGCGCGTCTAGTGACTAAAGGTTGCGTGCAAGAGAAAGGCATTGATTTTGATGAATTATTCGCATCGGTAGCTTGAATCGAGACAAAAAGACTATTGATTGCTCTCGTAGATAGCAACGGATGGAAGAATCATCACTTAAAACAAGAAGTGTACGTATGCCAACCGGAAGGTTTCGTGAAGCAAGGTGAAGAAAAAAAATTTACAAATTGGAAAAAGCATTATATGGTCTTTGACGATCTCCACATGCATGGAATTTGAAGCTTAATAACACAAAAAATATGGGTTTTTAACGATGCATGCAACAAAATGTGGTTTATAGAAAGGTTTCAAATAGAGAATATATAATAGTTGCAGTTTATGTAGATGATTTGTTTGTGACGGGAACACGTTTAGAGTTTATAAACAAATTCAAGAGACTAATGGTGTTACATTTGAAATGTCGGACCTTGGCGAACTAACTTGCTACTTGAGTATTGAAGTAGTGAAATAAAATAGTTGTGTAAAGGTAAAGCAAGGAATTATGCCATGAAAATTTTAAAAGAAGTGGGTATGGAAGACTATAATTCAACTTAATGTCCTATGGAGTCGGGACTTATATTGTCTAAAGCTGAAGATGCACCTGAAGTTGAAGGTACCCATTATCGAAAATTAGTGCGTTATTTACGATATCTCTTGCACACGCTACCAGATCTAGCATATTCGGTTGGAGTAGTTAGCCGTTATATGCAAAGTCAAATAGAATCACATACACACGCTATTAAGTAAATTCTTCATTACTTGCATGGTACTCTATCTTTTAGGATAGTATATAACCAAAGTAAAAATATGAGATTGATAGGTTAAATTGATAATAGTCACAATGTAGATGTTGATGATGGTAGAAGTACAACTAGGCATGTTTTCTATCTTAGTGACTCACCTATAACTTGGTTCTCCTAGAAGCAAGATACGGTAGCTTTGTCCTCGTGTGAAGTTGAGTTCATGGTAGCTCCTGTAGCTGCGTGTCAGGGAGTATGGTTAAGAGAGTTATTGGCTGAGCTGACAAGAACGAAGAAACAAAAGGTGTTGATTCGCATAGACAACAAATAAGCAATTGTACTATCAAAGAATCATGTCTTTCATGGAAGAAGCAAAAACATTCACACTCGATTCCACTTCATTCGGAAGCGTGTTGAAAACGAGTAAGTGATAGTTGAACATGTTTCGTGAGACAAGAAACGTGCGTAGCCATTTATGAACGCCTTAGATCAGAGAAGGTTCGCAGATGAGAGCATTTATTGGCGTGTAAAAAACACCCTCAACTTAGAAATTCAAGGGGTGATTGTTGGTGAATTTTTTAAGATCATAAGTGGCTAGAAGGCGTGATCAAGTATGGAACCTGATGACTTGGATTGGTATCCAAGTTACTTGGTATGTTGTCCAAGTATCCTTAAACAATAAGGAATTTAGAATAAGGAAAATATTTGTGGTTTCCTAGTCTAATACTAATAGGTTTAGTATAAAAACCAAAGATAGGTTCATGTATTCATTAGATTCAAGTTTTTGAGTTATATTTCTTTAATATAAGTTTCAACGAGTTATACTGTATATTTATTGGTCTTCTATTTTTCACTTTACATTTTGTATTTTGGAGGACAATTTATATGAGTTTGAATCGTCGATTCATGATTTTTTATCGTATATATATGGAAAATCTCCAGAAAAAGTCTTAAAATTTTAATCCAATTTATGATAAAGTCCTAAACTAAATTTTCTTTATAGAAAAGCACATAATACTGACTAAAACTTCGAAAAAAAACCCTTTTTCGGCCGGTTTCGCAGATTTAGCCAGTATTCTATCATTTTTTCGTTAGTTTGCTCAAAATTTTGGTAATTTTCCGAAAATTACCCGATAACCAAAATATTGGGACTTTTCTGAAAATTACCATGGAATTAATGGATATTAGTATTAAAAATCATTTACAAACATAACGAATACTTTTATTATAAAAAAAGAAATATACTTGTTGCTAATTTCTAGGAATAAATGCGTGGTCTAAGTACTCCTCTATTGCTTATTGACCACATCGAACTCTCTACGTTCCTCATATGCATCGTTGTGTGTATGATGGTGAGATATACTCAGTGAGTGATCCTCTAATGTTGGTATTCCTCTTATGTTGTTTAACCTAACTACCACCCAACATCTATACCTCACATGGTAACAACCATAAGCTAACACACATCTATCAAATATGAAAAAGTGAATCGTAAATGATAGTTTATATGGAAACAAGTGAAGGGTGATTATCTATTTAAATTGTCATTCAAAGTTTACTTTTTACTATGTGTGTAATTTGATGGTTGTTACCGAGTAATGTATGTATGTTAGGTGGTATTTAAGTTAAAGAACATAAGAAAAGATATATATGTTCAACAATCATTGTGTAACGATATTTTCTAATAACATGTGATCCTATAGCGTCACGCCTAATAGCAAGTAGACACTTATTGATTGTGTATTCATAAATATTATCAACTCTTGTATTTTATTGAAGAAACGTACATAGTACATCTCACTATGATACCCATAACGATAAATAGGAGGAACATAGAGAGTTTGAAGCGGTTACCAAACAATAGAGGAGTACCTTGTAGACCATTCTATTCCTCGAAATCTGAAACAAATGTATTCCTTTGTTTATAACAAAAAAATATTTTTTATGTTTATAAATGATTTGTTAATAATAATATCCATTAATTATATAGTAATTTTCAGAAAAAAAAAAATTCTAATATTTTGGTTATTGGGTAATCTTCAGAAAAGTCATAATATTTTGAACAAACTAACGAAAAATGACAGAATATCGGCTAAATCTATGAAACCGGACAAATAAGGTTTTTCAAAGTTTTAACCGGTATTTTGTACTTTTCTATAAACAAAATATAAAAAAGGAGTAAAATTTTATGATTTTTCTATATATCATCATTATAGATATTTAAAATGATTAGACATTTGATTAGGGATTTTTAGCCTTTTTATTTTTAAAGTGGCCCTTTTCCTATTTAATATTGAAGTATTGGTCAATTCGGTATCAACTATGTGCAAATTGTCTAAGGAAAAAAAAAAAAAAAAAAACTAACACAAGATGATATGCTTTAATAAAGCTTTAGTAATTACACTATGTTCCATTGACGGCTATACATCTTTATATCTCAGGATCCATATTTTATATTAAGTATTTGGAAATTTGTAAGAAAAAAACTTAATTATTTTAGAAAAGTTACATTTTAGTCTAAAAAAATTAGAACATAAATCTTAATTATTTGATTTTTCACTATGTCATTTCTTATTAAAAGAAAAAAAATATTTTTTTTGTTAGTTTGATCCAAAATAAAATAATTAAAATTTTTATGTTCAAAATAATATATATATATATATATATATATATATATATATATATATATATATATATATATATCACTTAACTGTAACGTTTCCAAAAATATTAAGATTTTTGTAACAATTTTCCTATGTATTTTAATATTTATATGTTTATTTATTACATCTAGAATATCAACAAATAGAATATATATATATATATATATATATATATATATATATATATATATATATATATATATATATATATATATATATATATATATATATATATATAACTTATCAAAAGAGTGTTTATAAAGAATAATAAATTTAGTACTTAAAAGATAAAAAGAAAAAATAGAATTTAATAAAGACTAAGGCTATTCATTATTTGCATAAAAGTGAATTGTCCAACTGAACAGTTTTGAGTGGAGTATTTGGTTCAGATATTTGGATATTTAGGTTGACTTTTAACAAAACTGAATTATTATTTTATATTTCAAATTGGTTTTGGTTTATAAAACAAGAACCGAGTAGTCCAAAAGACGAATAACAATTTATTATTTATTTATTTTTAGCATATTCCTTTAATAATTTATAAATTTACTAAATTATTCTATTAGCATATTACAAAGTTTCATCTAATATAATACCTTAATATATAGTTTTTATCAAAAGTTTTTTTTGTTTATAATATATTAAACGATAATATATTTTTATTGGTAGTTGTTTATAAATTTTAATTCATAGCTAATTAAACAATTTTATTACAATGCATTGACTCTTCAAAATCGAATTGTAAAAACCGATCGGACGAATTGTAATTTGGTTGGATCGGATTATATTTGAATTTAGTTGGAGTATTTGAATCCATATTTTGAAAACCGAAATCAATTTGGATTAACTTGGTTAGATCGGATCGAACCAATATATTCAAACGAACACTCTTAATAAAGACGGGAAATAGTAAGTACAACTTTTGAGGGAAATTAAGTAATATAACCATAATTTAATGTGTTTGAAACACAGTAGCAAAAAATTATTTTTAGCAAAATAATCACTTAGTATGGAATAGGCATTCCAAAATAATAATAATAATAATAATAATAATAAATTAAAAAAACTGTAGAAATTTCAAAAAACTAGTCTGAAATCCGATAAACAATTTCAAATTTTCAAGATAAAAAAATACTTTTATTTAAATAAAATTAAACAAACATAGTAATGTAAACTATATAATATATTAGTGCATAAAAGCACATATTATTTAAGAAAATGTGACATTAAACCCTTTGAAATGAACATTTCAAACATAATCAATGATATTTCTATTTAAAAATTTGAAAAAAACAAAAAGTAAATCTGAAATTTGAATATCAAATCCGGAATAGAGCACTATATAGTAAAAACTTCAAAATATAAACAATAGTTTGGAATAAGACATTCAAGAAAGGTTGTTATTTTTAAAAACTAAAAAAAAAAATGAAAAACTCGTTTATATAGATAGGTTATTTAATTCCCATCTTAAGGAACTAAAGTAAAAGATTAGTATAAGAAGATAAGATAAGGCTTTTCTCACTCTCACTTGCTTCTTGCTTACATCTTTCTCCACCACCTTACTTCCCTTTACATCATGTTCAGTTTTATAACCAAGATAATTATATATAGATAAATATGTTATATGTTATTTGAACGGTTTGTATTATGCTTGAGTAAAATACATAATTGCGCAACTATTGTCAAATTTAATCATATACATGAATCAATCTCAAAATAAATCCTTTTAAAGTGAATACTTTTTGAGAGACATGTGGGGAATTAAAAAGATTGGATAGAAATGCACATGAATGGCTTCCTAGATATTGGATATTCAAAGGTGTATGTCTCCCTTTACAAGTAATGTAGGAGACATGAGTTTGAGTTTTTTGGTTTCATTTTGGTGAAATAACTTTGTTTTTTTAAGAGTTAAATAATATTTTATATGAAATACACAATACACAAACATGTTTCATTTGAAGGCCAGAAGATGCAATATTTTATTGTACCTTGTTTAATTATTTGAAACATTGATTAATAATTTGTCTTAATTGTATAAAATTTTAATTTATATATATATATATATATATATATATATATATATATATATATATATATATATAACATGTTAACATAAATTAATAATAACAATAATAATAATTATAATAATAATAATAATAAGACATTGTTAGATAAATAAGAATTTAATTGATGTAAAGTCTTGAATTCAAGAACGAAATCAGGTTGTCATAATCATTTTTTTACATGAATTAAACAATTATATAATATTGTTGGAAATATAACTTATTAAGGTAATTAATTTTTCGGGTTATTCACATCTGGGTAACTATCTTTTTTGTACACATTTAAGTAATAAACTTATTGAAAGTGTTTTTTAAATATGATAATTATGATCTATATAGTAGATTACATCGGGCTACAAAATATCGTAATGGTCATATGTGAATATTATTACCTAAATGTGTAAAAAAAATTATTACCTAAATATGAACAAAACCAAAAGTAAGAGTAAATCACACGAATGGACCTGTGGTTTGGAGGAATTTATGTGGTTGGTCCTAATTTATCTTATTAGCTTGGATGATCCTTATTGTTTATTTTTTTTACGCGTTTGGTCCCTGTCTTACCTAAAAAGACTATGTTGTCCTTATTAATTAATTTTTTTAATTAATTTTCTTATTTATATATTTATTTGTTTTATATTAAAAAAAAATTAATAAACCCCACATATTTGTATCTAATCACCATCCCATCTTTCATCCTTCTCAACTTATATTCCTTTTTCATCTTTAGTAACATCGAGGTTTTCATCATCCCTTCTTTTTTCGGTCCTTCAACTCCAAAGAACCAACACCATAACCAACTAAAGATGAAGAGACAATGGGTTATGGTGTTGATTCGCCAAAGTTAAAGGACAAAAAAAAAGATGGTGAAGACGTTAATGTCACTAAAGATGGGAAGGAAATAAAAGTTGAATAGGATAAGAGATAGGACGGTGACCGGTGGGACCTAGATTAAATTTCTCAAATGTGGTTTTAGGTTTACGTTGAGGAGATACAGATATGTAAGGTCCATTAAAATTTTTAAATATATAAAAGATAAATATATAAATAATAAAATTAATTAAAAAATAAATTAATAAGGGCACAGTAGTCTTTTTAGGTAAGACGTGGACCAAACACGCAACAAAAATAAATATGAAGGGTCCTCCAAGTTAAAAAAATAAGTTAGAAACAAAACATACAAATTCCTCAAATCCACAGGGACCATTCGTGTAATTTACTCTTCATTTTTGTTTTGTTCATATTTTGGTAACTATTTTTTTTAAGCATCTACGTAACGAACTTGTTGAAAAGTGTTCACATATGATCATTATGACCTGCTGCAGCCGGATGTAACATGTTATAACATGTCATAATTGTCATATGTGAACACTTCTAACAAATTTGTTATCTAGATGTGTATAAAAAAAACTACCCAGATATGAACAAACCGAAAAATTAATTACTTTAATAAGTCATATTCTCGATATTGTTAAATAAATAAACATTGAACCCTTTATAAATACGTGATCTCATTTTTATGTGAAAATAAAAAGATACTGGAATTAACCCTTCTTGCCATCCCTGGTCACCCCCGCTCTCTGCCCACTATCTCCGGTCAGGTAAGAATGTCTTCACTTCTAATATTTTTCTTCTAGTAAACATCACCTGAAATCTTCAAGCAACCATTTTTTTTGTGGTTCTTTTCTTGTTATGAAATCGGATTGTATGTTTCTTGTTATGTAATCTAAGGTTAGAATGCTTTTTTAGAAATCAGATTTGAGATTAGATTTTAGATTATACTTGTTATTTGAAATCATATTATGCTTGTTGTTTACAAATCAAAATATGCTATATGGTTTTTTGGAATCATTATTCAGATTAGGTTTGAAATCAGATTTGATATATGATCATTTTGCTGAAATCATATTTGAATTTTTACTATATTGGTTTTTGCTTGAAATCAAATCAGATCAGATTGTGCTTCTTTTTTAGTTCATTTGTGTTTATGCAGGGGCTACTTGAGTTCTTTTTGTAATCAGATGAACAAAACTTTTTTTTTTTTAATTGAATCTTTGTAGATCTATCTTTTTTGTAGTAAGACATATGTAGCTCGGAGTTTCTCATATTAGTTTCTATTTAACTACATTAACTACATTTGTGCTACTCAAAGGACTACAAGAGAGAATGCCTAGAGTTCGTTTGATGAAGCAATGGATTTAAGACGTAAAGTTGAGAAAGGTTATCCGAATGTTTGAATAAATTTGAAATGTTTTTTTGCTATGTGTTTTTATTGTGTATATGAGCTAATAGATTATAATCTTTAACACTTTTAAGTTTAAAACAATTAGTTTACTTAAATTTTCGTTTATTTTAAAGTTTTTACAGATGTCTGAAAATATGGTCTGCAGTAGATATTTTACTTATTAAAAAACAAACAACACAAGAGTGAAAGTTTTAACCTAGTTTAATCGATTTGACTGAGTCCTATTTATTAGAGCTACTAGCTTTTGCTTGGTAATAAATAACAAGCGAGTATCATAAGTTTAACGTAGAACTCAATATCTAATAATTATGAGATAATCAAACATTGATATTGAATTAAATATAAAATAAGTATATATAACGAATTAGTGGGTCATAGATCATAAATCTACTTAACAGAATGAATTTAAAAAAAAAAAAAAAAATGATTATATTAACTCAGCCTGTCAATTTTTGAGACATATACAGATAAGCCCTCGTCTCCTTATTCAATGTATAAAAACATTCATGTTGCATCTAATCTAATCTAGCAGAAGGAGTTTAATATAATCTAGCACAATCTCATTCACATGTGTTGACATATTTTAACCTTAAAAAAACAATCTACATCAAAATGACAACCGAGTATTCCATGGTAGTTTCCCACAAATCAAAACCCAAAATACAATGAGTTTAATCAATCATCAATTGATAAATCAAAACCATGCATTCAATTGATGATAAGATCGTCAAAAAAAAAATAATAAATAAATAAATAAAATAAAATAACCCTTATATTAAATGATTTTTCTAGGTACTCTTTCATACAATTTTACTTTTCCTAGCTAGCTTATCGTATGTTTGTTTATACAATTTTACATTTCATAGCTAGCTTATAATATGTTTACTAAACTTATTTTTTTATCTAGTAACTACCTTTTCAATTAATTCTTTAACTAATCCTACGAACATAGCATTCTTGGTTAGATGACACTATGCTAATGTATAAGATTATGAAGTGCCAAAACCATAGTCCTGAGTTCAATTTAACAAGAGAAAATTATAGAAAAAAAATAATAATAATAAAATAAAATAAAATAAAATAAATTGATGGTACTGAGTTTCACTAAAAGAAAGAAGTCGGAGTAAGTAGAAAAATTAAATAATCACTTTCCTTCCGATTTAGAAGGATTTGGAAAGAAATAACAAAATCCCTCCTAACTTTCCTTCCGATTTGGAAGAATTGAAAAGAAAGAACAAAATAATTAATTTTCCTTCCATTTCTCTCCAACTTATTAACACAAAAGAAAATTTTAGTCTCCTTTCATATCTCTTCTTTTCTCTCCGATTTTTTTTTTCTTTTCTTTTGATAAACTCGGAAACTAAATACAAGACTCATGAGTTCCTAAAAGAAGATAAATCAAATAAATCATTTAGGTGTCCAAATTACAAGCAAGCATCACAAGTATATCTCAAAACATTAACATATAATAATAATAATAATAATAATAATAATAATAATAATAATAATACGATTATCAAATACTTATATTAAATTAAATATAGAATTAAAATAAAAATGAACATTTACAAAATTATTGGGTAGATATCATCAATCTATCATAGGGAAAACTACAATAAAGTCCCTAAGTATTGCCCGTATAATCGATTTAGCCCTTATATATATATTTTTTTTTTGCAATTTAGTCCTAAATACCTGTAAACGTAATCAAAACGAGATATTTAATAGGTTAGCCGGTATCCCACCTTACGTGTACAAGTGAGTTTTACCCTTCCATTTCCATTGCATTCGACGTCTGGTAAATCGATTGAGAGAAAAAGATAGGGTTTTTACAGAGTGATACACAAAATAAGTAAGGTTTTACTGAGAGAAACGAAGGTAAAACCCAATGGTTGTCGAATCAGAAGAAGTTCGCCATGAGTCATCTGAAGAATACGACTCTGAAGAATACGAAGATGATGACGAGGTGCTCGATACTGAGCACATAGATGTGGAACTGGAAGAAGATGATTTCAAGACACATGGTAAAGAGAGATGCAAGGATGCTTTCCTTAACTTCAGTTCTGATTATGAAGATAATGAAGCCGATGAAGACAATGACTTAGTTGATGAAGATGAAGAAGGGTTTGGTTCAGAAGAGGAAATCGATGACACAGCAGGGGCTAATGATCTTGATTTGGGAGATGCGGTTGGTGCAGGCTTCCCCATTCACGACCCATCAGTTAAGTGGAATAAGATGAAGCCCCTTCTTGGTGAAAGGTATGAATCACCACATCAGTTGCAACAATGTCTCACTAATTATGCTATTAAGTCAGGGTATAACATTAAATTTGCGAAGTGTGACACTGTGAGATTAACTGCCAAATGTGGTTCTAAGATGAAGTCTCAACCCTGCCCATTCAGAGTTCATGCTTCCTGGATGACTCAAGAAAGGTCTTTTCAGATTAAAACCTTAGTCGATGAGCACAAATGTGTTAGAAATTTCAATATTTCAAATTTACTGAGTCCCAGATGGCTAGCAAGACACTTTTTGAAGGAGTTGATAATGAAACCTAACTTGAAGTGTAAGGAGATGCAATCAATAATTAGGACCAAATTTCATTGTGGTGTATCTTGGTCTAAGGCTTACAGAACAAGGTGTAGAGCAATGACCATTATAGATGGTAAACTTATAGAACATTATGCTAGGGTGTGGGACTATTGCCATGAGTTACTAAGGTCAAATCCTGGTAGCACTGTCCAAGTTGGTGTCACTGTAAATCCAGATGAAACAACATACTTTCACAGGATGTATTTGTGTTTTAAAGCAATCAAGGAAGGTTGGAAAATAGGGTGCCGTAGGGTAATTGGTCTAGATGGATCTTTCTTGAAAGGGACATGTAAAGGAGAATTACTCACAGCAATAGGGAGGGATGCAAACAACCAAGTTTATCCAATTGCTTGGGCAGTTGTTGACATTGAAAACAAAGCTAATTGGAAATGGTTTTTGGAACTGCTCACAGAGGATCTTAATCTGCTAGATGGAGGAGGGTTTACTGTAATTTCTGATCAACATAAGGTTTGTAATTTCTTTGCATATTTATGATTTTTCCTTAACATCATCTTATATGTTTATGTATTCATTAAATTGTAGGGATTGCTTGAAGCAACCAAAGAAGTCCTACCAAATGTGGAGCATACACAGTGTGCAAGACACATATATGCTAACTTTAGGAAGACCTATTCTGGAGTGGAGTTCAAGAATATGTTCTGGGCAGCTTCCTTATCAACTGTAGAGAGTGAATTTCTCAGGAAAATGGATGATATAAAAGAGGTTAATCCAAATGCTTATGAACATTTGATCGCAAGAGATCCTCACACATGGTGCAGGGCATTTTTTAGGACTGATGTAGCATGTGAGGCAGTTGAAAATGGCATTACAGAGTGCTTCAACGCCATCATATTGGATGCTAGAAAGAAACCCCTTCTAGCAATGTTTGAAGAAATTAGGTTGTACATGATGGATAGGTTCTACCATATGTTACAAAAGGCAGAAAAGTGGGAATCAGTGGTTTGTCCAGCTGCTATCAAAAAAATGAACAAGTTTAGAGAGGATTTGAGGTTTGTCTTAGCATTTTTATTGTTCCTTGTTATCATTATTCTAATTTCAATGTTATGATTTCATTTAGTAATGCCATTGTAGGAATTGGAATGTGAATCCAAGTGGACCATCTATTTTTGAAGCCAGGAATGGATTAGAAGGGTACGTGGTTAACTTACAAAGCAGAGTGTGCAGCTGTAGGCTTTGGGATATCTCAGGAATTCCATGTGTACATGCACAGTGTGCAATATTATTCACTGGACAAGATCCTGTTCATTTCATAAGTGAGTGGTTTCATGTGGACAGGTTCAAGGCCATATATGCAAACAATATACTACCTGTGAATGGTAGAAATTTATGGCCTAGAACATCATACATAAAGCCTCTACCCCCTTTAGCTAGAAGAATGCCAGGGAGACCAACTCTGAAAAGAAAGAGGCATGCCACTGAATCTCAAGACAAATACTCCCAAAATAAGATGAAGGTTACAGGAAAAGGAAGGACTGTCCAATGCAAAAATTGTCTTCAAAGGGGTCATAACAAGGCATCCTGTAAGAATCCCAAGGTCACACCAAAACCCAAACCCAAGAAAAAAATGGGTAGACCAAGATTGGATCCTGATATCAGTCATTGGACTAGAGGTGGTGTAAGAGGTGGTGCAAGGGGTAGTAGAGGTGGTAGAGGGGGTAACAGAGGTGGTGCAGTGGGTAACACAGGTGATGTAGTGGCTAACAGAGGTGGTGGAGTGGCTGAAGTTGGTGGAGTGGCTGAAGTTGAAGGTGGTGGAGTGGCTGAAGTTGAGGATGACACTATTCCTGAAAAATATTTAGTCCATTTATGGAAGGCAATGCAAGATTTGAAACAATCACGGTATTCAACTGAAGAAATTAAAAAGTCACTTAGTCTGACAGATTCACATATGAAACAACTCAATGATTACAATGACACTATTGAACAAGTTCTTCCTATGTCTATGGTAAACCCTCTATATTACCTTAATGTTTACATTCGTTTATGTTATTAATTGCTTGATGTTTTATAGGAAGAGGAGTATCCACCTCAGACAGAGACACAAGATGGGGATGAAGAAAATATCCCTGAGACACAACCAGAAAGTGAGGAAGAAGAAGAAGGCATTAATGACACCCATGAATTACCAGTACACCTTAGGATTGTGAAAAAAAGAAGGCCCTTTGAGAGGATTGTTAAAACCAAGCTGAAGAAGATGGGATGTGTTGGGACTTCTTCAAATTCACCATTGGAGTTGGATTAGGGTGTTAGGGTGTTAAGGGTAGTAAGGGTATTTTGGTACATCTTTTGTGAATGCTACTTTTGTGCATCTTTTGTGAATGCTACTTTTGTATATCTTTTGTGAATGCCCTTAAATTACTGATAACCATATTTTGTACATCTTTTGTAAACACATTGAAACATTGTGAATGCCCTTAACATGGTTGGTAATGACATATTGGAGTTTGTTGTTTAATTATTTTAGCCACATTGAAACATTGTGAATGCCCTTAATATGGTTATATTTGTCAAGTGTACACCATTTATGCAAACCAAGAAGGGCACCAGCAACACCTCTGTAGTAAGATCTTGTTATTGATCTAAATGATTCTTGACCATCCTAACAAATATATAAAGAAAAAAGAAGAGATTTTTTTAAGATTTCTTTTTATAATAAATGTAACAAGAGAATAAGGTATAAAAGAAAAGAAGGAGACAAACTGTGTCCCAGATTTGGAGCTTTATTGGTTTGTTGTCAATGGTGATCATTTTAGTCCCAAATTCAACACCAATTGTTAAATCATGGTTATATTTGTCTAGTGTACACCATTTATGCAAACCATAATAACATATTGCCATTTCATTAACCGAAACATTAAACTATTACATCAAAATTTATCTATTACATCATGATGATAACAAACCAAAAGATTACATCATCCCTACCATACCATAATACCCTACAACTTACACTAAACTAACCATACATCATCCCTACAATGAAACAAACAAAACAAACCATCATCCACTTGCAGAATCCAAATTCATTACTAGGCACATGTGTATTGTCACACATTGCAATTTGATTATCAGGTTCAAGAGCATTCGTAGGGGCAATAGGGACATCAACATTCACCGGGGCAATAGGGCCATCAACAGGTATTTCACCTTCATTAACAAGGTTATTAAAAGGAATAGCTACACCCCCATTAGCAACAGCTCCTAACTCATACATTCTTTCTTTATACCACTTATTCAATAGTGGTGGGTCAATCCAACGAAAATACCCACAGTCCTTCTCTTCATCCTACATAACATAGCAAGATGCATGTTTTTAACATAGAAAAATGGGAAATTTAGAGGATTAGAAGAATTTGAGTGAGTTTTGAAGATTCTATACCATGTAATTTGGGCAACCAAAAAACCTCCGACCTGGATTCTTTCGAGTCCATGATGTCCACATCCCAACCGTATCTCCACAATAGCACGTTCTGATGTTGGTGCTTGACGAACTCGACATCGATTTCCTGTTGCCAATTTGCCCTAATCGTTCGCTCCTTTGACTGGAGATTGAAGAAGACGAGCTCGATTCAATGATTTAGCCCTCTTAAATGGCACGTAGGATGTTATTTCACATGATGACTTCCACGTAAGCTGCCACATCAGTTAGATACCGGCTAACCTATTAAATATCTCGTTTTGATTACGTTTACAGGTATTTAGGACTAAATTGCAAAAAAAAAATATATAAGGGCTAAATCGATTATACGGGCAATACTTAGGGACTTTATTGCAGTTTTCCCATCTATCATATCCCATATTCTCATGTTTCACCATAACCCAATCTACTTGATTAAACATGTTAAATATATTAATAATCTCAACCGACCTATTAATTTTGAGGAAAGTTCAAGTTAAGTTGGCAATGTGCATAAACAAGTTATAATAATCCAAGACATTCGATCATTAACATAGACACTCTTATCATCATGTAGTTATAAACTTTGCTTAATACAATAAGCCAGAAAACTCGGATCATTTATCATCATATAGTGGTAGTGATTGGAAGTTTGATTAGTCTAATCAAAACTAAAACAATAAAGGAACACAAACTCATAACCACATTACCACCATATCATGTCATAGTAGCTTCAAACAAATCAAAAGCCAAAACACATTGAGTTGATCAATCATTCATTGCATTCTATTCATAAATCAAAATTATGCGTCATAAATCTCATCAGATCACAAATCATATATCCACCAAGATTTAAAAATAAAATTATAAAAATAGATAATTTTATGTTAAGATCATGACGAACAAAAATGAAGCCAAAAAACCTTACCTAGTTAAAATAACTAGGCCAGTCAACATAATATATTCATAAGATTGCCACATAACTAAAATACTATAATGATTGTTCCTCTGTATAAGCTCAAAAATAAAACCCTAAAATATTAAATTAAAGTAATACCAAATGTACTTAGAAAGATCCACCGATTAGTTGATGTATCAAGAACTGGCAGCAGTAGGACATTCTCTAGCGAAGTGCCCCGGTTCTCCACAATTGTAACAGCTACCACCACCGCCGGACTTATAGCCACCTCCACCACCAGCGCCAGACCTGGAGTAGCCACCACCTGATTTGCAATCCCTTGCCAGATGCCCTGTCTCACCACAATTATAACATCCGCCTCCGCCGCCGCTACCGCTACCGCCACCGCCAACGCCACTACCTCCGCGCCCACTATTACAATCCCTAGCTAAATGACCAAACCCACCACAGCTGTAACAAGCCCCGCCGCCACCGCCACCTCCACCGCCTCCGCCGCTATTCACTCTACAATCCCTAGCGAAATGCCCAGATTCACCACAATTGTAGCACTCACGTCCGCCGCCGCCGTTACCGCTACCACCCCTGAAACCGCCGCCGCCGCGGCTAAATCCGTAGCCATCATCACCGCCTCTACGACCGCCACCAAAACCATCACGGTTACGGTTTCTGTCGATACTAGATCCGTCGACGCTAGTTACACTAACAGCTTGTTTCCGATCGTTTTTTTCAACAACTAAGAACTTAACCTTCTGACCTTCGGAAAGACTCCGGTAACCATCCGATTGAATCTCGGAGTGGTGAACGAACAGATCTTCATCGCCATCATCGGGCTTGATGAAGCCGTAGCCCTTGCTATCGTGAAAACGAACAACTACACCAGTTGTCTCCGCCATTGCTGCCGATCCCGAAAACCTAACGAAACACCTTGAAGTATTTAGGAGATCTGCGTATATATACTTGGCTTAATGGAACCCTAACTCGTTTCGGCGCTTTTGATGTTTGTTCTATTTTGATATTTTTTATTTTTATTTTCTAAATTAACTAAAGTTTTATATTTAATTTAAAATTTATTTATTAAAATAACCACATATCTTTATTGAACCATATTTTTTGGTATTGTAACAAAATAACAAGTAATGCTAAATTATATTGATGAACTTATGATAAAACATATATGTTTCTTTTGCCATGTAGAATTTTCTATACATTATTTCTGTGTGTAATATTAAATTAAGATAATATTAACTTTCAATACAGGATATTAATAGCTAAATGAGTATTATTTTTTGCATACTTTTGAAGTTTCTTTCAACGAGGCATAAAGATGTTTATTACGATCAATTCAGGAGTCGTATATTTTCAACTATTTAAGAGGTATATAAATTATATCTTTAAGCACTCCTATGATCATCTGAATGTGACATTGATATCCTTTCATTTGTTGGTGATTAGTTATGTCTTTTGATTGCGTGAGTATACAACAACACATTTTCGAGTATGTTGTTCACATGAAAATACTTATCACAATCAGTGTATATTTTTAATATGAAAACTAACATATAAGAATGTATGCATACAACTTATAATGAACTCAAATCAAAATCCTATCATCCCACAGTGTTACATCCTTTAGGAACATTCTATAATCTTCGAATTCAAGTAACGACAATAACGATGAACTTATGAACGAAAGTATTTGTTAGTTGTAGGGTATATGTTAAGATTAGCCCTAAAACAGCTTAAAAGTGCCTTATATAATATTTGTATTGTTGGTTGTTGGTTCCAAGATTTATATTGTCTATTGTTCTCGATATCCTTTAATTTCGAAGCTCTCTAGCAATCCAAATTTATCCCACATGTTTTTTGTGATATTATTATATTATGCGACCTTACATTATGTCCAATTTATACATCTGGTTCACGCTAACGAGACTACCGACTCACGATCTTATTTATGTCTAGTTATAGACATGAATGGGAATAGTTTTATATATGCTCATATTCTATCTTTGGTTTCTAAACAACAAATATATCACTATATATAGCATTTGTTACATATATTTTGCATTATATTTCATTTAGTGAAATTGAGAAGCCAGCAACTAGTTTAAAAATATTACAAAATAAGAAAAAAATAACATATCAATTGATATGAAATTTTCAATACGCCAACACATGTGATCTGGTGACCTGAAATCAACTTAAAAAGTTTGTAGTAAGTTAAACACACTTTCCCTAGTGGATTGTCTACAACAACATTGCCGCAACATTTATCTGAAATGCCAATTACAATTTTAGGGTATTTGAATGTTTTGAATAAGATGTTGAAGACCGGATAGAATTGGTGGCTTGCCATTTTTTTAATTTATATCTTATTTAATTAGTGGTTGAAGGCTTGTGTCGTCACGTTCCACTATTCTACAATATATATATATATATATATATATATATATATATATATATATATATATATATATATATATATATAAACATTTTTTTATCATTCGTTCTTCGTTATTTTTCTCTAGTTAAAGAGTTGTCTTCCATTTGATTTGGGGTTTCTCCGTATATCAGTTAGGATGTCTTTATGAGTGCAATGTGAATTTCTAGAGAAATTTTCTTATTCTAAGTTCTTTGATTTAAATAAAAAGAGTTTATCCTATTTTACGAGATTGGATATGTTGTCGTCCAAGGCAACCATGGATTCCTTGAGGGAGATATCGTGTCATTTGGAAGGCATTGTGGGACGGAGATAATGATGAACATTCTACAATCTTCAAATTCAAGTAACGACAATAATGATGAACTTGTGAATGGAAGTATTTGTTAGTTGCAGAGTATATGTTAGTTGTAAATGAAACGACCAAGATCAGCCTTAAAACAACTTAGAAGTGCCTTATATAATATTTGTATTGTTTGTTGTTGGTTCCAAGATTTATCTTGTCTATTGTTTTCGATATCCTTTAATTTCGAAGCTCTCCAGCAATGCAAATTTATCCCACATGTTGTTTGTGATATTATTTTATTATGCGACCTTACTTTATGTCCAATCTATACATCGGGTTCGCGTTAACGAGATTACCAACTCACGATCTTATTTATGTCTAGTTATATACATGAATGGGAATAGTTTTATATATGCTCATATTCTATCTTTGGTTTCTAAACAACAAATGTATCACTATATATAGCATTCATTACATATTTTGCATTATATTTCATTTAGTGATATTGAGAAGCCAGCAACTAGTTTAAAAAATATTCCAAAATAAGAAAAAATAACATATCAATTGATATGAAATTTTCAATATGCCATTTTCAATATGCCAACACAGGTGATTTGGTGACCTGAAATCAACTTAAAAAGTTTGTAGTAAGTTAAACACCTTTTCTCTAGTGGATTATCTACAACAACATTGCCGCAACATTTATCTGAAATGCCAATTACAATTTAAGGGTATTTGAATGTTATCTGAAATGCAAATTACAATTTTAGGGTATTTGAATGTTTTGAATAAGATGTTGAAGACCGGATAGAATTGGTGGCTTGCCATTTTCTTAATTTATATATTATTTAATTAGTGGTTGAAGGCTTTTGTGTCGTCACGTTCCACTATTCTACAATATATATATATATATATATATATATATATATATATATATATATATATATATATATATATATAAACGTTTTTTTATCATTTGTTCTTCGTTATTTTTCTCTAGTTAAAGAGTTGTCTTCCATTTGATTTGGGGTTTCTCTGTATATCAATTAGGATGTCTTTATGAGTGCAATGTGAATTTCTAGAGAAATTTTATTATTCTAAGTTCTTTGATTTAAATAAAAAGAGTTTATCCTATTTTACGAGATTGAATATGTTGTCGTCCAAGGCTACCATGGATTCCTTGAGGGAGATATCGTGTCATTTGGAAGGCATTGTGGGACGGAGATAATGATGAACATTCTACAATCTTCGAATTCAAGTAACGACAATAATGATGAACTTGTGAACGGAAGTATTTGTTATTTGCAGAGTATATGTTAGTTATAGATGAAACGACCAAGATCAGCCTTAAAACAACTTAGAAGTGCCTTATATAATATTTGTATTGTTTGTTGTTGGTTCCAAGATTTATCTTGTTTATTGTTTTCGATATCCCTTAATTTCGCAGCTCTCTAGCAATGCAAATTTATCCCACATGTTGTTTGTGATATTATTTTATTATGCGACCTTACTTTATGTCCGATCTATACATCGGGTTCGCGTTAACGAGATTACCAACTCACGATCTTATTTATGTCTAGTTATATACATGAATGGGAATAGTTTTATATATGCTCATATTCTATCTTTGGTTTCTAAACAACAAATGTATCACTATATATAGCATTCATTACATATATTTTGCATTATATTTCATTTAGTGATATTGAGAAGCCATCAACTAGTTTAAAAAATATTCCAAAATAAGAAAAAATAACATATCAATTGATATGATTTTCAATACACCAACACAGGAGATTTGGTGAGCTGAAATCAACTTAAAAAGTTTGTAGTAAGTTAAACACCCTTTCTCTAGTGGATTACCAACAACAACATTGCCGCAACATTTATCTGAAATTCCAATTACAATTTTAGGGTATTTGAATATTATCTGAAATGCCAATTACAATTTTATGGTATTTGAATGTTTTGAATAAGATATTGAAGACCGGATAGAATTGGTGGCTTGCCATTATTTTAATTTATATCTTATTTAATTAGTGGTTGAAGGCTTTTGTGTCGTCACGTTCCACTATTCTACTATATATATATATATATATATATATATATATATATATATATATATATATATATATATATATATATATATATATATATATATAAACGTTTTTTTATCATTCGTTCTTCGTTATTTTTCTCTAGTTAAAGAGTTGTCTTCCATTTGATTTGGGGTTTCTCCGTATATCAATTAGGATGTCTTTATGAGTGCAATGTGAATTTCTAGAGAAATTTTCTTATTCTAAGTTCTTTGATTTAAATAAAAAGAGTTTATCCTATTTTACGAGATTGGATATGTTGTCGTCCAAGGCTACCATGGATTCCTTGAGGGAGATATCGTGTCATTTGGAAGGCATTGTGGGACGGAGATAATGATGAACATTCTACAATCTTCGAATTCAAGTAACGACAATAATGATGAACTTGTGAACGAAAGTATTTGTTATTTGCAGAGTATATGTTAGCTATAGATGAAACGATCAAGATCAGCCTTTAAAACAACTTAGAAGTGCCTTATATAATATTTGTATTGTTTTTTGTTGGTTCCAAGATTTATCTTGTTTATTGTTTTCGATATCCTTTAATTTCGTAACTCTCTAGCAATGCAAATTTATCCCGCATGTTGTTTGTGATATTATTTTATTATGCGACCTTACTTTATGTCCAATCTATACATCGGGTTCACGTTAACGAGATTACCAACTCATGATCTTATTTATGTCTAGTTATATACATGAATGGGAATAGTTTTATATATGCTCATATTCTATCTTTGGTTTCTAAACAACAAATGTATCACTATATATAGCATTGATTACATATATTTTGCATTATATTTCATTTAGTGATATTGAGAAGCCAGGAACTAGTTTAAAAAATAAGAAAAAATAAGAAAAAATAACATATCAATTGATATGAAATTTTCAATACGCCAACACATGTGATCTAGTGACTTGAAAATCAACTTAAAAAGTTTGTAGTAAGTTAAACACACTTTCTCTAGTGGATTATCTACAACAACATTGCCGCAACATTTATCTGAAATGCCAATTACAATTTTAGGGTATTTGAATGTTATCTGAAATGCAAATTACAATTTTATGGTATTTAAATGTTTTGAATAAGATGTTGAAGACTTGGATAGAATTGGTGGCTTGCCATTTTTTAATTTATATCTTATTTAATTAGTGGTTGAAGGTTTGTGTCGTCACGTTCCACTATTCTACAATATATATATATATATATATATATATATATATAAACATTTTTTTATCATTCGTTCTTCATTATTTTTCTCTAGTTAAAGAGTTGTCTTCCATTTGATTTGGGGTTTCTCCGTATATAAATTACGATGTCTTTATAAGTGCAATGTGAATTTCTAGAGAAATTTTCTTATTCTAAGTTCTTTGACTTAAATAAAAAGGGTTTATCCTATTTTACGAGATTGGATATGTTGTTGTCCAAGGCTACCATGGATTCCTTGAGGGAGATATCGTGTTATTTGGAAGGCATTGTAGGACGGAGAGAGTGTCGATTAAAGCATCAATTATAATATCTTGATATTGAGGTATTTCCATTTTTAACCCTCAGTATGAGAATTAATTGCATTTTAGCCGTTGATGTGCGAATTGTGGCAAATTGGACCAAAATGGCACATTTGCAATTTTGGGACATCACCATGTACGATGGGTGTAACCCCAGGTACGCGTACCTAGGCGTACGTGTCGAAATACCAAACCCTAATATGGGTTATAGTGGACCGTCTGACCAAGAGCGCCCACTTTATAGTCATTCGAGAATGCTCTTCGGTCAAGAAATTGGCCGATTTATATGTGCTTGAGATTGTTGTTCGGCATGGTATTCCAGTCTCTATTGCATATGATCGAGATTTTCGGTTCACCTCTCGTTTCTAGCAGAAGTTCCATGAGGAACTAGGTACAAGGTTGCATCTTAGCACTGCTTATCATCCGCAAACTAACGGTCAGAATGAGAGGGCCATTTAGACACTTGAGGACATGTTGAGATCTTGTGTCATAGATTTCGGTGGGAGTTGGGACTCCTACCTTTCCCTAGCTGAGTATTCTTACAACAACAGTTATCACTCTTGTATTGGTTCATCGCCATTTAAGTTTGTCTATAGGGGGAAGTGTCATACCCCAGTATGTTGGGAAGAGGTTGGTCACAAATTCATGGGAAGGACTGAGGTAGTCCTTCAAACGACAAAGCTTAGTCAGCAGATTAGATAGAGAATATTGATAGTTAAGAGTCGGCAGAAGAGTTATGTCGAGAATCGTCGATATGTGATGGAGTTCCAGGTTTATGGAATGGTTTTGTTGAAGGTATCATCCTGGTGTTGGATTAGTGTCTAAGGCTGTAACTATATTTGGTAAGTACTTGACCCAGTTATGCATGGTCCTTTTGGGTTGCCTTCACCATAGCAATTGGACAGGGTGATTTATAAAGAGAGAAGAGATATTATTATATTAATATGTTATGAGAATAATATGTTAATAGGAATAATAATATTATTTGATTAACGTAAGTCATAAATTAATTAGGAATTAATTTGGTGACTTAAAGAGGTTAATTGAATACAGGGGCATAAACTGTCAAATGTGTGATAGTTGTATTTTTGGGCTATGAATCCTTATGGATATTAGGGTGGCCGAATTTTAGGGTTGGGTATCTTAGAATTCGTCCAAGCCTCATATGTAGAAGGATCTTTGGATTGCTTAGGGCCTAAGTTATTCAAATAGGGTTAAGGGTGTAACCCTAGTAGCTCATAGTATAAATAGACCCCATGTGTGAGGGAAATCGGCCACTCTTGCAAGATAGAAACCCTAGAGCCGATTTCCTCACCTCTCCTCTCTCTCCAAATCATCCTCTTGCTAGTTGGTGTTTGTAAGCCATTAGAGGAGTGATAATTGTGACTTTAAGCTCCAAGAACAAGAAGATTCAAGCAAGCAACTTAAGGTATTCTTCTAGATCCGATTTCATATGTTGTGATTCAATTGTTTACACTAGATCTAGAATTGTAAAGCCTTGGATACATTGCATGTTCAATTAGAGAAACCTAGATCCAAGCATTAGGGTTTGCATGTGCACATAGGAAAGTTCTTATGGCTCAAACCCATCAGTGGTATCAGAGCCAGGTTGATTTCTATTGAATTAATGCTTCGGTTGATTGTTTATTGCTTAAAAAAATTGTTTTTTTATGTGCCTCTGACTGATGAACTCGGTTCTATTGTGGACTCGGCGAGTAGCTCCAACTCGGCGAGTTCATAGTGGAACTCGGCGAGTTCTAGCGTCAGTTAGAGCTGATTTCGAGATTTCTTGTTGTTTTGCTTGAGGATACTTGCCTTAATTGATTTGGGTGATTAATATCCGCACTTTATCATATATTTGAGTATATCCTTCACCAAACAAAAGATAATTACCATTTGATTGAATAATAATTTCCTTATATGATAATAATTGATTATTTGAATTAAATTGGTAAATTGTCCTGCAAGTAATATTGACTAGGTCAAATTAGATAATCATTAAATTAATTAGTTGATTTATATTATTTTCTATTTCATCCTTTGTGTTTTGAAAAGTTCAAACTCTTGTCCTCTAGTTTTGAAATTTAAGTTTTGTGATTAAAAGTTTAATTTGAATAATTTAAATTTCAAACCCTAGAATTTTTACAAGTTTAAAATTCAACCCTAAACTATTATATTATTACAAGCTATATATATATATATATATATATATATATATATATATATATATATATATATGTGATTTAAAAATGCTAGTCTTACCGTTAGTAGACCTCATTCACGAAGCCGGTCTATAAGATGGGTATAAGGTTGTTGCCTATAAAATGACGCTTAATGGGTGTACACTCACACCCACCACTTGCTTGACTGGTGGAGGGTCGTTAGCCGAACGGGTAGGATATGGCAATCCTCTTCTCATTAATAAGTATAATGAGTCTACATAAAGTAACTAAATGTTTTTACAAAATTCCCAATCTTAGTTACTTTAGGCAAAGTGAATTGATGCAATACCATGGAATTACACTTTGTGCCCTTGCTAAGAAGTTAGTGGAGCGTGCGTGGTTAACCAACACACTAATTGGTTATAAGAAAAGGTGGCAAAGGGTGACTCATTGTTTGTCATAATTCGATGGAGCGTGTGTGGTTAAGCGGCACATCGAATAGGTGACTGTAACAATGAGGGCACCATGTATATTTGCATGGTTATTCACACCCGCTTTGTGATCCTCGCATCCCAGTCACAAACTATAGGGGCATATCGAGATTAAAACATGCCATTGAAAAGTTCAATGAATCTCAAATGAATCTAGGAGTTTTTCAATACATTTAAAACTAAATTTTTGTTTTGTTTTTCATGGTGGAAAATTAGTGAATCGTCATTCACTTACCTTCAAATTATTTGTGTGTTAGATTACGACATCCCTTTTCTAATATGTAAATAATGTTGTTGGATCCTAGCCCTAATTTCTCATCTTGGGTGTTTAATTAGGGATTCATTTCTAATCAAACTTTGTTCTTTTTCTATTTCAGATGTCGAACTCAAAAAACAACAATGCTTCCAGCTCGAACTCCTCCGACTAGTTCTCACTCATGAATTTGTGTGGAAGAGTGATATTCGATGGGTCCAATTTCAATGATTGGATCCGCAACATCCGAATGGTCACTCGTTACGAGGACAAAGAGTATGTTCTTGATAAAGATCTGAAGGAGGTGAACATCAACACTGCTACTCCCGAAGAGATCGCTGCCTTTGAGGCCCATGAGCGTGATGCTACGAAAGTCCATTGCATCATGCTAGTGACCATGACTACTGAACTTCAAAAGTCCTATGAAGACTACTATCCCCATGAGATGCATCAAGACTTGATGGACCATTACCATCAAAGTGCGAGGCAAGAGAGGTATGAAATCATCACTTCGATGATCACTGCCAGAATGGGCAGTGGAGAGTCCCTTATCTAAGTGGGAGACTGTTGGATTAGTGTCTAAGGCTGTAACTATATTTGGTAAGTACTTGACCCGGTTATGCATGGTCCTTTTGGGTTGCCTTCACCATAGCAATTGGACAGGGTGATTTATAAAGAGAGAAGAGATATTATTATATTAATATGTTATGAGAATAATATGTTAATAGGAATAATAATATTATTTGATTAATGTAAGTCATAAATTAATTAGGAATTAATTTGGTGACTTAAAGAGGTTAATTGAATACAGGGGCATAAACTGTCAAATGTGTGATAGTTGTATTTTTGGGCTATGAATCCTTATGGATATTAGGGTGGCCAAATTTTAGGGTTGGGTATTTTAGAATTCGTCCAAGCCTCATATCTAGAAGAATCATTGGATTGCTTCGGGCCTAAGTTATTCAATTAGGGTTAAGGGTGTAACCCTAGTAGCTCATAGTATAAATAGACCCCATGTGTGAGGGAAATCGGCCACTCTTGCAAGATAGAAACCCTAGAGCCGATTTCCTCACCTCTCCTCTCTCTCCAAATCATCCTCTTGCTAGTTGGTGTTTGTAAGCCATTAGAGGAGTGACAATTGTGACTCTAAGCTCTAAGAACAAGAAGATTCAAGCAAGCAACTTAAGGTATTCTTCTAGATCCGATTTCATATGTTGTGATTCAATTGTTTACACTAGATCTAGAATTGTAAAGCCTTGGATAAATTGCATGTTCAATTATAGAAACCTAGATCCAAGCATTAGGGTTTGCATGTGCACATAGGAAAGTTCTTATGGCTCAAACCCATCACTTGGAAGGGTGAAATACTGTAACGCCTGTGTTTCTGGGCTTGTCATTAATGTTGGTATAATAGTCTAGGTTAACCTTTGTAACCCGTTTTGAAATAATAAGATTGTATTATTTGAGTATTATATGATTTGTGCTTAATTGCTTAATTATGTGGTTTGATTAATTAAGAATAAAAATAAGCATCAAAATTTAAGTGTAAAATAAACTTGATATCTTTAGATAATGTTGTAGTAGTTGAAACAAGGTTTCCGAAGATATAAAGAATGCCGAAATCCGAGTTATAATGAGGAAGTTATGACCTGTCGAAGTTTTGCGACAGAACCGGCAACGCTGAATAGCGTAAAAAGTGAAATTTACGTTAAAGCGATATTTAGCCTTAGTGATCTAAACAAGAATCGAAGATCTCGTTGTTAGTATCAAAGCGATAAAAAGTTAGGCGAGAACGGACGTCAAACGAAGAAGTTATGAATTTATAACGAAAGTTTTTGTCCCGGCCTATTAAAAATAAATAATAAAAATAAATTCAAAATTAGCCGACGGAGTCTAAACAAAAGTTGTAGAGCGTAGTCTCACCTTTCCGTGGATATAAAGAATGTCGAAAACGGAGTTCGTATGAAGAAGATCTGAATTTCCGAAGTTTATTAATTAGTTTGTATTTATTTTTAATTGAAAATTCGGAGGCATTATCCGAAGACGAGTCACAGCTCTGATCCGAGGTACGCGCCGCGTACTCGAGTACGCCCCGCATACAGCCAAAGTGTCGACACTTCGGATGACGCATGCGATGACGCATTTTGGAGGCAGTACGCGCTGCGTACTTCAGTACGCCCCGCGTAAATGAGGCTCCTAGCCTCCTATAAATAGGATGCGAGGGCAGCTGGCCAAATTGCTAATTTCCTCTCGTTTTGTGCCAAAGCTCTGCGGTTTTACCCCCGAATCCATCCCGAAGCCCCGGTAATATTCCCGAGTCCCGAAGCGAGTCCCGAGATCCCGAAGATCCCGAGAAGTGCGGTTTCCGAGCCGAAGCTCTGCCCGCGAGAAGTTCGATTTTCGTAGAGATCTTCCAGATCTGCTGTGGATTACTACTTCTGCAAGTCGTAGTGCTGTCCGATCATCTTCTGATCAAGTGAGTGTATACTACTTTTCATAAACGCAATAATAATACAAGTATGGTTCGAGGGTATTAAGTTTATTGTCGTTTATATGTGTGAGTGTGTAGTTAATTTCTTCTAACGCATAATTATGAAGTATTTTATACGAAATACGTGTTATGTGTATAATTTTGTTGTTATGTGCGTGAATGTATATTCACTCTTTTCAATCTCATAGATCTGAATTGTTTTCTATGAAATACGTGTTATGTGGGTATGCCTCATCTGTTATGTGAAATATGTATTGGATGAAAATGCTATACAGGTTTTAAACTATGTATAAAAATATATATTTTTATCTACTAATATGTTGGGTAGAACATGGGTAGATAGTTGGTGCGTAATAAACAGATGAGAGGCCTCGATGTTGTTGTTGTTGACCTAGTTATTCAGCGGAGTATGGATAACGACCACAGACTCCTTCTAGACAGTCTCGTGGAACGCTAGCAGGTTCATAACCTGTAGGTGTTGTGAACGATGTGTTCACCGGTGTACTCTATCCCCCTCATGGTTGCCTTAGGATATCTATTGTTGAGGAAACCCCTTGGCTATAATGTCCGTCCCGATGAAAATCCTAGATTAGGTCCCTTGAGATAGATGTTGTTTTAGGGACGTAAAGTGAGGATAACGGGAATGGGTAATCGGGATAGTGATTGGTTGGTGAAATTAAATATAATTTATTTATTGTGGGTTGAAAACCCTATATGCTCACCAGGCTCCCAAGCCTGACCCACTCAGTTTTATTTGTATTACAGGAAGTGGCACAAGGGCGTAAGATGGACGAACCATCAAGTTGTTTTGTTTACAAGTCTGTATATGTATATATTTGTTGAATGACTTGTAATGTTATTGTTTATGCTTAATGGTCTGTATCGGAACATGACACCCCGAATTTTAATTATATAATGAAAACGCATCTCTTGATGAAATGCTTTGATAAATATTATTTTATCATGTTTTGTTTTGGGAACAAATTCCGCAACTCTTTCTAATCAAAAGGATTTACTCTGAATTTATTTTAAAAGCATAAATAAAAATCCGTCTTTTCTGGCCGTGGTTTTGAGGATGTCACAGTTGGTATCAGAGCATTAGTTTAAGTGAACTAGGAATTTGTAGGATTTCTAAACTTAAACTTAGGATGCTAAGTGGAGATTGCGAGGTGTGTGTCTGTTGGATTTTAGACACAAGCACTAGTTTATTTTAGGAAAGTTGCCTAAAATGCTTTTATGTGCTAAATGTTATATGTTGCCATATACGATATTATTTGTTCGGATCTACGATTTGTTGCCAACCGGATCTGAAGGTTTATGTGTTTAGGATTCTAAGCGTATATGTACGATATTAGAACTACCATGTAATCGTTTGGAGTAATAAGGTGAAATTATTCGGTGTGTAGATCAAAAATGGTGAGAACAAGGAGTGGTGTTGGAAACGCGGATGAAAACAGGAATCAACCGCCAGTGATTGAGCAAATACCTGTTGTAGCAGTAGCACCAGAACAGATCACCATGGCTGGAGTGCAAGCCATGATTCGGGCTATGTTAGCCGAACAAAGGGAGGAGATGCGACAAATGTTGCATAACAATAGGGACGAACCTATCATACCTATTGAGGAACCTGAATTGATTCCCGAGCAGTCGGAGGAAGGGAACAATAGTCGCATTTTGAGTCAAGTTGGGACTCAAGAAGAACGAAGGAACAATCCGGAAAGGAGAAACAACAATGATGGGCGAATGTACAAGAATTTCTTGGGCGCCAAACCGCCAAGTCTTTCTGGGAGCCCAAAGCCTATTGAAATAATGGATTGGATCTCCGAAATAGAGATGGTATTTGAAAGTTGCGACTGTAGCAACAAACAAAAGACTGTATTTGCAGTCAGACAACTGAAGACTAGAGTATTAAGTTGGTGGAAGTTGTTGGCAGATACTATGCCACAAGGGAAAGCCCTGAAATGTCATGGGAAGAGTTTTTGGAACAATTAAGGGTGCAATATTGTTCAGAGATAGATCTGATTGATCTTAACAATGAGTTCCAAAACTTGAAGAAGGGGAGGATGAGCGTAGACGACTACGCTATGGCATTCACTGAGAAAATGAAATTATTTCCGTACCTAGTGCCAACGGAACTCTCCAAGATTGAGAGGTTTTCTAATGGACTGCCTGGCGACTTTGGCCCGACAGTCAAGATGGCAACTACTCTGAAAACGGTTGTACGTGCAGCTAAGAATGTGGAGGCCCAGCAGAAAGAGAAGGGTCTGGAAAGGGTAGAAGCTGGCGAAAAGAGGAAGTTCGATGGAACTTCAGGGTCCAATAAGAAAAACAAGTTCTCGAAGTCTGGTTCGAGGGGAAGTGGGGGCGAAGCGAAATGGTGCGACAAATGTAAGAAGAAGCATCATGGAAAGTGTGAGGTAGTGACCACATGCTACAAGTGTGGAAAGCCAGGTCACTATGCCAATGAATGTACCCTCACTAAGAAAGTTTGTTATGGTTGTGGTGAGGAGGGACACATGTCGAGGGACTGCCCAAAGAAGAAGGAGGCAGCTAGACCCAACATTCCGCCAAAGCCAAAGGCGAGAGCATTCCAGATGACACTGGAAGCTGCTAAAGATGAAGCTGATGTCGCTTTAGGTACCTTTCTCGTAAACAAATTGCCTGCCCAAATTTTATTTGATTCTGGAGCCAACTACTCCTTTATATCGCATGAATTTGGTAGAAAACTAGCCTTGCCTGTTGATAGACTAGATAATGCTTTATTAGTCGAAGTTGCTAGTGGCAAGTTTGTACCTGTTAGCCATCGTATGAAAAACATCTTAATCGACCTTAATGGGAATAAGTTCCACGAGGAATTATTGCCTATCGAACTTAATGGTTTCGACATCGTGTTGGGAATGGATTGGCTTAGTGCCAATGATGCCGAGATATTATGCAAGAAGAAGATAGTGAAGGTAAACCCACCATGGAAGGAATCATTTATGGTGTATGGGGACAAACACCGAGTGAATTCTGGAATCATTTCCCTAATGAAAGCCAGAAAATGTTTGACCAAAGGATGTACATCATATTTAGCATTCGTGATTGATGCTAAGAAGGAAAAGAAGGTGATGCAGAGTATTCCAGTGGTGTGTGATTATCCGGAAGTATTTCCCGAAGATCTTCCTGGATTACCACCTGATAGACAAGTAGAGTTCAGAATAGACTTGTTACAAGGAACCACGCCAATAGCAAAAGCACCTTATCGATTAGCACCGACGGAGATGAAGGAGCTGATGATGCAACTTCAGGAATTGTTGGACAAAGGTTTCATTAGACCTAGTTCATCACCCTGGGGAGCTCCAGTGTTATTCGTGAAGAAGAAAGATGGAAGTATGAGAATGTGCATTGATTACAGAGAGCTGAACAAGGCAACAATAAAGAATAGATATCCGTTGCCGAGGATTGATTACCTATTTGATCAGCTACAAGGTTCAAGTTATTTCTCAAAGATCGACTTGAGGTCAGGATATCATCAGCTAAAAGTGAGAGAGCAGGATATAGAGAAGACTGCGTTCAGAACTAGATATGGACACTACGAGTTCTTGGTTATGTCGTTTGGACTAACCAATGCTCCGGTAGCATTCATGGATTTAATGAATAGGGTTTGCAATTTGTTCCTTGATAAATCTGTGATAGTGTTCATAGACGACATTCTGATTTACTCGAAAGGCCAGGAGGAGCATGGCAGACACTTGCGAGAAGTGTTAGAAGTCTTGAAGAAGGAGAAGCTGTATGCTAAGTTCTCCAAATGTGATTTTTGGATTCGTGAAGTCCAATTCTTGGGTCACGTGGTCAACCAAGAAGGGATAATGGTTGATCCAGCGAAGATCGAAGCTGTGATGAAGTGGGAACAACCGAAAAGTCCCACGGAGATCCGAAGCTTTTTGGGATTAGCCGGATATTACCAAAGGTTTATCCAAGGCTTTTCTTTGATTGCTACTCCATTGACAACTTTGAACCACAAAGGAGCTACTTATGCTTGGAGTGATAGGCATAAAGAAGCATTCGAGAAGCTAAAGAAGAAGCTATGCGAGGCACCGATACTTTCTCTACCCGATGGAGTCGAAGACTTCGCTGTTTATAGCGATGCGTATGGGGTTGGATTGGGTTGTGTTTTGACCCAAAGAGAAAAGGTGATAGCATATGCGTCTCGACAGCTGAAAGAGCATGAAAAGAACTACCCGACTCATGATTTGGAGTTGGCAGCGGTAGTTTTCGCTCTGAAGATATGGAGGCATTACCTCTATGGCACTAAGTGCAAACTTTTCACTGATCATAAGAGTCTCCAATATCTCTTTAATCAGAAGGAATTGAATATGAGGCAATGATGCTGGCTGGAATTACTCAAGGACTACGACTGCGAGATACTTTACCACCCCGGTAAGGCTAATGTTGTTGCTGATGCTCTCAGTCGGAAAGTCAATCTTGAAAGGAAAAGGCCAAGAGCGTTGAGAATTGAAGTTGTCTCGACCATTGTGGAAAGTATAAAGAAAGCTCAATAGGAAGCTTCTGAGAAAAATGACCGAAAGGAGGAACGTTTGGGTAAAACGTTGGTGTTTGGTGTAAATAGTCATGGACTGAAGGTGTTCCAAGATCGGATTTGGATACCTAAGACAGGAGGAATTAGAGATCTTCTGATGGAAGAAGCTCACAAGACCATGTATTCGATTCATCCCGGTAGCACTAAAATGTATAGGGACCTGAAAACCTACTACTGGTGGCCGACGATGAAGCTTGATGTTGCAAAGTATGTGGCCGAGTGTGTGACTTGTGCGAGAATCAAGACACAACATCAGAAACCGTATGGGAGTTTAGAACCTTTACCTGTGCCTATGGGTAAGTGGGAAGACATTGCTATGGATTTTGTCACTAAACTACCCAGAACAAAGAATGGTCACGACATGATTTGGGTGGTCGTTGATCGATTCACTAAGAGTGCGCATTTCATAGCAGCCAGGGAGAAATGGTCTATGGAAAAGCTTGCGAATTCTTATGTGAAGGAAATTATGAGACTTCACGGTGTTCCGCTAACAATTGTCTCGGATCATGATAGTTGTTTCACCTCAAGGTTTTGGAAAAGTCTACAAGAGGAAGTGGGTACCAAGTTATGTTTAAGTACAGCTTACCATCCGCAGACTGATGGTCAGAGTGAAAGAACGATACAAACACTTGAAGATATGCTGAGAGCATGTACCTTGGAATTCCTAGGTAATTGGGATGAACATTTACCGTTGGTAGAATTTTCCTATAACAATAGTTTTCACTCGAGCATTAAGATGGCATCTTACCAAGCTTTGTATGGACAAAAGTGTCGTACGCCGTCTTGTTGGCTTGAGGCTGGGGAAAAGCAGTTTATGGGACCGGAGATGGTTCATCAAACTGCTGAAAAGTTGAAAATAATTAGGGAAAGAATGTTAGCAGCTCAGGATCGTCAAAAGAGCTATGCTGACAAAAAGCGAAGACCGATGACTTTTGAGGTTGGAGATTCGGTTTTGCTTAAAGTCTCGTCGTGGAAGGGACTTATAAGATTTGGTAAAAGGGGAAAGTTGAGTCCAAGGTTTATTGGACCGTTTAAAGTTCTTCAGAAGATTGGGAACCAAGCTTACAAGCTCGAACTACCAGAAGAACTGAATGGAATTCATAACACTTTTCATGTGTGTTATTTACGAAAGTTCACGGGGGAAGTTCCCGACATGATTCCACTTTCGGAGTTGAGAATCGATGAGAACAAAAGGTTGATTGAAGAACCAGAGGCAATTCTTGACCGAAAGACTAAGAAGTTGCGGCGCAAGATGGTCGAGTTAGTGCTTGTCCGATGGAAACACACGAATGAGCCGAATCTCACCTGGGAGACGGAGAGTGACATGATGGGTCGCTATCCGCATTTGTTTGTTGATGTGTGATTCCGAGGACGGAATCATTCTAAGGTGGGGAGAATTGTAACGCCTGTGTTTCTGGGCTTGTCATTAATGTTGGTATAATAGTCTAGGTTAACCTTTGTAACCCGTTTTGAAATAATAAGATTGTATTATTGAGTATTATGTGATTTGTGCTTAATTGCTTAATTATGTGGTTTGATTAATTAAGAATAAAAATAAGCGTCAAAATTTAAGTGTAAAATAAACTTGATATCTTTAGATAATGTTGTAGTAGTTGAAACAAGGTTTCCGAAGATATAAAGAATGCCGGAATCCGAGTTATAACGAGGAAGTTATGACCTATCGAAGTTTTGCGACAGGACCGGCAACGCTGAATAGCGTAAAAAGTGAAATTTATGTAAAAGTGATATTTAGCCTTAGTGATCTAAACGAGAATCGAAGATCTTGTTGTTAGTATCAAAGCGATAAAAAGTTAGGCGAGAACGGACGTCAAACGAAGAAGTTATGAATTTATAACGAAAGTTTCTGTCCCAGCCTATTAAAAATAAATAATAAAAATAAAGTCCCAATTAGCCGACGGAGTCTAAAAGAAAGTTGTAGAGCGTAGTCTCACCTTTCTGTGGATATAAAGAACGTCGAAAACGGAGTTCGTATGAAGAAGATATGAATTTCCGAAGTTTATTAATTAATTTGTATTTATTTTTAATTGAAAATTCGGAGGCATTATCCGAAGACGAGTCACAGCTCTGATCCGAGGTACACGCCGCGTACTCGAGTACGCCCCGCGTACAGCCAAAGTGTCGACACTTCGGATGACGCATGCGATGACGCATTTTGGAGGCAGTACGCGCTGCGTACTTCAGTACGCCCCGCGTAAATCAGGCTCCCAGCCTCCTATAAATAGGATGCGAGGGCAGCCGGCCAAATTGCTAATTTCCTCTCGTTTTTGTGCCAAAGCTCTGTGGTTTTACCCCCGAATCCATCCCGAAGCCCCGGTAATATTCCCGAGTCCCGAAGCGAGTCCCGAGATCCCGAAGATCCCGAGAAGTGCGGTTTCCGAGCCGAAGCTTTGCCCGCGAGAAGTTCGATTTTCGTAGAGTTCTTCCAGATCTGCTGTGGATTACTACTTCTGCAAGTCGTAGTGCTGTCCGATCATCTTCTGATCAAGTGAGTGTATACTACTTTTCATAAACGCAATAATAATACAAGTATGGTTCGAGGGTATTAAGTTTATTGTCGTTTATACGTGTGAGTGTGTAGTTAATTTCTTCTAACGCATAATTATGAAGTATTTTATACGAAATACGTGTTATGTGTATAATTTTGTTGTTATGTGCGTGAATGTATATTCACTCTTTTCAATCTCATAGATCTGAATTGTTTTCTATGAAATACGTGTTTTGTGGGTATGCCTCATCTGTTATGTGAAATATGTATTGGATGAAAATGCTATACAGGTTTTAAACTATGTATAAAAATATATATTTTTATCTACTAATATGTTGGGTAGAACATGGGTAGATAGTTGGTGCGTAATAAACAGATGAGAGGCCTCGATGTTGTTGTTGTTGACCTAGTTATTCAGCGGAGTATGGATAACGACCACAGACTCCTTCTAGACAGTCTCGTGGAACGCTAGCAGGTTCATAACCTGTAGGTGTTGTGAACGATGTGTTCACCGGTGTACTCTATCCCCCTCATGGTTGCCTTAGGATATCTATTGTTGAGGAAACCCCTTGGCTGTAATGTCCGTCCCGATGAAAATCCTAGATTAGGTCCCTTGAGATAGATGTTGTTTTAGGGACGTAAAGTGAGGATAACGGGAATGGGTAATCGGGATAGTGATTGGTTGGTGAAATTAAATATAATTTATTTATTGTGGGTTGAAAACCCTATATGCTCACCAGGCTCCCAAGCCTGACCCACTCAGTTTTATTTGTATTACAGGAAGTGGCACAAGGGCGTAAGATGGACGAACCATCAAGTTGTTTTGTTTACAAGTCTGTATATGTATATATTTGTTGAATGACTTGTAATGTTATTGTTTATGCTTAATGGTCTGTATCGGAACATGACACCCCGAATTTTAATTATATAATGAAAATGCATCTCTTGATGAAATGCTTTGATAAATATTATTTTATCATTTTTTGTTTTGGGAACAAATTCCGCAACTCTTTCTAATCAAAAGGATTTACTCTGAATTTATTTTAAAAGCATAAATAAAAATCGGTCTTTTCTGGCCGTGATTTTGGGGATGTCACAAATACGCTTAAGAAATATGGGCATGTTAGGTCCCCAGTATATTGGGCCATTTCGAGAGATTGTCTGGGTTGGAAAGGTAGCTTACATGTTGGATTTTACTGAGGAGCTCAGTCAGATCCACAACACATACCATGTTTCGCAGCTTCGAAAGTGTATGTATGATGATTTAATGGTTGTTCGTTTGGATGATGTTCGGGTTGGTGATTGCCCGGATTATGTTGAGAGACCAATGATGATCTTGGATCGGAAGATGAAGGCCTTGTGTAACCAGGCGGTGTCTTTGGTCAAGTTTCGGTGGCAGCATCAGAGGTTTCGAATGGACGTGTGGACCCGAGTCAGAGATATGGGAGCATTACCCTGAGTTTTTCACAACAACATATTTCAAGGATGAAATCTAGTTGAAGTGCGGGAGAATTGTAACATCTTGATATTGAAGTATTTCCATTTTTAACCCTAAGTAAGAGAATTAATTGCATTTTAGCCCTTGATATGAGAATTATGGCAAATTGGACCAATGGCAATTTTGTAATTTTGGGACATCACCACGTACGTCCGATGTAACCCCAGGTACACTGCATGTATGTACCAAAATCCCAAACCCTAATATTTAGAGTTTGGACCCTATTTAATCATCCTTAAGTCTCAAGTACTCTTCCTTTCATCAGCCTCCAGCCCCAACTTCGACCTTTGCAAACTCTAATTTGTTTTTGAGCATTCTTGAGCCATTTGTATGTGTTTTAGTGTTCATAAATGAAGAACAAGGAAGGATAACAACTTAAAATCTTGGAACACCCTTTGATCTAGAAGTTTTGCACCCTCCTATATCTCTAGAAGGTATAAAGTTCATACCGTGAGGCGTATTTGATTAGATCTAGCTTGTATGATGTTATTATGTGCTTTTGTCCCCAATTAATGATGTTCTTGAGTATTGCATGCACTAGACCCAAATGGATTGTCCTTCCATATGTTTTGGAATGTCTAATGTCATAAAATGCAATCTTGATTATTAGTTCCCCTTCATGCATGATTTTTAGTGTATTAATGAGTTAAGGAGTTAGGGGTTTTTTGTTGGGCACTTAATAGCCATGCAAGACCATAAAGTTGGAAACTTTATGGTTAAGGATGTTAGTTTAGGACTAGATTTAGAATTTGGAGAAAATAGCTTAAGGATTAAGCTCTTAATAAGAAGGAAAAGGGGCCAGTCGCGTTGTTGGGCATAACCCAGGTACGTTGCGCGTTCAATGGTCATCCAACGCATTTTGGTCGATGATCGTGTACGCCAAGCATACTTACTGAGTACACTAGGTGTAGTAAGTTGTGTTAACCAAGTTTGAATTTTTGACTTTTTAACCTTGACCAAGTTTGACCTAAGGGTATTTTGAGTTGTATTTGAGATTGGTCACTATTTGATGAATGGGTGACAGTTAGAGCTGATATTCGGAGTAGAGACCTATTCAACTATTTGTTCGACATGAGAGGTGAGCTTTCTTGACTTCACTTATGGGTCGAAGGCACCAAGGCTAGCCTATTGGATTTGGTATCCTGTTTTATTGTGTGATTTTATGTTGAGATATGTATTCATTGGTTATGTTCTTAGACTGTTAGATCTATAGGACTACCTGTGTTTGTTGATTATTGTTTGATATTGTATTTTTGATAAGTTATGGTTTGTTGGGTTAAGGCTGATCTGCTGGTACTGAAGGACAAGTCACCCAGGGTGGCCCAGGCATACTAAAGGCCTACGAGGCGGTCCAATAAGGCCGAATGCCATGATAATGGTCTAGATAGTTTGTAGGTCTGTGAGGTAGTCCAGTTATGCTGAAGGCTTATGCATGCATGTTGTTGTTTGTATGGCTGTGTGTGGTAATTTGGGGGAAGAAACTAAGCATTGGATTACAGTTTCATTTTTTCATTTCAGGTACTTCAAAGGATCGAGGGAAAAGCAAAGGTGTGATCGTGCACATTCCTTCAGATTTTTATGTTATTAGATTTTGGGATACTCTGATTCATGACTTATACTTTTGAAACAATGTTGTGTAAACAATTATGGTGTTTGGGTGGTTGTTATTAAAAAATTGAATTTTTTTCTCTGATTTTTGGAATGTTACAAGTCTGTATCAGAGCCCTGGTTTGAGAGAATTGGACAAACATTCATGTGAATCCATACTCAAACTAAGGAACTGTAAAATGTTTTCAAAATGGTTTTAAAAAAAATTGTTTTCAAAAGTGACCAAGGAAGGATGCGATGTATACAATCAACCGAAGTAAGAAAGTATACCCCAAGTTACCCTTATTGCTATTTGATATGACGTTTATGGTAGAGTTGTATGCTAGTGGTAGGCTAGGGATCTTCAGGAATTACATGATAGAATTTCTTGATGTATGATGCCTGATAGCCTCGAAGTGCTACTTCTATGGAATTAACATCATTACTGTAGTTGCTTAATGTATGCATCATAGTTGTACATAATTAAGATTTTATAGCCTAAGAATGTTTGGTCTAGCCTTATTTCTTGTTCCTTTTTTGGTTGTGGGCTTAGGTTAGAATCAAGTATTTAACTATCTATAGGATCCAGTTTTTATGTATGATTAGCATACACGAGTGGCTGCAGGGTTGTTGGAAGTTCCATGAATGAGTATATGTGTGAACAAACGGCCTGAGGAATGTTTAGCCACTCTTAATAGAGTGGGGATAGGATGTATGTGTATCCTATATTGTATTTATTTTGGGTGATTATGATGATCCTTGAGACAAACACAGGTAGGTGTTGAAGGTAGTATGGTTATGTACTACTAAAAGCACATGACTCGTACACGTAGTAAGGAAGTCACAACCCCCAATGGTTTAGTTTGGTCATGTGATTATAGAAATGTGTATTATGGCCTTTCTGATATCTCTTGGTTTATTTTCAGAATGGTGGAGATGAGAGGATCATGATCTGGAGCGGGTGGCTAGGGTGCGCCAGGATTGACTGATGATCATATTCAGTAGATCATCGCCACTGAGGTGGCTGCTGTTGTCCATAGGTCTATGTTGAATATGTTTTGGTATATCAAGACCACTATGATTGAGCTCTTTGATGATCAATATGATTCTCATTATGATGTTGTTGTTGTTGCAACTACTTCGGCTATTTGTACTGTGGGGATTCGAAGGGATGGATCCTTCCAGTATCGTGACTTCGACAATACAAAGCCCCTCGGAGTTTGTTGGGGTCAGGGACCCATTTGTATCGATAAGGTAGTTGTCTGATGTGGATGTTTGTTTTTAACGTGTTCTTGCCATACTGACTAGAAGGTCAAGTGTGCCCTATGAAGCATGTTAGAAATTAATTTAGAACAATCTAGATCCTATAAAAGTTGTAAAGGACATGAGATCTAAATAAGATTTTTTTGGCTCAATTAAAGTCTGAAGAGTACAAGAGAATGTTTTGAGTAAAAGTGAAATGACTCTAAGTTTGTTACCCTCTTTCTATATACTTACCCTATTTATAGGGTTCAATATACTAACAAAAAATACAAGGACTAGACATTAAGTATCGAAACTGAACTGCCTTGTAAATAGATAATGTATCAAAACCATATTGCTTTCGACACTTTATAGACTCTGACTACTTTCGATCTCTCACTATATACATTCAACCCAACATTCTCCCCCCTAGTGAGAAAAGTCAAATATTAAGCAATCATCTTCATCATCTATAAAATCTCTCTTCTAATTTCCATATACCACAAGATAATCTTCCTTATCTCTTCCTTCTCTCTTTCATCATTCTTTTTTGCTAATTGTTGATTCGAATCAATATATTATTGTAACGGAAATTTGTATATATTTCCAAATCAGAGACTTGAAACAAAAACTTTGTCAAATTCCCTCTCTTGTTCTTTCCCTGGAATACAACACCATAAAGCTGATGAATGGTTTCTCTATCTTCAAATTCATTAATATTTAACTTTTCCTTCGCCAGAGTTTTTGGTACTTTCGCAGTCTTCTTGATAGTTATGGCAAGATCAATCTCACTAATGGCTAAGTATTCATAGTAGTTATCCAGAAAAGCCTTAATATGACCAAATCCAAGAATAAAGTCATTTTTGTTTGTCTTTGGAATCTTCAACACATCCACATTGATCAATTTCCTTGTGATTGAGATAAGATCATTCAAATTCATCAGGGGAAAATCAGCAATAGTGATCTCAAACTCCACATTGTTTGGTCTTACAATAGAATAATGAAAGTTCTGAAGTAAACCCTCAAAAAAAAGTATCCCTTTCAATTTTCAGTACCTTCACAATCTTCACCAAAGACCATACATCATCTTCATTCTTTCCTAAGATTGAATGAGAGTGAATATTTAGCCTTTTGTATTCGTTTCTATCTTTAAAGTTTTCTACCAATTTGAACTGTGGGTATGTGAAAAGCATGTGATTCATAGAAAAATCGAGTTGACTGAAATCAAAAATTTCAGTCTGAAAACTCTTCTTCGGACTTTTAAGAAATTCATCATTCTTCCCAAAAAAAGCTATTTCTATTGTTACGTAATGTCGCACCCCAAAACCATGAATGGCAGAAACATTCTGGGGCGGAGGACGTCATGTACAGTATCATAATAATGAATAGTAGTAAACAAGCAACAACATCATCCATTGCATTAATAATATAATTTCATACATGTGTGTTCTGTCAAAGTTATAGACACCAAAAATATACATATCAAAATAAAAGACGAGTCTTGAACGAACTCCATCTTCTCAAAATCCTGACACCTATACTTGTCTAGTGGTGACCTGAGAATACAAGTTATTTTGAAAGCGAGTATCAGCTTAATGCTGGTGAGGTGATAAGTATATTAATGTCTGAGTTTGTATGAAAACGTTTGAAAGATGTTTCTGTAAGATGTTTTGTACAATGTTTTGTATAATGTTTGAACTCTCCTAGAAAACACTATGTTTCCTACTAACTGTAGCCTTCTACCAAGGCATCTCGTGTCCGTGTGTATGGCTCTTGTTAGAGTGTGTGTTTCCCAATTCTGACTATCATTAACCAAAAATATAGTTACTACATTACCGTGCATTGTGTGAATATTCACGAAGTGAATGTAATGGGAAAATATTATCGTACCGTAGTATTTGTAATAAGTGACTACCGTGGTACTAACTACCTTAACACAAAAGGTGTTCCATGTAACATGTGATCGACCTGTATCCTGCTACCGACTCTAGTAAAACGACGATGTAAGACGCCGTAAGAAATGACATTTGGCACCCGTAGACTTTCAAGTCCCACTGTAGCGAGCAACAAGGTGTAGGATAGTCAATCCAGTATAGATCTATACGCAAACTCATACGCTCTCCAATTAAGGAGATTCAGGATACAAGAGCGGTCGTGGCAGGAAGTTCCATGACCCACTCAATGGTTCACATAACTTCATGAATATATATATGTAATGAATGTGCTAATTGAAAGTGTAATATTTCTCTATCTAGCCTGTATATACTGAAATGTTCTGCGTGTGCTAGCTGTAATGTATGTTCTCTCTATCTAGCATGTATAGTAATGTACTGTGTGTACTAGTTGTAATGTATCTTATGTTTTTATCTAGCATGTATAGTAATGTACTGTGAGTACTACTCGAAATGACTCATGAATGAACTGACTCCTTGTATGTTTCATTATTCTAGCAATAGTATTAGTGTCCTCCTGTGCTACCCCTATGGTAACTTACTAGTGATGTAACTGGTATGTATGAACATGGAAGTATACCCTTGCTACCCAAGGGTACCGAATGAATTGAAAGGACCTTATGACTATCTATGTACACATGATATATAACTAATATTTAAATGACCTTCGGACAGATACCCGATATCCCACCAGACGACATCTCAAGCGCGAAAAGGAAATCGGGCGGGCAAGCCTTCCTAAGCCTTTTAAACATTACTTATATAACTATACGTACATAGACATGCAATTGATAATAAGTATAAAAGAGTTTAAGTACAAGTATTTGATAAGTAAAAGAGTTTGTAAAACAGTTTGAAACAATACAGTTTGAACAGTAAGAAATCACTGGTTTTGTAGTTATTAATCACATGTGAATTATGTAATAACTATAAGTATTTAACTTGTATTCCACCCTCCCATAAAGCATTTAAAAAGATTTAAATCATTGGTTAAGGGGTATGAACTCACCTGTAGTGAGTGGTACGGATGAACTGAAGATGTAGGATCGTTAGGTGACAAGTGAAGTCTTGAACACACTTTATAATCCTAGTTAACATATAATACCACATATATGTATCCAATTAGTCTTAAACTACTAATTGATAATGTTAAGACATCCTAGAACATAATAAACACTTTATATAAGTGTTATAAGCCCTAAGGATTGCATCTAAGTTGTTGTGGGACAAGGCTAGTGAGTTTAGGGTTCCAAGGGACCACATACATGAGTTTACTCTCCAATAAACCCCACACAAGGAGTTTATGATCACAAACCCTTGAGTTTACGGACGTGAACTCCTAAGTTTAATGTCATTTGGTGTTTTGAAGTTGTAAATGATCCCTAGAAGCATTCCCACTTGGTGGATTAATTCTTGGAAGGGTTTAGGGCACTTATACACTCCTTTGAGGAGTTTACGACCCCAAGGCCAATTCCTTTTGAGTTTACTGCCGTAGAAAAAGGGTGTTTTTATGCTTTCAAGTCCCATGCTCATGTAGGATAGGTTCTAGACATTTATATAAGGCTAATGAAGGCCTTAGGCACACTTTGGTACCCTTTCTTGATGTTCACAGCACAAAGACCATTTCCCTTAGATATTACGGCCGTAATCTCTCATGGGGATGGGCATTTGATGATTTAAAGTCCTTAAATTCACTAGAAGTAAATCAAGGCTATTGTCCAAGGCTTTAGGAGTGGTTAAGGCACTCTTTGGCCTTTGAGTTTGGAGTTCACGGTCCAAGAACGTCTTGGGCCGTGAACACCTAAATCTTGGTGTTATTGGATGATTTCTAGTCTTAAAAATAGTAGCATACAAGCCTAAGGTGCTTACATATCATGGGGAAAGGACTAGGCATCATTTAACCCGTATAAAAGAGTTTACTCCCCAAGGTGTTCTTGGGCGGTAAACTCTCAAATCTTGTGGTTTTGTTATGATTTCTATGTTATTAAGTACTTAATAAGCTATATAATACAACTAGAGAAAGGTACTCATGATTTGGGATGAAAACCCGAAGATCCGTGAGAGAGAAATGGCTTTTCTCTAGTTGGAAATGTAACTAATGAAATAATTTGGTTAAGAATCATATATATAGTCCTGGGATTTTTGGCAGAAAATATTTTTATACAAGAAATGAACTCTAATATCATAGAGTTCTGAAATAACAGAGTTGCACAAAACCCTAGTGCATCCACTCTCCTGATATCTCTTTAAGTGTAAACCCTTGAATTACTCAAACTTATACTAAAAAGTCTGAAAACTTACTGCAACTGTTTTGACTTCTATTGAAGTGATATTGTTTGTACAAAATAGAATTCGAGTTGTCACACGTAACACTAGTGCTTGTTCAGATCACATTTTTTCAAGCCTGGTGGGTCATTCTCTCTTTGTTGAAGAATGTTATTTATCTGCCTTTGACGTTCCAACTTTATTGCTTGTAACGTCTTCTTTTCCTCATCCGATTGGTTAATTAGAATGGCCTTTCCTTTGTCTTTCGGATCAACTATTGAAGTTTTTCTGACAAGAGCGTTACTCGAGCATCCTTCACTCTCCTTAACCGAAATTCCTTTCAATGGAACTTTCGGCACATTTTTTTGTTGTAGAAATTGTTGTCGAAGATACAGTTATAGGATTCATATGGATTATTGTTGGAATTTAAGTTGAAATAACCTTCCCAACATCAACTCCTTTATCATCACTAAAATCTTTTGAAGATCTAGCTCCTCCAACTCCTATATCTCTTCCTTGTGAAACTTGTGCAACACGAGGAGCATTTGTTAGTAAAAGAAATACCAAACTAAGGATTGGAGCCAAATCAACTTTGATGTTCGACTCAATATTCGAAACCATTACTAAGATAGATTCTTGAGAGATGTGAGATTGATTCGAAAGATCCACCTTCAATAAAGTATCTTTAATACCAGACACAAATTCCTCCACTTTCTCAAACACCTTTTCATCCTTCTCATACTTAGTTTGAAACTGATTTGTATACTCGTTGAACTCAACCAAACGAGTTATGGCAGTAGAAATAATATCCACTTTGCCATGCAACAACATGTAATTTTCCTCCAGCTTCTTGGCTTCTTCCAACATCAAAGATTTTAACTTAGCAACCTTAAGATCAAGACACTCCTTCATTGCATTCACCTTTTCCATAAAATATTCATGATGTTCCTTAGTAACATCAAAAAGCTTTTGAATTTCATGATCAAAACTCTTTGAATGAATAACCAGTCATTCTTCTTGTTTCTACTCAACACCCTCAATCAAATTCCGCAAACATAATTCTTGAGCTTTCAACAAATAACCCATCTCAACCCCAGTCACATAATTCATCCCTCCACTATCTGCTGTAATTTTAAGAAGAGAATTGATCTTTGAGTTCAGTATGTTGAATTGCTTACCTAACATGATTATTTCATCAAGAATATCTTCTTCTTCTGGATTGAATTGAATATCTAGGAACAAAACCATGACATTTTTATCATCAACTTAGTCTCCTTGAAGTGACTTCTCACTTGATTGTGAGGAGAAAAGAATGGTTATGGATTCTTGCATAACACCAAAAAAATTGTTGGTGAGATAGTAGAAACAGAAACGAACATACGAATGGGTGATGTTGGTGGTGGTAAAACTGTTGTTGTAGTGATGGAATGAATTGAAAGTAAGTTATTGACCAACAATGGATTTGTTGGGTCAACCAAATTAGGCATCAAATCAGGAATTCGAGAAACATTGGGAGAGACTTTAGCGTCATCCACGAAAACCCTTGGAATAGTCATCGTCGGAAATTCAGCAGATTCAATTCCATCAAGAATGAGAATATTTTCCTGACTGTAAATTTCTTTCAACATAAATCCCCAAAACCTAGCACTTGATACTCTTGTTTCTAGTTTCATGTGAGAGATCAAGATTCTAATTTCTTCCATAAGAGTGATGTATAATTAACATTTAGACCATTGTATAATCCCGCCATACCAAAATATACTTCAAGCTTGGCTTTGTCAAGCCCAATGCATCTTCAAACAAATGGAAGATTGTACTTCTTAAAGTAACTAATTGCAGTGAGTGTAGGTTGATCTTCTATTTCATTGAACATATGAATAACTTGATCATTCATGGCTTCATAAAAAGTACCTAAAGTTGGTAGTCACAGGATTTGTACAAACTATTTCTGGGTGCACTTCTTTGATTTTGAGTTTGTAAGCTGAATGTAACGAGCTTGGTTGTTTTGTTGAACACCACAATTGAAGCAGCAAGAGACAACCATTCCATTTGGGATTTGTAAACGAATAAGAAAGAGCAAATGATAATACATATTTATTCAGTGTTTGAAGAAGCATCCGTAATTCCTCTGGTATTGATCAAGAGATGGAACTAGACGAAGATTAGTGTGTTGGATCTTCATCATAGGTTGCAAAACCTCGTCGTGATTGGTTAGTATTTGATCAACATTACGTGGAGAAGCAACCATTGTAGGGAATTGGAGAGGATATGAAGAATTTTAGAAGAAATGAACAATTAGGGTTCTTGAGTTTTAATCAGGTAGCATAAAGTTGAAAAGGACATCACCATCTTCTTTTTATAACTGGCATGATTTTTTAATTCAAACCACTACCCAATAAGAAAATGCCACATGGAGTGTTGGTTATTTAACCGGTACCATAAAAATCTCCATCTAATATAAGTGATCATCACTTTGCTCCTTGATTCCCATGAAAATCTTGAACCATCACATACATCGATTCTTTTGCATTTCGCAATTAGATAAGAACCATTGCAAGTTTCGTCACCAAATGAGTACTCTATGAGTTTCATTACCAATCAAAAGCAATTATGTCGGAATCGAGGCTAGGCTCATTCACTCTTGGGATTGTTAAGTGAACTCATATGCCATACTTTGCAAAATCTAAGTTTCAAGTTGGCAATACCCAAACCATCAAGGAATTTCGTTCTTTCATGTGCCAAAGAATGAGACTGAAGCAAGAAATTTTTTATAGGTATCGTGATATCAAAAATCCTTTGATATGAAAATAGAGTGATCCTGAGCAAAGATCTCTTCATTCAACATCAAGAGAGATGAGTAATTGTTTCTGTAGTTTCCCTTGAATTACAATCAAATACTTGTTGATAAGTATTGAAGGGCCTCTGTTTCTTTTTGTTTCAAAGGTGGCTTCAATTTTACACAAGATCACAAGTTAACATAAGTGTGAATCAGTTGTGCAAAATTACATGGATGACCAGTGTATGATTATAAGTAACAAGAATTCAGAGAAGATACTCAAACATAAATCTCATCCCCGAAAAAAAAAATGAAAAACTCGATCTCTTTGGGAAAAAATGTCTCGAGATTAGAACATTTTATCAAGATCACACATTACGAATGAAAATGAGATTTTGAATATTGATATAATACAATGAAACAAGTGCTTCATGAAAATCTTGAACAAGAATGTTCACTATCAATTCATTGAAGTTGAAGTTTGTTGGGTTTCGCTATCATTATAGAAGAATGATTCAGGATCATTAACACACAGTTGTAAAATACCTATATCCTAGTAGGTTTCAACCAGAGATGTCTTGGGTATGTGTCATAGTGTGTGATCTTGTAAGAAATTTTGGGTGAAAAAGATTTGGTGAAAGAACTCATTGGACCTCTGCTAAAAATTTGGACCAAGTAGAAATCTCTTAACTCATCATGAGAAGAGAAAGGTAGCTCATCGACTAATGTGAAGATAGCCTGCTTGGGAAGAAACTTCCATGTGAAAATTTTTATTAAGGCTTCGAACACAAAGAGTATTTGAGGCTTTGAGGATGACATGATGCAGAATGCTTCTAGGGATACTCAAATAGGACCTAATTTCGAATAATACATGTTCCCTTGATTAATATTCTCATGTGGCATGCGAAATAGCATCATGTTGTTACAATGAGATTCCAAAGAAAATATTTTTGTATTTTTGTATTTATTAAACAAAATAAAATTTAAGAAAATCTTTTTGGATTTTTTATTTTTAGAAAAAGAAAAAAGAAAAATAAGAATTTTTTTTGGATTTTTTATTTTTAGAAAGCAAGACAAAAATAAAAATAAAAGAACTTAAAACGTTACCTAGATATTTTCGATTGAAAATCTATCAGTCTCCAAGAATAGATTGTGCATCGAAAGTCTTTTATCAGATAAAATTAGAATCTTGTAATAAACGATTCAGAAGGAAGTCAAATGTGAATGCAGTCGAATGCTTAACGTGAACAGTAACCTCTATACAGAATAAAAACAATCGAAAGTCAATAAAACACACAAAAGTTATTCCCACTAATCGAAAGTGATAAAAACAATCGAAAGTAAGGTAAAACATATGTTCGAGTCAAATTCAACAAGAATGTGGAACAGAACATGGTTCCATCATTCCCAGTCCATTCAAAATCCTTAAGAATGTTTTTTCATCTAAAGGTTTTATGAAAATGTCAGCAAGCTGATCTATTGTTTTGACAACATGGACTTATAATGTTTCCATCTTCAACGTGATGTTTGATAAAATGATAACAAAGAGCAATATGTTTTGTTTTCGAATGGTGGACTTGATTGTGACAAATGTGAATTGAGTTTTTAGAATCACAATATACAGATATTCTCATAGTGTTGATTGCATAATCACACAATTGGATTTGAATCCAAATCACTTGTGATGTGTACATATAGTAGCAACAATGTTATATTTTACCTTAGCTATCAAAATAGAAACACAAGTTTGCTTTTTCGATTTCTAACTCACAAGTTTCCCATCCATAAATTGACACCCTCCAGTTTTTCTCTTGCGATCCAATTGACATCCACCTAGGTCCGCATCAGAAAATGCTTGGATAAAAATCCTATTTTCGAAGGATACCACAATCCTAATGAAACTATACCTTTGAGGTATTGAAATATATTCTTGACTACAGCAATATGGGGTTCTCTTCGATTCGATTGGTACCTATCACAATTACATACAACAAACATAAAATCAGGTCGACTTGTAGTTAAATATGAAAACGAACAGATCATGCTCCCATACGTCATGAGATCCACATCAAGCTTATCCAACAAAGTACTTAAGTGTGTGCCAACAACCATAGGTACTTGGACTTTTATTCTATTCATCATGCCAAACATTTCAATCAAGTTTCAAGTATATTTCTCTTGATTGATAAAGATTATGTCCCTGCTTTGATGAATATATAGACCCCAAAAGTTATTAATTTTACCCATCATGCTTATTTCGAATAAACTTTTCATTAATTCCTCAAATTCCTTAGATAATGAAGGATCAATCGAACTAAAGATAATGTCATCGAATAAAATTTGAACGAGCATCAGATGATCCCATACTTTCTTTCAAAATAAAGTAGGATCAACTGATCCTAGTTTAAATTTATTAACTTTAAAAAAATATGTCAAAGTTACATACTAGGCATGAGGTGCTTATTTCAACCTATACACTGCGTTGTCTAAATATAACAGTGATCAGGATATTTATCGTTAACGAAACCTGGTAGTCATTATACATACACCATTTCTTTCGGAACACCATTGGGGAATGCATATTTCGCATCCATCTGGTAGACGTCGAAATCCTTGTGAGTTGTATAAGCTAGAAAAATTCGTACCGCCTTGAGTCTTGTGACAGGGGAAAATGTTTCCTCAAAATCAATACCTTCTTGTTGAGAATAACCTTTTATGACTAGCCTTGATTTGTTACTAACAATATTGCCTTCTTTGTCATTATTATTCTTAAAAATCCATTTCAGACTAATTATTGAAACATTTCTAGGTTTAGGAACCAATCTCCAAACCTTGTTTTGTTCAAATTCAGCAAGTTTAAATTGCATAGAAACAACCCAATCAGGATGTTCTGATGCATTCTTTACTGCTTTTAGTTCTAATCTCAAAATAAAAACATTAAACATACAGAATTTTTGATAAACATTCAACACCTCATTTTTGGCTCAAATCCGGGCTCGTGTCAAGACAAAAGAGTTTGGATCACCAAGAATCTGTTCTTTCGTATGATCTCTTGTCCACTTGTCCATCTGTGGATATACAGGATCAAAGTCTAAAGGTGCATCTTCAAAGATGTCTTTAGCATCTGAAACCTCTCCTGCAATAGAGATATTATCAGTTACATCATGAAAATCATTATTTTAATCATCATCATCATCATCATGATTCGATACACTTGGCTCCCCATCGACCAATATATTTGTGGTCTGCTGCTCCCCCTCGACATCAACATGGTTAGGAATATGCTCCCTTTATCATGAGATTGAGTTGTCATAAGCTCTCCCTCAACGTACGAATCATGTATTTCGAATATATCAAGTGATTCCCCTCCACTTGATCACCATTCGAAACATGTACTCTTTCGACATTTACTCTTGAAATTGAAGACGAATGTGCTTCTTTTTCTTCATTTGTGACTGTCGAATCTTCAAAATGTTTTGATTCTTATGGGATTCGATTATCTTGAATATTTATTTCAATATTTATATCCCTGTTAGGAATGCAAAATCAAATCAAGATCAATATCACAAGTATGCATTTTCTCATATTCAACATTTGATTCAACAATAATTGGTTTTTGAATGAATTACTATTCAACTCTCTTGACATAATGATCATCAAATGTGAGATTGAAAGTTTCTTCTAGCTTCCTTATTCGCTTGTTCAACACCAGGTACAGAATTTTGAGAATATCACAGGAAAATTCGCTCATCAGCTTTCGCCTGAAATTTGGAAAGATTATCTTTGAGATTCACGATGAAACATCTGCATCCAAAAACATGGGAAAAAAATTAACATTAGGTTTCCTTTTGTTTATAATTTCATAAGGTGTTATGTTAAAATGAGGATGAATGAAAGAACGATTTTGCATAAAGCAAGAAGTCGAAACCGCCTCTGCCCAAGAGTATTCTAGCGAGTTCGCATAAGTGAACATCGTTCTCGCCGCTTCATACAAGGAACGATTTCTCCTTTTGACAACACCTTTTTGTTGCGGTGTGTATAGAGACGAAAAATTATGAGAAATGCCCAGTTCAATAAAAAAAATGAATCTAAAATTTTAGTTTTGAACTTCGTTCCATTATCACTCTTTATCTTACAAACTTTCCTTTTTAAGCTCAATTCAGTGTTCTTGATAAAACCAATCATAACTTGCCCAATTTTAGACTTCTTCTGAAGAAAGAAAACCCAAGTAAACCTTAAAAAATCATCAACAATAACTAGTATGTACTTCTTATTGAGAGAATCAACAGTCGAAGGTCTAGACAAGTCAATGTGAAGAAGCTCCAAAGGTTCAATGATTGTTGAATCAATTATGATCGGGTGAACTTAACAATGTTGTTTTCCTTGTTCACATACAACACATAATGAATCATTATCAAATTTCAAAACAGGTAAACCATGAACAAGATCATTAAGAAGAAGTTTATTTAGATTTTTTAACATCCCGAGATTTGTCATTTATAGTCCCAATAGTCCCTAGGGATGGAAGGGTAAAGTCATGAAAAGCCTAAGGGTTAAGTTGCAATTTTGGGACCAGGTGGGTTACGCTGTGGTGTAACACCCCATTTTGAAAAGTACTTCAGTTGTGGTTTCGGAGGCACATGGTATAAATGATTCAGTCTTTTATGGGTCTTGGGTTTTATTTGAAAGGTTTTAAGGCTTAGGTGAGTAATTAGGAGCATAAGGCTTCTTGCCACCTTTTCATGGGTTTAAAGTTCGTCGGAAACAGACTTAGAATGAAGCAGTTATAACATTTTGAAGTTATTGGAAATATTGGTCCTTAATGGAGAAAGATGGCAAGAAATGACCATGCATGCAAGGTGGCCAGTGCAAGAGTAGGCCCAACGTAGAAGGGTTAAGTGATCGTGAGTGTTGGATACATACGCCCAATGTACGAGATGTACACCCTAAGTACACTTAGAGACCCTAAACCCTAAATTTTAGAGTCAAGCACTATATAAGGAACATTAGTACTCAAACCCTAGCCCCTTATCAGCCTCCCCAACCTCCCAAAAACCCTAGAATGTCTCATCCCTTTATTCTTGTGTGATTTTGATCTTGAGAAGCCCATCTTGGTGGTTTTAAGCTTGGAAGAAGAAAGAAGAAGTTGGCAAAGAAGGACTTGAGTAGCTTGAGCTCATAGATTCGAGATAGCATCATCATTTGGGACTATTTGGAGGTATAAAGTTCATAATTTTCCTCAAGTATGCTTAGATCTAGTGTAGTGTGGTTTTGAAGTAATTTTGGTCCCAAGTATAGAACTTTATGGTTCAAACTTGATTTCTGGACTTAATTTTGGTCCCACTCTCAGTTCGTAATGAGTCCCTAAGATAGAAAGTTGCCATCTTGAATGTCTTATTGGGATCATGCATGAGTTTAGATCATTTTAATGGAAATGGAATGCTATTTTGGAGTTTAGGCTCATTAGGGCCATTAAAAGTCACCAAGTCAGTGACTTTATATATTAAGATATTGAAAAGGACTTGGATATGTGATTATAGCTTTTGGATAAGAGTATTAAGCACTTAATGGGAAAGTGACTTAACAAGGGAGTATGCTGAGCGTACATATGAGTACGCCCAACGTACACACCATTTAGCTTGTACGCTTAGCGTACATAGGAGTACTCCCAACATACTCATTAGATATGGGCTTCGCTTGTTTTGGGCCTTAGTTTGGGCCATGTAGGGGATTTTGGTTCTTTGGGCCTTAGTGGGCCATGGGAAGTCAGATAATATGGGCCAAGAAGATGTTTGGGCTTAGGGTAAGGCCCTTAGAGGGTTTGGGCCCAATTTAGCAAATTGGGCTATTAGCGGGCTATTAGTGGGCTTGGGAAGCCTACCTAGTGTTGGGCCATATTAGAGAATGATTTGAGCCTTAGATATGGACCAAGTTGGACTAGGGGTAAAATAGTCATTTTATCCTTAGAAGGATTTTTGATGTGGACTAAGTGATATTTTGGTATTGGTAGCTCAGAGAGCCGAAGGATCAGCAGTTCAGGGAATTGCCAGATAGCAGCCAGAGGGATATCAGTAGGACTTCAGCAGTGCAAGGTGAGTTACCTCACTAAACTAAGGGGTCCAAGGCACCAAGGCCGGTCCACTGGATATGATATCCTAGCAGTTGGTAGTAATGTGAGTATGAGTTAGTGTGGCATGCTAGTTGTTATGCCAGTTAGGTAGATCTGTATGACTACATGTAGTATTATGTGATTATTTGTATGTGCATTCGTTGTGTTATATTTCAACATATTATGTGGGATGGGTTGAGGTGATACTGCTCCGTGTGGTAACCAACAAACCCAGGAGCACTCCAGATATGAATTGAGGGCTAGGTGGGGCATGGTTGTTTCCAAAATGACAACTCTAGCATTTTCCAACTTTTGAAAATCTCTCAAAAAAATTTCCTCCCAGTCATGTGACACGAGCATCCACTATCGATATACCAATCTTCATGGTATTGCTCATCACATAACACCTACAATCAGTTAGAATAATTTAGGTCCCCAATACCTTTTGGTTCCTTGGACATTAGTTTGAAACACATTATGCAATGAAGAACCTAAAACCCAATTATGAACTTTCGATTTGAAATTGTCATTAAGTCAACTTCATTTGCTTTAGGAATTGAGATGTAATCATGCAATGGAGAAGGTTCAAATTTGATTTTCTCTTTTTCATCCTCTTTCTGAGAAACATTAAGAATTCCTTTCCACTTTTACTCTGTTGGTGTAGACTCTCGAGATGAAGTACTTTTATTCGTCGAATCATTCAGGTACTTCTCGTAAGCATTTCTTATTTGATCTAGAGAATACTTTCATGATTGATATTATTTTCCATTTCCTTCAAGCCAATGAGTGATGTTATTTATATCACTTCTGCCTTTTGTGATTGAAGCTTTCATCTTATGTTTCGAATCAAGATTTGGATATTTTAGGTTTCTAGGTTTAAAAGGATCACTTTTCCTTCCTTTACTTTCTAATTTCTCAAATCGTCTTTTGGTAAATGAACTTTGTGAATGATTTGGAAAACAATTTTGATATCGGTTATGATAACCAAAACCATTTTGTTGAATTTTTTTTTTGATTTTGACAAAAACTCCATTGTCCATGATTTTGAAAATTTCTTTGTAAACCGTTTTGTCGAAAGTTATTTTGGACAAAGTTTTGACTCCTTTGAAAATCATTTTGTTTTTAAAATTGTTTATTTGGAAAATTCATCGCATTTTGTGAGAACTTCTTTGCTGGTTCATGAGATTTTTGTTTAAAAACCTTTTGTTTGTGAAAAGCTTTTTCATTTTTCCCATAAGCTATATTTTGAGTTTTTTATTTCAAAATTCCTTTATCAGAAGCCAATTTCTCTACTCCTCTTTTGGAAATTTGTGTTTTCTATTTTTGATGTTTTGGATTAACAAATAAAGAATCAACATGTTTTTCTTTATTTTTATTATCAACAACAGTTTTTTCTGTTTTCACAACCCAAACACGTTTTGTTTTATTTTCTTGTTGAAAATATTTCAAGTTTTTGTTCAAACCATTTTCAACTGTGTTTTGATTCAAATTAAATCCTTCTTCTGTCACACTCACATTGCCTTTATTTATCAACTTGTTCAATTTAGAAGCTACATTATCACCATTTCCTTTGGTAACAAAGACTTGATTTGGAAACACAACATTTTCTGAATCCTTGAACCAAGGATAAACAACTGCATTTGATTTAAGATAATGTTTTCCTTTATCTGTCAACACTTTTGTATACTCCTTTGAATCTTCCAAGACTTGATTTACCACAACTCTTAGAATTGGTTTCTCATTTGAAACTTCATCCTCATCAATCACACAATCCTCAACCACAACAGAATCATGAGAATCACAGGTTTTGGATGTCGAAGATTTATCATTGTTTAATTTTGAGGTTGAATCATTACATTGTTTGTCTTTAACCATTGAATTGACATTAATGACAGACAATTTTGATCAATCGACACATTCCTCTTCCTCGATTTCACTGATATTGTTAGAATTATCTTCGATATTAGCAAATTTTTTGTTGAGAAACAAGTGTCCACTTCTCAGTCATGTTTAAAATATTGACGTTTTCATTTTTTGTTAGGGTCGCATCGACAATTTTCACAAGATCATCAGCATTCAAACATTCATTAATATCCACAACACCATATGCATATGAATCATTTGGAATCTTATCGTAATCTGCTATCTTACTTTCACAGTCATATATGGTTTCACATATCTATTTTCTTTTAAAAGCAAGAAAATGAAGTAGCTTTTGATGTTGTTCATCATAAATCTCAGCAGAATGATAAAAATCCAGTTAATTTTGCATACAAACTTTTAGCAGTATTACAACACATGTTTCATTTTTTAGAAGAATAATATTGTTAATTCAAATATTATCCGTATCTATCAAAATATTAGTAATCCTTAAGTCTAGAGATTATACTAAACCCTTCTTTTCTTCTAGTTTATTCTTAATTTCATAATAGAGGGTTTTGAACTTTTCTGCTTCACTACTCATGGAGATTAACATGTCACATGTTATGAAAATCAGATAAAACATCATTAAAAGAAGATGAAGGAATTTTAAATAAGGTTAGAAGATCATGTATATTTGCAGTCATTGATGATTTGATCTCGCACTTCGACATAAAGCATCTCCCTTCAATTCTTTCTTCATCATCATCATCACTCTCATCATCAATCTCCTTCAGTTTCACATATAATGACCATATGTAGGATGGTGAATTTCCTCATCATCTGATCCTGGAGACCAGATTTGATATGTTCCCTCTTCTTCATCATCTCCTCTAGCAATCAGAGAAGCATTCTTTGTTCTAGAGAGAATTTCCCCAATCTTCTCTACATAATAAGCCTCATCCTTAACTCTCTCCTTCTTCTCTTTTTTCTTTCTTAGCATACAATCTTTTGCTAAGTGATTATAACCATTGCGGTAGCTACAACTATAGACATAATCACATTTCAACTTAAATTCCTTCTTCTTCTCATCTGAACTCTCTACCTTTTTCTTTTTAACCTTTACTACTTTCTTCATAGATTTCCTAGTCGATGATACACCCTTGTCCTCAGAATTATTCTTGAACTTTCCACTGAATGGATTCTTAAAGAATTTCTTGACCTTATTTATTGAGTAATATGCAACTGCTTCATCATCGGAGTTGAATAAGAATCCTTTTTCGTTATCCTTAGCTTCTTCTTTGGAATCAGATTCCTTTGCAACAACTTTCGACACCAATTTCAATGGTCCTCCTAGACTCGATTTGCTTTCTTCAGCAATTTCATTAATCTCACTTACATGTGCTTTCAAGATATTGTATAGACTTGTAAGAGAGTGACCATAAAATATTTCTTGTGTCTTGATCGTCTAACTTATATTTCTCCATTCCTTTCTTAAACCCATGAGAAAGGTGAGATTGAACTCTAATGATGAACGTGTCACTCTATAGCGAGAACACTTGAAGATCAATTCATTCAATTGATCATATTATAATTCGATTGATTGTGTTTCCTTTGGCTTGAATTCTCCTAACTCTAGAAAGCATTGTTTGACCGAACTCTTCTTTGTTTTCTCATTACCTTGATTTTTCTCCTCCATATTATTGTTGGGTACAAAGTTATCCATGTATGACTATGTAAATGGTTTGACTTTTGTAGACCCACTTGAATGTGGTAATTAGCCTTGTGACATGATATATATATATATATATATATATATATATATATATATATATATAGAGAGAGAGAGAGAGAGATGTAAACACCTTTATATAAGGTAGGTTCATTCCACATGTAGAGGTGTGCTTGAGAATAGTAACATTGAGAGTGTTAGTGTGTGTTAATTATGCAGATTTAGATCTAGATCTTTTTTGTAAATACCTTTCATAATCGAATGCATCTCTTAAACACCCAAATCACCATGTTATTTGTGTGTTCTTTAATTCCGCTTGCCAAACCAATGTTCATAATTCACTACAATTATCCCAAATTTACTTTGCAGTTTCATATCCTTGGATATAATTGTAAACTACTGTTAGAAGAGCACCACGTAATTTACACATACATTTCTTATCATTTTCCTTCATTTTTTTTCCTCTTGTGATCATGTCAGAATTTGCAACGTATCAACAGTGACTAACATCTCCTGATTAAATTGTCCACTTAAGGGGGGATCTTATCAAATCTTCAACAATATCATTCTGATAATCCCCTATCTTGTCAGCCCATTGCTCATAATACTCTGGAATCAACATTGGAATCTTTGTTGATGATCTAAGCAAGTGAGAAAAATTAGTCATGATGTTCACACCGATATTTGCCATTGTTGTACGGATTTTGTATAAATAGATTTTTGATTCAAATATGAATCTAAGAAATAAATCAATCAGAGATTAATCAAACATCACTTGATCTAACACACAGAGTGTAGAATCATGCAATCCAATCATTTGACACAAGTTTCCTGTTTCAATTTGTGGAAAATTTTGAATCGAAAAGAATGATTAAAAAATGAAAAATACAAGAAAACTTCAATCGACTGAGTGAATCCTGCTCTGATACCAATTGAAGCATGTTAGAAATTGATTTAGAACAAACTAGATTCCATAAAAGTTGTAAAGGACATGAGATCTAAATAATATGTATTTGGCCCAACTAAATTCTGAAGAGTACAAGAGAATGTTTTGAGTAGAAGTGAAATAACACTAAGTTTTCTACCCTCTACTCTATGAACTTACCCAATTTTTAAGGTTCAACAGACTAACAAAAAATGCAAGGACAAGACATTAAGTATCGAAACTAAACTACCCTGTAAATAGATAATGTATCAAAACCATACTGCTTTTCACACTTTACAAAATCTGAGTACTTTCAATTTCTCACTATATACATTCAACCCAACACCCTGAGCCTTCACTAGTTGAGGGCGAAGGATTGGTGGAGATTGGTGAATATTACATACACTCCTAAGCACAGAGCTATTGTTACTTAGGAGAAGTTCTCAGAGATGTTTCGTATGAGATATGTTCCCTTGGTGGAGAGGGAGAGGTTGGCTCAGGAGTACTTGGATCTAAGACAGACGACTGAGACGGTGATGGAGATCACCAAGATGTTTACTAATAGGGCTCTTTTTTGCCCTGTGTTTGCTGCTTTTGAGCATGATCAAATGAATCAGTACTTGACATGCTTAATACAGATATTCGACAGCTCGTGTCCACCCAAAGTGATGGTACCCTCGCTGAGCTTCAGGATACAACAAGGAGGCGAGGGATTGAGATAAAGATTCAGACAAAGGAGTTGAGGCAGACTCCTGTTTATTTACAACCTACAACGTAAGGACTCGGTAACAATTGAGAGTTTCCCGTTATTAATTGTTGCTAGAAGTTAGGATTGACTCATAATGATAAAAAACTTCCCATATTGAAGCATAATATGGAAAGTTGAGTCAAAAATAAAGTAATCAAAAAGTTAAAATGGTTATTGTATTTGTAAAATACACAACCTGGTGATCCCAAAATATAAACGTTGAGAATATCTAACTCTGATTGGAAGGGTTAAGATTTATGACGAATACAAACCAACCACGTTAATAACGTTATTAACGTTAAAATGGAAAAAAGAGACTGATTGAATTTTAGCTAGCACTACAAAAGGTAGTTTGTAGTATAGCATGAGATAAGAACTATGAAAGGAAGAACGGAAAAAAAATAGGATACATAGGAAGGCGATACATTAGAGACGTTAAGCGTCAAAAATGACTTTTTGATGGAAGATTATTTTGAAGGAATAATCTTAACTAAGTTATAGTATATGTTACAAGGTTTCCGTGCATATAAAGAACGCCGAAATCCGAGTTATAACAAAGAAGTTATGACCTGTCGAAGTTTCGCGACAGAACCGACACGACACAGCGCGACGTAAATAGTGAATTTACGTTAGAGCGATATTTAGCCTTAGAAATCTAAACGAAAGTCGTAGATTTCGTTAAACCATGAACGTGCATAAAAAGAACGTACAAATCTGACTTCGTATGAGGAAGTTATGATTTTTCTAAGTTTCTACCTAGCGGTATGCAGCCCGGATACTCGATTTGAGATCGAGCGGTTTTTAGCCGAAACAATCTAAACAAGAATTGAAGATCTCGTTAATTGTAGTGAAACGATGAAAAGATAGGCAAAAACGGACGTCAGATAAAGAAGTTATGATTTTATAACGGAGTTTTCCTATTCCGGCCTACTAAAAATAAATAATAAAAATAAAGTCAAAATTAGTCGACGGAGTCTAAACAAAAGTTGTAGAGTGTAGTCTCACCTACGTGGGGATATAAAGAACGTCGAAAATGGAGTTCGTATGAGGAAGATATGAATTTTTGAAGTTTATTAAATATTTTCGATATTTAATTTAAATATAAATTCGATATCATCCGGAAGGGGGGGAGTCAGTGTTCTTATCCCCGTTATGGCTAGCGTAATTTAGAATTATGCCCAACGTAATTTGTGTTCCAGCCCCCTATAAAAGGGTGTCGAGGGCAACCTACTTTTTTGCTCATTTCTTCCCGTTTTCTCGCATTTTTGCATCGTTTTTCGTGCAAGAAACATCCCGAAGCCCCGGTATCATTCCCGAGCCCCGAAGCAAGTCCCGAGGCATTGAAGATCCCGAGAAGTGCGATTCCCGAGCCAAAGCTCTGCCCGCGAGGAGCCCGGTTTTTGTGAAGATCTTCCAGAACTACCGAAGAATACTACTTCTACAAGTCGTAGTGCTGTCCGATCATCTTCTAATCAAGTGAGTGTATGGTTACTTTCTTCTAACGCATAATTATGAAGTATTTTATATGAAATACGTGTTATGTGTATAATTTTGTTGTTATGTTTGTGAATGTATATTCACTTTCTTCTATCTCATAGATCTGATTTATTCTCTATGAAATACGTGTTATGTGGGTGTGCCTCATATGTTATGTGGAATAGGTATTGAATTAGAATGCTATACATGTTTTAAACTATGTATAAAAATATATATTTTTATCTACTAATATGTTGGGTAGAACATGGGTAGATAGTTGATGTGTGATAAACAGATGAGAGGCCCCGATGTTGTTGTTGTTGATCTAGTTATTCAGCGAGTATGGATTAGACCAAGAGGTTAGTTTTAGATCCGGGAGTATGGATCAGGTAAAGAGATAAAACTTGTTATTAGTTCGGGAGTATGGATTAAGACTAAGTTAATTGTCCCTAGTCCGGGAGTATGGATTGGGTACAGTTATTGATCCGGGAGTATGGATCAGGTAAAGAGATAAAACTTGTTATTAGTCCGGGAGTATGGATTAAGACTAAGTTAATTGACCTTAGTTCGGGAGTATGGATTGGGTACAGTTATTGATCCGGGAGTATGGATCAGATCAGGATTAGGGTATAGTTAATTTTCCTTATTTCGGGAGTATGGATTGGATACAATTATTGATCCGGGAGTATGGATCAGATCAGGAGGTTAGTTTTAGATCTGTGAGTATGGATCAGGTAGTTTTAGATCCGTGAGTATGGATCAGGTGAAAAAGGTTAGTTTTAGATCCGTGAGTAGGGATCAGGTAAAGAGGAAAATTTTAGATACGAGAGTTTAGATCGTGTCGTTGTGAGGATCGATGGGGGTGGGATGAGAGTTTCCTTTATATGGTGAAATTGTACAAATTTGAATGTTCTATATTTATAAATATATGATATAACATTGTGGGATGAAAACCTTATATGCTCACCAGGCTCCCAAGCCTGACCCACTCAGTTTTCTTTGTATCACAGGTATCGATACGAAGACATATTTCACAGAGAGATTTAAAGGAGATATAAATCAATTGTGTAATTAAATGTAAGTTCTGTTTATGCTTATATGTCTGTATTGGAACATGACATCCCGAGGTTTTATTGTTAAATGAAAATACATTCTCTTCAAGAAATGTTTTGATAAGTTATTATCATATATTGTTTTTGGAACAAATTCCACAACTGTTTTCTTTATAAGAGTACTCTGATTTTAAAAACAAGCATAAAAAAATCGGTCTTTTCTGGCCGTGAAAATGGGGATGTCACACAAACCAATATCTAAACACTCTCTATATATATTTCAATACCCTCTCGATGACAAGAGACTCTGGTTGCAACAGTTCAGGTGCTTCTCAATATGCTACTAGAATGAGTTAACGACCCTTATTTTAATGTTTAAAGGTTTTCAGGGTGGATACATGATTATCAAATGGTTTTATAAAAATATTTATTTTGAAAATGCAAAATCATTTTATAATAAGATAGATACCTTAGGATAGTATAACTATAGATACTATGCCTGGTTTTAAGCTATGATCTTATATCTAAAGGTTATAATGCCCAATAATCTAGGAGTAGGTGTCACCTAGATGTTATAATGGTCAAATCCCTAGGAAACCTTAGTACCTAGTAGTTATGCTAGATAAGATTTATGATATGCACAATACTTAATTGTTACTCTGCCAAAGTATCATGTTAAAATAACCATAATTAGGGTATGTATATGATGGGTTTTGAGCAGAACATCATCCCTATGGTGTACATGCAACCCTAATGCTTTGGATCTTGGTTTTCCTCAAGTTATACATGCAAACAACCTTCCAAAGCATAAACCCTAATCTAACATGTCTAAGAACAAAATTCATATGTAAATAAGGGTTTGGAATCTTACCTTACTTGTTATGTAGCAATAACAAAAACAATCCACAAAGTCCTTGACTATTGAAAGCTTAGTGCCCTAAGTGTTGCACCTCTAATGGAGTCACAAACACCACTAGCAACAAGATGACTTAGGAGAAGGGAGGAAATCGGCTAGGTCAACACCAAGAAGCATAGGGTCAAAATCCTTATGTTAGGGGGTCTATTTATACTTGTGGCGGCTAAGGATTTTAGGTGGAAACCCTTATATGACTGCTTAAGCCTTAAGCAGCTCATGGACTCCTTCTAGAATATCCCTTGGACGAGTTCCTTATTGACTTCCCATATAATTCGTCCAACCTATATTCCAAGGTGATCCATTAGCCCAATTGTAATTATCTTATAATTACAGTATCAGTCCCCTTGATTTAATTAATTTCTTTTGATCACTAAATTAGTTCTAAATTAATTATTGATCAGTATTAATTAAACAATATGATTTCTCTTTTAATATATTATTCACATAATATATTAATAAATCACAATTAATCCTCTTTCTCCACAATTCATCCTATCAGTTGCTATGGTGAAGGAAACCCAAAAGGACCATGCTCATAATCGGGTCAAGTACATACCAAAATAGTTATGGGCTTAGATACCTAATCCAACAGTCTCCCACTTGGATAAGTCTAATAAATATTGTGCTAGTACGACTTTAGAACATGATTAGTAATCGTAGATTTCAAAATCCACTATCGAATTCTGATCTTATCAGCAACGCGTCCTTTAGATAAGGGATCATATATTCCTCCATTCTAGATATCGTATAGACATGAGACATGGATTATAATCATTCTCTCTATCTATGTGTTGTTTCCCGATTTCCGATTTCTGATGACTGTCAACAGACTACAATTGAACACATCAACTTAGTCCAAGCTTGACCGAGCTCTTAGGGTGTCATCACTAAATCATCGAGGGGACCACATATATCGTTTTTATCCCACATTGGGTAAAAGGAATGGATAAACTTTGACTCAAATGATTGCTTGTACTTACTCATCAAATCACACACAACAATATGTTTTATAACACCAAGTTACCGGTGCGTTTACATATTATCAATGTGCAATCGAACTGCAAATTACAACTCACATGTCTTTGTTTCAAGAATATAAGATATTATCGTCTCACAATCACTCGTGATAAAATCCATGAAGTGATACACATGAGCATGGGTTTATTCCAATACTCAAATCTTATTTCAAGAGCACTCATGAACACTGCAACAGACTTTTGCTATGTCTAAACACTTTAGACAATCTACATTCGGATTCATGATAGTCTTACTTCCTTACCTACTTACAAAGTATGATTGACTGTGGATGTTTGAATAACCTAGTTATTCGGGAAGTTAAAACATGTAAAGTGAAACACAAGAATAATCTAATCTAATATGGCCTCAACCTTATGAGTATAAATAAAACACCTTTTATTTAGTCACCATATTGATTACAAATTATTCATTGTATGATGTTTATAGAATTCAACTTAATACTTGAATCTAAATACAATAGCTATCTCATGCTCCAAGCATGCATACTGTGTTTGCATATGGTCCTTACTTTGTGAAATAGATCAATTGAACAAATTCCCAATGATGCTCATTTCACAATTCTTAATCCTTATCATAAGTGTAAGAATATCAATTCTTGCCACTATTAGAATATGTTAGATTCTAACATTTTATGCAATGATCCATTTGTAACGACATGACACCAAAGTCACCAATACTCTACCAGTGATATTACAAAGTGCTCTATTGGAGATTGTTATAAGACAACTCTATAGACATGAAGTCTCACATTCAAAGTACATTCCTTTGAACATCCTTTTTGCATAAAAGTTTCTAATCAACATATAGATTCTTAATATCCAACTCCCATTATGAAACAATTTCCATATTTCCATATGACAACTCATTCTTAATAGAATCCTATCTATTTATAATAATGCCAATACGTTCCATTCAATACTTTACTTCCAACTGCCCTCTAGAGACCAATCCTTAGCGAACCTTAGATCGTCCTTGACAGTTGTTTAATTATTATTTTTTCATATCTGGTTCTAGTCCTTTTTATCCTTCTTAATGATCTAGGAATTTGGAAAATCAGAACTGTCGAATATTACAGCATATGTAATTGATCCTATACCCGAAGCGTATGGGATACGATACATAATGTCTTACATAAAGACATGATACCTTACCAGTCTCTTACTATAATATTGCTGTAACGACCCGTTCCCGGTATGTTGATTTATTAGTAGTGAGTTTTTCAAGAGGGACTCGGCGAGTTCTAGCCTGACTCGCCGAGTAGGGTCGCGCCTGAGGGCACGCGGGAGTCGGGGACTCGGCGAGTCCATATCCCTGACTCGGCGAGTCCATCTGTCTGGGTGAAACCCTAAATTTCCCGGGTTGCCCACTATTTATACCACCTTATAGCCCCCATTCTCGCCTCCCTCACCCTGAGAACGCAGTGATAGAGCCTTAAACCTCCCTTGGAGAACTTATGTGTTTTGGTGCCATTTTGTGAAGGTGTGAAGAAGGAGAAGAAGGAAGAAGCAAGGAGAAGTGTTGTAGTGCAAAGATCCAAGGCCAAATCAGAGTTAATTGAGGTATTTTCGGAGTTCCATCTTGTTATATGCTTTAAACTTCCATTAGAGCTCTCCTAAGAGCTAGTTGATGCTTGTTCCAAGCCTTACACTTGCATGAACGTCTTATTAAGTCGATATATCTATGGATCTGAATGTTGGGGTGTTGTAGAGCCCAGATCTACTGTCTTTTTGGGTTATATTGCATGATAACCATAGATCTACCCATTTTATGCATCTTTTAGCCTTATTTCCCTTATTCATGAGGTTGTGCACGTAAAGTTGGAAACTTTACGTGGTAAATCAGCTTGTTGGACTCAGATCTATCAATTGTATGCATTGGATTCAAACAAAATCGAGTAAAAATCAGTTGCATGGCGGCAACTCGGCGAGTCGGAAGAGCGACTCGATGAGTTGGGTCGCGAGTCCCGAGTTCTTCAGTTTTGTCAGTGTTGAGTGGACGAGGTGAGTTAGAGAGTGGACTCAGCGAGTTGAGGGTGAACTCAATGATGAAGGGACTCGGCGAGTTGTTCATCAACTCGGCGAGTCCAAGGCAATCTTCTTGGGATCAAGAACAACTCATCGAGTCTGTTCATACGACTCGGCGAGTCGGATGAAGATTGTCTGAGTTCTTGGATCAAGAGGGTACTCGTCGAGTCAATGCCAGACTCGACGAGTAGCAGTGAGTAAAAGGGAAAAGTGAGAGTAGGACTCGGCGAGTTGGGTGGCCCAACTCGGCGAGTCAGCCCAAAGGAGAGTTGACTTTGACCAAGGGTAAAAGAGTCATTTTACCCCAAGCGCAGTGTTTAGTATTTGATTGAGTGTGTTTATGGACTTGTAGCCGAGGAGATTCAGGAGCAGCCTCCGTTAGCTTTCCGAGCCATACACTCAGCAGCCAGCTTACGAGGGGAGTCTCCTTCCAGTAGGAACGGGTCTAAGGCCACAATGCCGGCCCGTTCAGTTAGCAGTAGTTTCCGGATTTAGGTCCGATGCAGTAGTTAGTATGTTCGATGCCTTCGTGGTTCGAACAGGATTTGTGTGCTATGTTTTATGTGTTAAGTATTATGTGTTCCGGGCCACGGCTCGATGTAGCATGTCGTATATGTGTTACGCTAGTTGATGTGTTATGCTATGCCATGTTCAGTCAGTCAGTTCCGGACTTCGGTCCGATGCAGTTAGTTCCGGACTTCGGTCCGATGCAGGGGACAAGGTCCCAGTCAGTTCCGGACTTCGGTCCGATGCAGTTAGTTCCGGACTTCGGTCCGATGCAGGGGACAAGGTCCCAGTCAGTTCCGGACTTCGGTCCGATGCAGTTAGTTCCGGACTTCGGTCCGATGCAGGGGACAAGGTCGCAGACAGTTCCGGACTTTGGTCCGATGCAGTTCCGAACTTCGGTCCGATGCGGTTCCGGGCTTCGGCCCGATGCAGTGGGCAAGGCCCAATATGTGTTTATGTGTTATTGTATGGTATGTGGTAGTTTGGGGGAGCTCACTAAGCTTCGTGCTTACAGTTTCAGTTTTGGTTTCAGGTACTTCTGCAAGTAAAGGGAAGAGCTCGGGGTGACAGCATCGCACACACCGCAACATAGCTTTTATCCTGGGGATGTCTCTTGATGTTTTGGATTGATGTAGTATGATACAGTTTTCCGCACAATATTTTATTATGTTTTGGGGATACATCGCGTGTGTTTATGTTATGATACTTATATTATGGTTTTGATTATATGGAAAAACGAATTTTTTTTGGGTCGTGTTTTTGGGTCGTTTCAATTGCCATATATATAGAATTCCCTTATGTTGAACCTTTTCAACATAACATTCATATATGTCCATGACCAAGTTTGATTAAAATTTCTTGATCTAAGCTTTTAGACTTGAAATGAAGTATAAATTCCTCTCCCCGAAATATAGTAAAACAACTTCTCAACCTCTGCAACTTGGCGAATTGAAACTTTTGTTTTTTCTATAATTAATATTTCTAACTCGCAATACATAATAATCATGCTCCCAATAACATGATAATTATTCCCTTACCAGTATAGCACTTATGCTCCCACTAGCTTTGACATGTATTTAGAAATCAACCGGACTTCTAGAAATCAATACTTATTTACTTTCATTACCAAATTTCAATTTTCTAATATGAGATGCTTTGATAAGACTTTATCTAAGCTTCTTAAACTCATACACCTTTCCTTAGATAACTCATATACACGTCTGAACTAATTCAAAACTTAAAACAATAAGTCCTAAATGTTCAAACTAATTTCCAAATCTCACAATTCGAACTATGAAATGGGATGTCGTAATCATAATCGAATTTGAGAATGCAATTTACATAATGCTATCTCCTTAAAATCTTGTTAGTGAAAGAGTTTCCTCACAATCATTTTCATGAAGCGGAGAGAAACCTTATGACACTTAGATTTTTTGGTGCATGTGTTCCTATCTGTGTGAGTTTGTCATAACCATAATTGCAAGACAACATTTGTGACAAATCCAAACTCATATGGACTTAGCTTGTCCAATCTTTATTTCTTGCCGCATGTTAGCACAAGGGCCTACCATGTCCTCCAAGCAGTCAGGCAGCTCATCCATACAGATCAATGAACTTTCATTGATCAAAGTGCATTGCTTTTATGCATTCAAATGAGAACTCTTAGGACTCACATGCATAGTCAACTCTACTGGAATGGCACAGAAACAAGAATATGCCAACACGATAGGTTACAAACCTCAAGTCGTGTGCTAGTGATTTCAAGATCATTTAGACTCCCACAGACCTCTTGACATATAAGATTCTCTTGTTAAGAAGAATTCCTTGACAAACAAATATTCAATAGTTAGTGTGGGTTCTTATCAATACAAACACTTCACACAATTGGTCTTAGTTGGTCTTTGTATTATCCAAGATATCAAACTTACCAATTTCAAATGTACAAAATTAAGAACCTTTTCTACTCCATATTTGATGAGTTTTATAAACCTTCTTAAGATGATGTCACTCAAATCACAATCTTGGAGTACGAATCTAAGACTTGATTTTGGAACGAAGTATGATTCACCTTTTGAATTAACCATCCAACAATTTCTGACTTCTCTTCTTAGCCATAATAGTGCACTAAGGTGTTCTTAGAGGATCAATTGTGACACAGTTTCATAATCATAAGTAAATAAAAAACATAATACTTAAGTACTCTCCTTTCTTTTCAGATTGGAGAAACTTTTATCTTACTGCCTAATTGATTCTTCTTATTCATTCTGCTATAAATTGAAACATTTTCAACAATTCAGAATTACACTTAATCTTGTAAGAATAACCATATTTACTAAAAATTTTAGTAAATCATGACGAAAAGTCTTATTGTTCTTTGTGATGGACTTGACTAGTACAAAACAATGTGTACTAGATCCCCTAGTCATTCACTTGACTCACATCCATATGTGAACAAGGAATAAGTCTTAATTTCCCAAAGAGGAAGGTTCTCATACATCATACGATGCAAGTCACATGATTCCAAGTTTTTGTCCAATTGAAAATCGGGTGATGAGAATCTTTCCTTATTTGGAAATTTCTGACACTACCACAAATATCATAATTAAGAATCACATCTATTTCAGTATTTCTAACAATAGAAACATACAAACATCAATTTTCACAAATTCCATTGCAAGGATATAAATAAGACAAAACCAAAATTTATTTTGATTATAAAAATGTGGAGTAACTTGTCCTTACAATCCCAATTACAAACGAAAACTATGTAAATATTCCTAAGCAATCTATCCTAACTCTTCCAAGTAGCAGCTCAAAATCCGATCTTCGAACCATGCGATCAAAATCCATTTCTTCGTGATCAGACTTAGCTCACTCTTCCTTTTATGCTTCCTTTCTTTTCTTCGATCCTACAAAACATGAAAATGTAATCTTATCACATCATGTATTAAGAATTTACCAATAGGAACTTAATAGAGTTAGATAATGGATTTACCTGAAGCAGAGCCATACATCTTGACTTTCCTGTCCTTGCGATCTTTCACGTACACATGGCAGCTTCGCATCCAATGCCCCTCTCTTCTCAGTAGAAACAAACGGACTCTTTTGCAACAATAATTGGGACAATTTCAGATTCAGCTTTTCTATTTACCATTTGTTCAAACGGTTTGGCCTCTGCCAATCCCTTTCCATTGGGAAGAGAATACTTTTCTGGACTTCTAATGTTTCCATTGTTAATGTCCATGGAAGTTTGGGAGGTTGATTTTCCCAACAAATTTGCTTGACTAGTGCGTCAAATCATTGTTGATTCAACAGCAATAAGCAAATATGTAAGATGAATGAGGGTGATATCATGGTTCATCATATAGTACTCTCTAATGAACTCACTATATGATTCCGGAAGTGATTGAAGAACCAAGTCAACATCCAACTTCCTTGAGACAGTGACCCCAATATTCCTAACTTGTTAATGTGTGACTTCATCTCCAAGACGTGTGCAGACACAGACTTTCCATTTTCGTATTTATTTGCCAATATGGCTTGAGTGACCTTGAACTCTTCAAGTCTTCGAACATGTGGGTCAGGGAGAACTATTGGAGGAGGTGGAGAAAGTGAAACATGATTTCCATGTCCACGATCCAATCATGGACCATCACCTTCAAGTGGAAATCTTTTTCCAAAGAATTCAGGAAGACCATAATCATTTGACATCTACAAAATGGGAGAAAATTCAAGTTACTTGATAAGAATCCTTGATATAACACCCAAATGAAATATCAAGGCGAGGATCTAACACAATATTCTGCAATTAGGAAGAGGGATGCTGTAATCCAATTGCAAAATATTTGAAGGTAGATAAATGACGATTTACCAATTTCTACCATGAAAAACGAAAAGAAAATTAGGTTTTAAATGTTTTGAAACTCCTAGATATTTTGAGATTCATTGAACTTTTCAATGGCATGTTTAATCTCGATTATACCCTTGAAGTTTGTGACTGGGATGTCGATGATCACAAACAAGGTGGGGATAACCATGCAAATTAGCTTGGTACTCTCAACGATCACCACCCAATCAATGTGTCGGTTAACCACACACGCTCCATTGATCAATGATAATCTTACGAGAAACTCATTGCCATCCTTCATTGGTCCCATATTAGTGTGCCGGTTAACCACACATGCTCCATTAACGACCAACAAGGTGCAATGTGCAATTTCATGGATTAGCACCAATTCCACATTTTTCCTAAAGTAACTAAGATTTTAGAATTTGTAAAAGTGTTTAGTTACTTCGTATTTCAGTATACTTATAATGGAAGGTTGTGTCATATCCTGCCTGTTCGGCTAACAACCATCCACTAGTCAAGAGTGCGGTGGGTAAGAGTGGATACCCAACGACGGTCATTTTACAGGTCGCTTCCTTAAACACCTCTATAGACCAGCTTCATGAATAAGGTCTACTAACGGTAAGACTGACTCTTTACTCATATATATATAATATTAGACTTCTAATTTATATAGTATAAGGGTGTATTTTACACTTTTAAAATACTACGTGGTTTAATCTATAAATAAATTAAACTTTTAATTTGATAAATCTTAAACCATCTTATATGAATTCATTAATTTTCTCTTTTAATTAAACACTTAATTAATTTAATAAAACCACAAGGGTGTAATTTGAGCTTTTCAAAACACTAGGGTTCTAGAATCTAATATTTTAAAATTAATACCTTTTAATTAAATTATAAATTCCAAAACTTGAGGGCAAAATTTGAAATTTTTCAAAATATCTTTTAGATTAAATTTGGAAAAGAATTAAGTATGATATAATTAATAATTATCACATAATTTGATCTAATCCAATTTTTTTACAATATAATTCAAATCAAAATACAAATAATTAATCTTTATCTTATAAAACACGTAATTATCTTAAATTGACAATTATCCATTATTTTGATTAGGATATCAATTACCATAATTGAAAAATCTGATTTTTATTTGGAAAAACAATTTACGGTAATTATCCAAATCAAATTAGGGCAAAAAATTCAAAATCAATTGTCAAACTGTGTTCCCGAGGTGAACACACTGTGTTCACGACGTGAGTCTGGTCAGATTCGAAATTCGCAATTCTTCAGCTTTGAAAACTTAACTTTTGCATCATATAAAACTGCCCTAGGCTCTGATACCACTGATAAGTTTTGAGCAGAACATCATTTCTATGGTGTACATGCAACCCTAATGCTTTGGATTTAGGTTTTCCTCAAGTTATACATGCAAACAATCTTCCAAAGCATAAACCCTAATCTAACATGTCACAATGTAAATGTGAACAGGTTCACAATATGAATCTAAACAGGTTCACAATGTGAATCTGAACTGAAATATCGTTTAAAGTACAAAAAAGCATGAATTTTGATATATTTATTAATTTTTTTTCTATAAAAAAAATAAACCTTAACTTTTCAACAAAGAAAATGAAGTGGGTTTTTTTCGAAAAAAAAATCGTTTTTTTATATATCATCATTGACCTCTTTGGAAAGAGAACGAAAAATCGTGAACAACGGTATTCTTGGTTTTCTTTCGATAAAAAACATGGCCTAAAAAGAATTTTATGAAAAAAAAAAGAAGTGGGTTTTGTTATAATCAAGTGCATGTGCGTCAATTGTAAAAGTCTTTCTTTTGCCGTTGATCACTTTAAATTTTAATGTTTTGAATTGGTTCATTGATTAATAATGGTTTTCTATTGAACTTTTCCTTATATATATATATATATATATATATATATATATATATATATATATATATATATATATATATATATATATATATATATATATATATATAAGGGTAATTATTCCATTCAAAATCACATTTTCTCTCTACAAAAACTCAAGATCTTATCGATTGATCAAAGATGGTGTACTAGGATTATCATTCTTGGGTTGTAATAATTGAAGGTGTGAAATACAAAGTCATTGAAAATCAATTCTATGGATTATTGCTGAAAGGAGGCTTGATTTCATGGAGTACTATGGTTTCTTATGGAGGTTTGAAGGATGATCATGGAGGGTTGATTTTTCAACCAATTTCAAAGATTGGATAATTGGTTGAAATCTCCTTGATCATGTTATTTTCTAGTGAAAATAAAAATCAAAGTGAAGAAAGAGATATGTTTAATAAGAAAAACATTTATATTATTGAATACCCAAGTGATCTTCATGCTCTTAAGTATGTTGAAGTTCAAGATTATAGAGTTCAATGTGATGTCCTTGATGTTCTTGAAGTTCATGACAATAAGATTCTAGTTGATGCTCATGAAGATGAAAAAGTTTTTTGCTCGATTGGAGTTCAAACCGATGATATTTTGTGTTCTTGTGATTCGTTTGAAGGGATGATTCCTTATCAAAAGCCGTTAATCCATGAAATTCAGAAATATCAAACTCCAAAAGATTTGATCCAAACTTGTCAAGTTGAATTTGTAGAAAATGGGTTTGTTCATAAATTCGAATCTTTATGTTCCAAGAAGATGAAAAGGAAAATAAGAAGAAGATCAAATGTAAAAACAAACGGATTTATTCTAAAAAATCATCAAATGTTGTTGTGAAGCAAATTTGTGTTCCAAAGCAACAATCTCAAAGTGTTGCATTGAATTTGAAGTCTAAAACCAAAAGTGTTGATGGTTCTTATGAGGATATTCTTTGATCATTAAAGAACACGAAGAACGAGTTGTACAACACGCATCATGGGTGGTACAATATTCAAATTACATATTTTCTCATTCCAACAAAAGAACCAAGATCTTCTAAATTTGATTCGTTCGTTGCGAGGGGAACTCGGATCGTAAAAAAGGTATCTCAAATTCTAAAATGGGTTCCAAAACGTCCATGATTTCGATTCATGTTTTGCAATTTTCATTTTTGATCGCTTTGTCTCATTGGATCAAATCCATTTCAATCTCATTAATTGATCCAATTTTTTTTTCTAGATCAAAGCCCCAAAATCAAAATCATATTCTCAAATGTTTTTTTTTATCAATCCAACATTAGAGCCCAAAGTTTTCAATCATATTATTTTCATCATATCCAAATAGAATCCCAAACAAATCAATTAATATAAAATATAAAAATATGGGTTAAAAATGAAAGTTAAAATTTGACGACGCAACCTAAAGGAAAGTTGTGGTTCTAGGAAAGAGCTACATAAATATATAAAGAGGGTAAGAAACAAAGTTCATATGAAAAAAAATATGAATTTTTAAAAAGGAATTAAGGGTGTATGTCAATGTGCACGCCATGATCGTCGTGCACGTCTGACCCCTAGATTCGTCTGAGATTTGGAAAACGTGGACCACCAGAAGGGTGTCACATGACAAGATTTGGATGGGCCACGAAGCGAGTGCACGTCACGTAGGAGAGTGTCTGGAGTGTACCACCACTATAAATAGAGGTATTGCTTCCTGGTTCCTTTTTCATCTCAAACCAATCTCCAAACACACTCTCTCTATACTTCGATTCCCTCTCGACGGCAAGCGACTCCTGTTGCAGCGGTTCAGGTGCTTCTCGATACACTACTAGAGTGAGTTCAAGACCCATATTTTATTTTTTAAAATTCTTTCAGGGAGGGGATACAAGACTATCAAATGGTTTTACAAAAATATTTATTTTATAAATGTCAAATCATTTTATAATAAGCTAGATAGCTTAGGACAGTATAATTGTAGATACTATGCCTAGTTTTAAGATATGATCTTATGTCTAAAGGTTTTAATGCCCAATAATCTAGGACAAAGTGTTACCTAGATGTTATAATGGCCAAATCTCTAGGAAACCTTAGTACCTAGGAGTTATGTGTAACAACCCGAAATTTGTTCGTCGCCAGAATCCGTTCTACCCGGAAAAAGTCGCCGTTATCGGATTCATTCCGATTTCTCTTTGGAAATTATTTGTATAATTTATTTGTTTATTTTATCCTAATGAGTGTCTAAAGCACTCAGCAACTTATGTTTTTCGCCCAAAATCATTATTTAATAAGTTTTAAAAATGTTCCCGTCGGGTGACGGAAACTAAATCGGGTGCGACCAAAAGCCGCGTTTAGCGTCGGTATCGGGTAGAATTCCACCGTGTGCAAATTTTACGAACTATATAAACATGTTTCAGCCTTCATTTGAAGCTTTTTCCTTCTCTCACTACTCTCTCTCTCTAACCTCTCTCCAAAATCCAAAGATTTAGTGTCCAAAACTCAATTTTAAGGCTTCAAATCCTTAAGGTAACTCCCTAGCTTTAATCTATAGCATATTTAGCCTTCAAATTCGAGATTTAAACATGAAATTGGACAATGTATGTGAGTTTACGGCCTAAGAAGATGCTTAGGCCGTAAACACCAAAGATAAGGGGTTTTGAGCCTTTAAACCCTTCCTTGACTAGTTTGGACCTTGGATATGGCTATGAGACTTTAATATATGTAATCTAAACATGTAATACTTGCATTTTGTGATGTTTGGAGGAGTTTATGGCCAAGGAACATTCTTGGGCCGTAAACTCACATAATGAGGGTTTTTATGCCCTTAAACCCTTCCAAATCACCCCTATAGCTTAGATATGAATTATAGGACTTTGATTCTTGCATTTGGACACTTGAAACATTAATTTTGAGGGACTTAGATGAGTTTACGGCCAAGGAGAGTTCTTGGGCCGTAAACTCCACAAAACTTGGCATAAATCTCATTCTAAGGTGTTAGAAAGCCATCCAATACCACCAAAAGCCTTGGAATAAATCAAGGGACCAACCAAAAATACTTTGAGGGCCTAAAACACAACATTTATGGGGTTTCTAAGGGTTTACGGCCAAGACATGTTCTTGGGCCATAAACTCCAAAAATTTTGATGTTAAAATGTAAACTACACACCCCTAAGGCCCTTAGATGAATTTTAGAAGTCCTTTCATGCATGTTCTAGACCTTGAAACACCTTGTAGCACCATGTATTAGAGTTTACGGCCATGAAGGGGGTTTCATGGGTCGTAAACTCCACAAACACCTCAAAAATCACATGCAAACTCATGATAGGCCTTGGATAAATTCTACCAATCACATGTGATTTGTTTTGGAACCATTTAACATCATTTTCTTGGAAAAATAGGGGTTTACGGCCATGGAGCTATGCTAGGCCGTAAAATCCCATTAAGGGGGTCAAATTGATGTTTTGTAATCATTCCAAGTCCTTAAACCAAGTCTAGAAATTATCCCCTAAGTGTTGGAAGTCCAAAAGGCACCATAAACCACCCATCATGAGTTTACGGCCGTAAACTCATGGGGAAGGGTGTTTAGGCCGTAAACTCCCATAAGGGGAGTGTTCCTTTGATGTCCAAACTCATTTCCCAAGTCCCTTGTGTCACTCATGTCCCTAAACACCACCCGGGTCACTCCAAACACTTGTATCGGAGTGTTATCGCGACTTGAAGCAAGTGTCCCTATCATATGAATAAACTAAGTCCTAATTAGATACAAATGTGTATCTTTACATGATAATTAGGAACCTCGTGTGTTTACAAGTTCCGGATCAACTCTTAGCATCCAAACCGTCTCGTATCTCGTCCGGTGAGTTCATACCCCTACGACTTTTTCACTGCTTTTTCAATGTTTTCAGGGGGGGGGGGGGAATACAAGCAAACTATAACTGTTTTCCAATCATAACATTGATGTGTTTCAAACAATCTTTGATAAACCTATAAACTCTTTTACTCCTTATGTATTATGCTGAGCATAAGGAATGACTACTCGATTTTAACTAAATGGATTTTAGTTAAGGAAACAACCAAACTAATCAAATTATTATGGGAATAATTTGAGGGTCTTTACTGTATTTCTATCGTATACTAATGTCTATACTAAGTTATTAGATAAACTATGTTTATTTCAGTTTATCTCCGTATCATTTGAATGTATTATCCGATAATTTCATGTATGTATCTATCCTTTACTGTACTATGTTTCATAACTTTCTGTATGTCGATATCTTATAAGAACCCTGTGAATAGTTTAGTACTAGCTTGTGAGATAGTCACTACCCTTTATGGATGATCAGTAAATCCTCTCCGGAAGTGTAACCAGAGTCTCCTGGAGGGAGAGCGCGGAATTTGTGAATAGATCTATTCGGGACTGACAATCCTACACCTCAACTGCTAGCTACAGTTAGGCGGGCACGCCTAGGGTGACAAATTTCTGGATATCGTTTCGACGTCTGACAAACATCAAGGAGGTCATGTTGTCGTATTAGTATGGTTACCCGACTCACAATATGTATTAATACCAGCTTATTCACAGTTTGGGTTCAGAATTTATATCTCTTTCGGGATTGTGATCCCATGATATTGTTTCTAGATCTCTTTCGGGATAGTGATCCCATGGTATTATCAAACTATTTTATATCGATGTCCTATACGGGATAGTGATCCCATGGTTTATTCCTATATCTCTTTCGGGATAGTGATCCCATGGTATCAATCTAACTATTTTATAACTTGTACGGGATGTCTTTCCCCATGGTCATTAACTATAATTTATACGGGATAGTGATCCCATGGTTTCGTATCTATAACTTATACGGGATAATGATCCCATGGCTTTCTAAATCTATATCTTGTACGGGATAATGATCCCAAGGTTTTGTGTCTTTAACTATATCTTATACGGGATAGTGATCCCATGGTTTTCTAAATCTGTATCTTATTCGGGATAGTGATCCCAAGATTTTCATTATATAGTTTTGGATGTTAAACTATACTTTGTGTTATACAACCGATCTTATAATTAGGAAAATATGGGATTTTCCTGGGGTAGAATACAATACATAACCGAATTGGTAACAAATGATAACTTAACCAACTTCACATAAGAAAATATGGGATTTTCTTGGATAACAAAATCTTTTCGGAAACTAAAGGAAACCGATACATTTTCACAAAACAAAACCGCTTATGAACTCACCAGCTTTATGCTGATTTTCAAACCGCTTGTATTCTCAGGTCCAAGTTAGACAGGTACCCGGTGATCTCTTTTGATGAAGACGGAGTGCGTGGAAGACTCGTTTCAACTTTTGTTAATATGATGCATATGTATATCTTGTATAACTTTACTTTTGAAACAAATGTAAACTTTCATATATATGTAATGTAATGTTTGTTTACTGTGATTACTATGTACATTGGAATTGATACACAACATGGTAGTCAACCCCGGAGACGTTTCCGCCTTTGGTTTTCGGGGTGTGACATTATGCTAGATAAGATTTAGGATATGCAGAATAATTAGTTGTTACTCTGCCCAAATACCCTATTAAAATAACCATAATTAGGGTATATATATGACGATATATATATATATATATATATATATATATATATATATATATATCAGATAAGTATGAGATCATAAATATAATTATCAAATACATACATACATACATATATCCATATACATACATATATATATATATATATATATATATATATACGAAAAAAAATGATTTTATGATATACGGGAGAGGTATATACAAATATAGTGTGATGTGTGATGTGTGTGTGTATATTGTTGGATTAGTGTCTAAATCCATAACTATTTTGGTATGTACTTGACCCGATTATGAGCATGGTTCTTTTGGGTTGCCTTCACCATAACAATATGTAGGATGAATTAAGGAGAGAAAGGTTTAATTATGATTTATTAATATATTATTAGAATAATATATTAAAGGAGAAATCATAATGTTTAATTAATATTAGTCAAGAATTAATTAAGAATTAATTTTGTAGGTAAAAGAGATTAATTAAACTTAGGGGGCTGGAGTTGTAATTATAAGATAATTACATTTGGGCTATGGATTCCCTAATAATATATATGTTGGATGAATTCTATGGTAAGCCCATAAGGAATTCGTCCAAGGGATATGTTAAAGGAGTCCATGGGCTGCTTAGGGTTTAAGCAGTTAGATTAGACTTTCCTAGCTGTAAACCCTAATAGCCTACATGTATATAAAGGGCCCCTATACCCTAAAAAATGTGGCTAAGAGTTCCTTTAGGGTTTCCAGCCGTTTTTGGTGCCTCCTCCCTCCTCCCTCTTCATCCAAGTTTCTTAGTGGTGTTTGTGACTCCATTAGAGGTGCAACACTTGAGGCACTAAGCTTTCTGAAGCCAAGGATTGATTGTTATTGCTATATAACAATCAAAGGTTAGATCTAAACCTTATTTTATGTTAATATGATTAATTGTATGCTAGATCTAGCGTTTATGCTTTGGATATTCAATTGCATGTTCATTAGACAAACTTGATCCAAAAGCTATTAGGGTTTGTGTGTACACCATAGGAATGATGTAATGCTCGAAACCCATCAGTGGTATCAGAGCCTAGGGCTGTTTGTTAATGAATTTGATGCTTGTTTGATCTGAAAATCAAATTTTTGGCTGAATGTTTGATGAACTCGCCGAGTTTCTCTAAGAACTCGACGAGTTCCAAAGAGGACTCGACGAGTTGCCTATTCTGTTGCCGAAATTTACGATTTTCTGGCCAGATTTTGATGCGGATAATTACCAAAACTCGTTTTTCTTGCCTTAAATCGATTTTTTATGTTTGGAATGTTTATCATTGTCAAAATTGATGGATTTGGTTAAATACGGAAAATATAGGATTATTATTTGACAAATATTTGACCCAGTAAGTTTGAAAAGTTTCAGTTTGCATTGTTTATGTTTTATAGTTTAAATTTGAACTTAATAGTTTTTGTTTTTGATATTTAAATAATTAAACCTAAATGTTTTGAAAGGTTTCAAAACTTGTCCTCAAGTTTTGGAATTTAATTTTTGATTAAAAGTTTAATTTTGAAATATTTAATTTCTAAACCCCAAGTTTGAAAAAGTTTCAAAGCTTGCCCTCAAGTTTTGGATTTTAAAATTTAATTAAAAGTCTTAATTTGAAATTTTTAAATTCTAAAACCCAAGTATTTTGAAAAGTTCAAATTACACCCTTATGGTTTTATTAATTAATTAAGGTGTATAATGAAAAGAGATTTAATAAACCCATAAAGTTTTGGTTTACATTTAATTAAATTAAAAGTATAATTTATTAAATTTGACCACCTAGTATTTAAAAAGTGTAAAATACACCCTATACTATATATAACATTAAAATTCTAATATTATATATATGTACGAGTAAAAAGTCAGTCTTACCGTTAGTAGGCCTCATTCACAAAGCTGATCTATAAGGGGTGTTTAAGGAAATTGCCTATAAAATAGCGATTGAATGGGTATCCACTCTTACCCACCACACTCTTGACTAATGGAGGGTTGTTAGCCGAATGGGTAGGATAGGAAAAAACCTTCCATTATAAGTATAATCAAGTACAAAGTAACTAAATGTTTTTCCAAATTCCCAAATCATAGTTACTTTAGGAAAATGTGAAATTGTATGCTAATCCATGTAATGACACTTTGCACCCTTGTTGAGACGTTAGTGGAGCGTGTGTGGTTAACCAACACACTAATTTGGGGTTGGAATTGGTGGCGAAGGGTGGCTTGATGTTTTTCATAGATCAATGGAGCGTGTGTGGCTAACCGGCACACTGATTAGGTGATAGTAGCATTGAGTGCACCACGTGATTCACATGGTTATTCACACCTTGTTTGTGATACTCGGCATCCCAGTCGCAAACTTGAAGGGCATAATCGAGATTAAACATGCCATTGAAAAGTTCAATGAATCTCAAAAGATCTAGGAGTTTAAATTCATTTAAAACTTAAACTTCATTTTCGTTTTCATGGTGGAAATTGGTAAATCATCATTTACTTACCTTCAAATATTCTGCAACTAGATTATGGCATCCCTCTTCTAGGTTGTAGAGTATTGTGTTGGATCCTAGCCTTGATGTTTCATTTTGGGTGTTACATCAAGGATTCTTATCAACTGACTTGAATTTTCTCCCGTTTTTTAGATGTCTGAATCTTACAATTGTCTTCCCAAATCCTTTGGAACAAGCTTTCAAATGAAGATGACGTTCCGAGATACGATCAAGGAAATGAGATCCATGCTTCAGTTCCTCCACCTCCTCCAATTGTTCTCCCTAACCCACAAGTTCAAAGGCTTGAAAAGTTCAAACTCACTCAAGCCCTTTTGGCAAGTAAACATGAAGATGGGAAACCTGTGTATGCACACGTCTTAGAGATGAAGTCACACATTGATAGGTTAAGGATGTTGGGTGTCGATTTCTTAGAGATGTTGGCTATTGACTGGGTTCTTCAGTCACTTCCTGATTCGTATGGTGAGTTCATAAGAGAGTACCATACGATGGTTCACGATGTGACCCTCATTGATTTGACCTATTTACTTATTGCTGCTGAATCAACGATGATTTAGCTCAATGGTCAAGCAAACTTGAATGGTCGATCAAACTCCCATACTTCATTGGAATCTTGCAACATTGAAAGTCCAGAAAGGACTGAGCATGAGATTGTCCCATGTAATGTGCCAAGGGAGTCCATTTGCTTTTATTGCCAAAAGAAGGGGCATTAGAGACGAAGTTGTCCTGTTTACCTGAGAGATCTAAGAGATGGGAGAGTCAAGACGTATTGTTCTACTTCAGGAAAAATCCATTAACTAAATCTATAAGTTCCTATTTTTTTTATTCTTAATACATGATGTGATAAGATTACATTTTGATGTTTTGCAGGATCAAAGAAAAGAAAGGAAGCTTAAGGAAGAAGTGTGCTGAATCTGATCACGAAGAAATGGATTTCGATCGCATGGATTCAAAGATCGGATTTTTGAAGGTGCTACTTTAGAGTTATGGTAGATTGCTAAGAAATATGTAATAGCATAGTTTTTTAGTTGAATTGCATTGTAAGGACAAGTTTTTCTGCAATAAAATAAAATTTGATTTTATCTTATTTATTTATCCTTACAATGGCATGTATGAAAAATTGATGTTTGAAGGTTTCTATAATTAGCAATAATGAATTTGATTCTTAATTATTTTATTTGTGAAAATGTCGACAATTTGCAAAATAGGGAGAGTTTCTCATTGCCCAAGTTTCAATTGGACAGAAACTTGGAATCATACAACTTGGTTGTGTGATCAATGAGAAACTTTAAAATTGGAAATTCAAGACTAATTCATTGACAAAGAGTCAAGTGAAGGACTAGGAGATCGAGTTCTCAATGTTGTGCATCAATCAAGTCCACCACAAGAGTGATAAAGATATTCGTCATGATTTATTAAAGTTTAGTAAACATGGTTATACTTATAAGATTAAAAATAATTCTAAGTTGATTGAAAGAGTTTCAATTAATAGCAGAACGAATAAGAAGAATCGAGTAGGCAGAAAGATAAAGTTTCTCTATTCTAAGAAGAAGTGAGAGTACATTTTATTGTGTTTTATGATAAAGTCTCGGTGATTAGGAACCATATCTCAATTGGTCCTCTTAGTGAGTCTTAGTACATTTGCATGTCTAAGAAGAGGAATAGGGAATTGTGGAAATGGTTAAATCAAGAAGTCAAGCATACTGCGTTCCAATATCAAGTCTTAGAGTCATACTCCAAGATTGTGAATTGAGTGACAAGTATTTAGTAGGTTTAAAACAATCAAAAAATGTGGAATTTGGAAAAGTTTTCTTATTCTTGCATATTTGAAATTGGTAAGTTGTATTGTCTTGGATAAGACAAAGACCAACTAGGACCAATTATGTGAACTGTTTTGTCTTGATAAGAACTACACTAACTCTTGAATATTTGTTTTGTCTAGGAAAGTTTCCTAACAAGAGAATCATATATGTCAAGAGGTCAGTAGGAGTTTTAATGATCTTGAAAAAGGGTTTCAAGAACAAATCAAGAATAAACCTTATCGATCATCACTAGCACACGACTTGAGGTTTACAACCTATCGTCTTGACATTATTTTGTTTATGTGCCATTTCAATTGAGTTAATTATGTATGTGAGTTCTATGAGTTCTCATTTGAATGCATAAAGACAAAGGGCCTTGATCGATGGAAAGTACATTGATATGTAAGGATAAGTTGCTAAACTACTTGGAACACATGGTGGGCACTCGTGTTACCAGAAGTCTAGAAATCAAGAAAGTTCAATCCATATGAGTTTGGATTTGTTGCAAAATTGGTTTTGGCAAATTCACATGGATAGGAACTCATACACCATAAAATCTAAGTGTCATAAGATTCCCTCCTTCATGAAAATGACTATGAGCAAATACTTTCACTAAGAGAGATTTTAAGAAGATAGCAATTGTGAAAATTGTATTCTCAAATTCGATTATGGTTACGACATCCCTTTCCATAGTTCGAATTGTGAGATTTGGAAATTTGTCTAACATTTGGGACTTATTGATATTAGTTATGAATTGTTTAGACACACATATGAGTTGTCTAAGGCAAAGGTGTATAAGTTTAAGAAGCTCAGATAAAGGCTTATCGAAGCATCTGGTATTAGAAATATGAACTTCAGAAATTCAATAGCCATTGTTTTCTGGAAGTTCAACTGTTTTCTGAATACATGTCAAAGCTATTGGGAGCATAAGTGTTATGCTTATGTGATAATAATCATCATAATAGTGGGAGCATAAGTTTTATGTTTGTATGATTATTATGGAAAGTATTTCAAGTTAGCAATATTAATTATAGAAAAACAAAGATTCAATTTGCAAAGTTGCATGGGTTGAAACGTTGCTTTTGCTATAATTAAGGTAGAGAATATTGTACTTCGTTTCAAAATCTAAAGCTTAGATTGAGAAATTTTAATAACTTTAGTCAAAGGATACATAGTGTGTTCTTAAAATTCGATTATGATTATGGCATCCCTCTTCATAGTTTGAATTGTGAGAATGTGACACATAAAATATTATGGCGGAAGATTGATAAAGTATCATATCTTTATGTAAGACATTATGCATCGTGTCCCATACGCTTCGGGTATAGGATCGATTGCAAATGCTATATTATTTGACCATTCTAAAATTTTCCAAATGTATAGAGCATTAAGAGGGAAAAAGGACTAGAATCGATTTTATCTAAAATAATTAAACAACTATCAAAGGACGATCCAAAGTTCACTTAGGATTGGTCGCTTGTGAGTAGTTGGAAGTTTGGTATTGGATAGACCATATCGACATTATTATGAATATATAAGATTCTATTAAGAATGAGTTGTCATATGGAAAATATGGAAATGTTTCCATATTGGGAGTTGGATATTGAGAGTCTATGTGTAGATTAGAAAATTTTATGCAAGAAAGATGTTCAAAGGAATATACTTTGAATGTGAGACTTCACGTCTATGGAATTGTCTTGTAACAATTTCCGATAGAGTACTTTGTAATTTCATTGGCCATGTCTTGGTGACTTTTGTGGTATGATTTTGCGAAAGGATCGTTACATAAAAGGTTAGAATCTAACATATTCTAGTAGTGGCAAGAACCTTGTGTTCTAACACTAATGATAAGGATTGGGAATTATGAAGTGAGCATCATTGGAAATGTTTTTCAATTGATCTATTTCACAAAGTAAGGACCATAAGAAACATAGTGTGCATGCTTTGTGCATGGGACAACTATTATTGTAATTTGACTAATAAGTTGATTTTCTGAAACAGTAAACAATAAATAATGAGTAATCAATATGGTGGTTAAATAGAAGTGTTTTATTTACTCTCACAAGTTTGGGGCCATATAGGATTATGTATTATTATTGTGTTTAAATTTTGCATGTTTTGATTTCCAAAATAACTGGGTTATTCAAACCTCCACAATCGGTCATACGTTGGAAGTAGGTATGAAGGAAGACTGTCATGAAGAATCTGTAGATTGTCTAAAGAATTTAGACATAGCACAAGTTTGCTGCAGAGTTTATGAGTGCTTTAATAAGATTAGACTATTGGATTAAACCCACGCTCACACGAATCACTTCATGGATTTCATCACGAGTGATTGTGAGTCGATAATATTGTATATTCTTGAACTGAGACATGTGAGTTGTTATTTGTTGGTCGGTTGCACATTGATAATAAGTAAACGCACCAGTAACTTGGTGTTATAAAACTTATTGTTGTGTGTGATTCGATCAGTAAATGCAAGTGAGCATTTGAGTCGAAGTTTATCCATTCCTTTTACCCAAAGGGTGATAAAAGTGATATTTGTGGGCACCTCAATTTTTTTAGTGATGACACCTAAGCGCTTGGCCAAGTCGAGACCAAATTGATGTGTTTAATTGTGGTCTGTTGTCATTCGTCATAAATCGAAAGTCGGGAAACAGTATAGAGAGAATGATCGATATTCATGTCTTGTGTCTATACGATATCTTGAGAATGGAGGAATATATGATCCCTTATCTAAAGGAAACATGTATCTGATAAGATCATAGTTGACAACGGCTTATGAAAGCTACGATTGTTGATTAGGTTCTGAAGTCGTACGGAAAATAGTTATTAGACTTATCCAAGTGGGAGACTTTAGGATTAGTGTCTAAGTCCATAACCATTTTGGTATGTACTTGACCTGATTATGAGCATGGTCCTTTTGGGTTGCCGTCACCATAGCAATATGTAGGATGAATTAAGGAGAGAAAGGTTTAATTATGATTTATTAATATATTATTAGAATAATATATTAAAGGAGAAATCATAATGTTTAATTAATATTAGTCAAGAATTAATTAAGGATTAATTTTGTGGTTAAAAGAGATTAATTAAACTTAGGGGACTGGAGCTGTAATTATAAGATAATTACAATTGGGCTATGGATTACCTAATAATATATAGGTTGGATTAATTCTATGGTAAGCCTATAAGGAATTCGTCCAAGGGATATGTTAAAGGAGTCCATGGGCTGTTTAAGGCTTAAGCAGTCAGATTAGGATTTCCTAGCTGTAAACCCTAATAGCCTATATGTATATAAAGGGCCCCTATGCCCCAAAAAACGTGGTTAAGAGTTCTTTTAGGGTTTCCAACCATTTTTGGTGCCTCCTCCCTCCTCCCTCTTCATCCAAGTTTCTTAGTGGTGTTTATGACTCCATTAGAGGTGCAGCACTTGAGGCACTAAGCTTTTTGAAGCCAAGGATTGATTGTTATTGCTATATAACAATCAAAAGTTAGATCTAAACCTTATTTTATGTTAATATGATTAATGGTATGCTAGATCTAGGCTTTATGGATTTGGATATTCAATTGCATGTTCATTAGAAAAACTAGATCCAAAAGCTATTAGGGTTTGCATGTACACCATATGAATGATGTATTGCTCGAAACCCATCATATATATAAGATAAAAGATAAAAGCCTAGGGTTAATGCGCTAGTGAGTTCGTTATTCATCCAAAAGCCTTGATTAAATTCGGCATATCCCCAATACCTATAATCATTAGTCTTGAGAGAGCTAGGAAGTTATGTATAGATCTATACCGGGCCATGACAACCCCACAGGCGATTGCTAGCTATAATCCTGGCAAGATACCTTCCATATAAGTTACTATTCGACATCCAATGAAATGTCATGATTTGGGAAACATTTATGGTCATAGTGTCAATTATATGGCTCACGATAATACATTAAAATTGCCTTGGAGTTTAGATTACCATTAGGGATGCCTGGAATGGTAATTAAAATACATTAGGATCGTTATATATCCTAAAAGATAGTAAATTACGATTAATAATAGATATCCTAATTAAAATAGGTTAGAATCGTTAGATATCCTAAAAAGATAGTAAATTAGGATTAATAAAAGATATCCTAATTAGAAGATACTAGGATCATTAGATATCCTAAAAATATAGAAAGATAGGTCAATAATTAAGAAAAGTTTTCTCAAAGAAAAGGATTCTTAAAAAAGATTCAAAAATAAAAACCCGTGCACTCACCAACATTATGTTGACTTTCAAAATGCATGTATTCTCAGGTTAGTAAGATTGTCGCGCTTTATACTATCACACTACTCGGTGTTTCCGTCAAAGTTCAGGCAGGGGGTATGATAGGCTTGAGCCCATTGATTCGAGATATGGGGGACAGTGGGGCCACACTTATGGAAAGTGCAGAAAAGTTCATCAAGGTGCTTGTTAATCATCTACTGAATGCCAGAAATGTGGCAAGGAGGGGGTACTATGCAAGGGATTATCACCATTCGGCCCAAGCACTGACTATAAAGATTTGTTACCACTATCATAAAGTTGGCCATATGAAGGTCAACTGTCAATAGCTCGTTGCCAAGTTGGTATAGGCTCTAGCATCGACTACTCTAAGGATCACTGATGGACGTCATGGTAGGAAAAAGCCCCAGAGGCATCAATGTTGTGATCTCTAGCTCACTGCAAAGGAGGCAAGGGTGGCGTTGGATGTCATTACTGGTATGTTTTCATTTATTATTTTGTCATATATTTTATGGTATGCTTATATTTATGATTCTCCTAGGTACATTCTTAGTGAATTCCTTGCCTGCTCTTTTGGTTTTTCACTCGGGTACGAGCCATTCCTTTGTATCTCAGTCTTTTAGTAAGGGTTTTGATACGACTCTTGTAGAGTTGGAGTGTCTGTTGCATGTTTCTATCGCCAACGAACATGAGGTTTCTACATCGAGATTTTTATCAGGGTTGTGTCCTAGAGATTTTTGGGGTTCCTTATCTGATTGATTTGATTCCTATTCCCATGGGGAATGTGAGAATGATAGTAGGGATGGATTGGTTGAGCAGATTTGGGGCTATGATTGACTGCAATGGTTAGCGGATGGTCGTTCAAACCTCAAGTGGGGGAGAACTGGTTATTTATGGAAAGGGTACCAGTATTGGGTCAACTGTTTGTTCTTTTGTAAGGGCTCGATAGTATATTCATCATGGTTGTATGGGTTATCTTGTGTATGTGGTTGATACTGGAGCGGGGAAGAAGGTTTCAGTTTCAGATGTGTCTGTTGTTAGAGAGTTTGCATATGTGTTGTCGGAGGAGTTACCCAATGTGCCTCCTGCAAGGTAGGTTAAGTTCAAGATTTATCTAGTTCCAGGTGCGGCCCCGATTGCAAGGCGCCATACCGGTTGGCACCACCTGAGATGCATGAGTTGTCCTCTCAACTTCAGGAGCTGTTGGGAAAGTAGTTTATTAGAACAAGCAGTTCGTCGTGGGGAGCTTCGATATTGTTTGTCAATAAGAAGGATGGTTCACACCGGATGTTCATTGATTACCGAGACTTAAACAAGTTAACAATGAAGAACCGTTACCTACTACTACAGATTAATGACCTATTCGATCAGTATCAGGGTGCATCTTGGTTCTCCAATATTGATTTGAGGTTGGGGTATCATCAGATGAGGGTTAGAGAAGAGGACGTGGAGAAGATCGTGTTTAAAACTCGTTATGGTCATTACGAGTTCGTGGTGATGCCATTTGGGCTAACCACTGTGCCTGCGACATTTACGGTCTTGATGAATAGGGTATGAAGGCTGATTCTTGATCAATCCGTCATTGTTTTCATTGATGATTTCTTGGTGTATTGCAAGACCAAGGAGTAGTATGAGGAGAACATTTGAGAGCTTTTGGGAGTTTTGAGGTCAGAACGGTTGCATGCTAAGTTCTTTAAGTGTGATTTTTGGTTACGAGAGGTCCAATTCTTGGGACAACTTGTTAACTAGAATGGGATTTTGGTCGATCCAGCTAAGATTGAGGCCATGATGCAGTGGGAGCTCCTGAAGTCTACCTCGGAGATCATGAGTTTCTTTGGATTAGCAGGGTATTATCATAGATTTATATAGGACTTCTCTAAGATTGTGATACCCCTTGCTCATCTGATGAGGAAGGGTGTAGATTTCTGTTGGGGGCCTGAGTAGAATTCTACATTCGAGATGTAGAGGTAGAAGTTGTGTTAGGCCCCGATGTTGACCCTTCCTGAGGATGTTGAAGATTTTGTGCTATTTGGTGATGCATCTGTCACTGTCCTAGGGGCAGTTATTATGCAGCAAGGGAGGGTTATTGCTTATGCTTCTTGGCAGCTGAAGCCACATGAGGCTCGTTATCCGACTAATGATTTGGATTTGTGAGCAGTGGAGTTTGCTCTCAAGTTTGGCAAAATTATTTGTATGGGGTCTGGTGTACTGTCTACATGGATCACAAGAGTTTGAGATGTCTCATGGATCATCCTAATCTGAATATGAGACATCATAGGTGGATTTACATGGTCAAGTATTATAGTTGGGAGATTATGTATCACCAGGGAAAGCGACTGTTGTCGTTGATGTTTTGAGCCACAAGACAACTAGTTTTGCTATCAAGAGCCTATGTATGAGGATTTCGATTGATTTTCCATTGTTGGATTTGATTAAAGAGACCGAGGTTGAGGGAGAAAGAATAAGAATTAGAAATAAGTGAGATTAAAGGGTGAGATTGACAGGTTTGCTACTGACAGTTATGGATTAATGACTCTGTATGGACGGGTTTCTGTGCTAGATTTTGGTGGGATAGAGTAGACTGTGCTGGAGGAGGGGTACAAGTCTAGGTTTTCTATACAACCTGGAGCCACCAAGAAGTATCAGGATTTGAGGCTTAGTTATTGGTGGTTGTGCATGAAGAGAGAGATATATCATGGTATATCGAGAGGTGCTTGCATTTTCGTATGGTCAAGGACGAGCACCAGAGGCCGCATGACAAGTTGCAAACATTGAAGGTTCCCATGTGGAAATGGGAACATATTACTATGGATTTTATCACTAAGTTACCTTGGACGACTAAGGGATTCGACGTGATATGGGCTATAGTGGACCGTCTGACCAAGAACACCCACTTTCTAGCAAGTTGAGAGAGATCTTCGGCTGAGAAATTGGTGAATTTATATGTGAGTGAGGTTGTTGCTCGACATGGTAGAATTCTCTATTGTATATAATCGAGATGTTCGGTTCACCTCTCATTTCCGATAGAAGTTCCACGAGGAACTAGGTACGAGGTTGCATCTTAGCACTGCTTATCATCCATAGACTGATGGTCAGAGCGATCGGACCATTCAGACACTTAAGGACATGTTGAGACCTTGTGTTATATATTTCGGTGGGAGTTGGGACACATACCTTCCCCTAGCTGATTTTTCTTACAACAAAAACTATCACTCTAGTATTGGTACACCACCATTCGAGCTTCTCTATAGGAGGATCTATCGTACCCCAATCTGTTGGTGAGATGTTGGTCACAAAGTCATGGGAAGGACTGAGGTAGTCCTTCAGACGATAGAGCTTATTCATCAGATTAGACAAAGACTACAAATAACATAGAGTCAGCAGAAGAGTTATGCCAACAAGCGTCGATCTGAGTTGGAGTTCCAAGTCGGCAACATGGTTTTGCTGAAGGTATCACCCTGGAAGAGTGTAATATGATTCAAGAAGAGGGGAAAGTTGGGACCCCGATATATTGGCCCATTTCGAGTGACTTCCAAGGTTGTCAAGGTAGCTTACATGATGGATTTTCCTGAGGCGCTTAGTCATATCCACAACACCTACCATGTTTAGAAGCTTCGGAAGTGCATGTTTAATGATTCTACGGTTGTTCCATTAGATGATATTCAGGTTTGTCACACCCCCGAACTAGACTGCGGAAACATCTAGGGGCTTGGCGTGACTTTCAACATTTTAGTATCATTACAGAGTATATAATTGAAACATAACATCATCATCATCACACATGTAATATAACAACATTCATAGTTTACATTGAGTATTGTAATTGAATATTACATGCCAAATAGTTAAAGTATGATGAAACAAAATAATACTAAACATCCGATAGTTTGTTCAACTCAACCTACTTAAACGGTTTCCTGAGAATACAAGTTAATTTAAAAAGGTCAACATAAAAATGTTGGTGAGTTTATAAACATGTTTGTGAAAATGATTTGTATAACTTTGAAACCACCAGAAAATCTTATATTTTCTTAAAACAGTTTAGTATGTTTGTGCCATATATTATATTAATGCATGTGTGTTATGGTTTATTAGAATGTATCAAGATATTACTGAAATTATAAGGAGAATGTAAGGAGAATGCCTCAAGACAACCCGATGTTGTCCGTAAACGAGAATGCTGCCGTACCAACCCTCGAGGTTTAGTACTAGTACGAGTATGTTTCTGAGTAATCCAAGAGAAAAGAGAATGTCCCCAGACAACCTGGTGTTGTCTGTAATAGAGAATCCTGCCGTACCAACCCTCGAGGTTGAGTACTAGTACATGTATGAAGTTGATTTCACATGATTGATAAAATGGTAATGGATCTCTGTGTGAGTCGTTATAACCATGCATGATAATGACTATTTTTCCTGTCTTGGCATTTTTACGAATGTCGGTTTTGATTAAGATTTTGTCACCCTAGACTGGCCAAGTCTAACTGTAGCGAACAGCTCAGCTGTGGGGGAGTCACCCCCATATAGACCTATACACAAACTCTGGCTCTCCCTCCAGGAGACTTTGGTTACAACTTACAGACTACGGCCGACACTTATTGGTGCCAACCGATATTTTCTCACTAAGTCCCCAATATTACCCCATGAATTTGAATGACATTGATTACAACCCGTTTGATATTTACATAGTATAGAGTAAAGCCTAATAAACACGAAAAGGATGCTATGGCCCGCTAAACACATGTGTCATTTATACGCTGCCATATATGCTTATGGACACGTTAGCCCATCAAGCATATGTTTGATTTGGACCATATTAGCTATGCATATGGGCCACTAAGGCCCAATAGCATGTAAAAGCCAGAAAGGGTCCCATAGGCATGTAATTGGGTCACCGGAAGCCCAATAAGCATGTTTTGATTATATTGGGCCTAATAATTGTGAAATTGGACCACGAAGGCCCAATGGACACAATGAGTAACATTAGGCCCAATCATTGTATCATGTATCTGTTTATCGGTATAAATTGTAGTATATAACTTGTTTTATGATTGGTGTTTACTTTCAACGTTAAAACACTTGACGTTGGATTTGTATCGATACTTTGGTTATAAACATATATCATCAACTTAATAAATTTGGCCAAATTGCTTTAATATTAATATATTTGACCCCAAAATATTTATTTGATCATTTCATCCCATTTTTCATAAAAATGACATTCTTGGCCCAATAAGCCAAAAACCTCCCATTAAGGCCCAATCTTAGTAAAAATAAACTTTAGTCTCCATTTTTGTTCAAAACTAACATTTATGGCTAATTTTTGGTAAAAACAACATTTTTAACCCATTTTTGTCAAAAATATCATTTTTAGCTAGATTTTTGTGAAAATACATATTTTCCTGGTATTTAACTTTTCTAACCTGGTTGTTGTAAAATTTGTAGAAAAATTATAGTAAGTCGAAATTTGGATCCGTAAAATTTGGAAGTTTGGAAATTTTGTCTACTTTGTTCACAATTTTTCTCATAATTTTTAATGGCCTCAAACTAGTGTGAAATTGCTCACCTTCACAGGTTGGTCTGAAATTATTTTAAATGTGATAGGCAGTTTTGTAAAATGCACCAAAAATTGTAGAAAAATCGTATGAAAAAGTGAGAGTAGTCATTTTAAAGGTATAAATCTGAAATTTTTTCATGTAAAACAGTTTTGAAAAATATTATCATTAAGTTGGTCAAAATAGTCCGAGATTGGACCAAAACTTTTCTGTCAAGGGCTGATTTATGAGTTTGGTTTATAGATCTTTGAACACAACACTTATTTTTGCTATTTTAAGTGTATAAATCCCAGATCTACAAGTTTACATGTATTATATGTGATAACACATATTTTTCTCAAGGTTTTTAAGAAGATCCAAGTGATAAACTTCATGCTCTTAACATATTTTTAGATCTACACACATAGTCATGCATATACAGATAGATCTACACAAAACAACTTGTATTCTCCCTGAAAAACTAAGTAAAAACCAAAAATAGGGGGTATGAACTCACCTTCGCTTTGATGTTTCGGTTTTTGAAGAAGAATGGAATAAGGTGATGTGATTTTCAGTTTTGAATGCTTCCCTAGAAGAAGTTTCAAAACTTTAATGTCCTAGGAGGCATGATCATGAAGTAAAGCTTTATAAGGGAGTTTTTTTGTTTTAAGGATGAAAATCAAAGACTTAAAGATGATGACAACTTACCAAAAATGATGATCTAGATGAAAATCTCTTGAAGATCCACACAAAGTCTTAAAAATATGGAGGAAAAAGAGGTGTTCTTGAGAGGATTCTTGAGAGAATTTTGAAAAGAAATAAAGGTGGTGGGTTGTTGGTGTTCGCCGAGAGTCATAAGAAAGAAGGAGGAAATATGTTTTTGGCTATTACATGGAGGTTTAGAGCCTTAGAAGTACGAGATTTAAGCTTGGTTAACCTCTACACATTAGTTAGGTGTCAAATGCCAAATAGATCCTACATTTCCCCTTTTTTTTTACACATGGGCCAAGAATGGGTTTAAGGAAAAGAGAAGTGAATTAGTTTGGCCCATTCTTGTTCTTGTTTCGGAAACATGAAGCTCATTAAGAAGGTTTTTGGCCCATTGGGATTCTTTAGATGGTTCACGGCCCAATTAGCATAAAAGAATGGGTTTTATGGCCCATTAAAGTTAATTAGGTTAGTTATGGCCCAATAAGGCTTATTGGAGTAGTTTATTCCATTTTAGGCCCAATATGGCCCAAAATGTTAAATCTCATGAAGGTGGGTCCAATTAGAGCCTAATTAAATGTTCTAAGCCCAGACTAGTTAAATTGAAAACTTATTGGTCCATTAAGCCCAATAAGGAACTCCTAGTCCATATTGGACTTAAACCGGAAATTTTAAGGGTTTCCAATCCATATGAGATGTGTCGAATTTGGTCATGGGCTTCTTGAGTGGGTTTTGATTCATTGCTTTGATTTTGGAATGAACATTGGTACATAACATCAACTTAGAACTTTTAGTTGTACAAGAGTTGATCACAAGAATACAGAACTTCCTAGCCAAAATGCCAGTTGTGACAAGGTTGATGATCGTCTGGATTATATTGAGAGACTAGTGGAGACCTTATATTGGAATGTGAAGACCTTGCACAACAAGGTGGTGTCTTTGGTTATGGTTCAGTGGCAACATCGGAAGGGTTCCGAATGGACGTGGGAACTCGAGTCAAAGATGCATGAGCATTACCCTGAGTTGTTCAGATCAGCGGACTTTGAGGATGAATTCTAGTTCAAGTGGGGGAGAGTTGTAACATCTTAATATTGAGGTATTTCCATTTTAATCCTAAGTATGAGAATTAATTTCAATTTAGCCCTTGATATGAAAATTGTGGAAAACTAGACCAAAATGGCATTTTCGTAATTTTGGGACGTCACCACGTATGCTGGATGTACGTGCCGAAATGCCAAACCCTAATATTTAGAGTTTGGATCCTATTTAAGCATCATCAAGTCCCACGTCCTCTTTCTTTCGTGACCCTCCATCCCCAACTTCGACCTTTGCAAACCCTAATTCATTTTTTAGCATTCTTGATCCATTTTTGTGTGTTTTGGTGTTCACAGAGAAAAAAGAAGGAAGAAAGAACAACTTAGAAGCATGGATCTAGAAGTTTTGCACCCTCCTACATCTCTATAAGGTACAAAGTTCATACATTGATGCTTATTTGATTAGATCTAGCTTATATGATGTGATTATGAGCTTTTGTCCCCAATTAATGATGTTCTTGAGTATTGCATGCTCTAGAACCGAATGGGTTGTCCTTCCAGATGTATTGGAGTGTCCAAGGTCATAAAAATGCAGTCTTGATGGTTAGTTTCCCTACATGCATGAGTTTTATGTCTTAATGAGTTAATGAGTTAGAGTTTTTTTGTAAGGCTCTTAATAGCCATGCAAGACCATAAACTTAGAAACTTTATGGTTAAGGAAGTTAGTTTAGGACTAGATCTAGAATTTGGACAAAAGAGCTTAAGGATTAAGCTCTTAATAAGAAGGACAAGGGTTCAGTTGCATATGTTGGGTGTAACTTAGGTACCATTTGTCCCTTTTTAATGCATTTACCCCGCTGAACCTGGGGTCGTTGCGCGTTTGATTGTTAACCAACGCGTTTTGGTCAATGCTCGTGTACGCCAAGTGTACAAGTTGGCTACGCTGGACAGACTCAGCTGCATTGGCCAGGATTGACTTTTTGACTTTTTAACCTTGACTAAGATTTGACCAAGTTTTACTTAAGGGTATTTTGGATATTTTGAGTTGTATTTGAGATTGGTCACTATTTGATGAATAGGTGACGGGTAGAGCTAATATTCGGAGCGGAGACCTATTCAACTATTTGTTCGGCCTAAGAGGTGAGTTTTCTTCATTATACTTATGGGTCGAAGGCACCAAGGCCGGCCCATTGAATTTGGTATCATATTTTATTATGTGATGTTATGTTGAGATATGTATTCACTCGTAATGCGATTAGACTCGTAGATCTATAGGACTACCTATGTTTGTTGATTATTGTTTGATATTGTATTGTCGACATGTTATGATTTGTTGGGTTGAGGCGAACAAACTAGTACTAAAGGCCAAGACATCCACGGCGGTCAGGATAGACTGAAGGCCTGCGAGGCGGTCCAGTCATTCTGAAGGTTATGCATGCATGTTGTTGTTTGTATGGTTGTGTTTGGTACTTTAATGCGTTGACTTACAGTTTCAGTTTTCCGTTTCAGGTACTTCAGATGATCGGGAGAAAGCAAAGACTTGATCATAAACATTCCTTTAGATTTTTATGTTATTGGATTTTGGGATACTCTAATTCATGACTTATACCTTTGAAACAATGTTGTGTAAATAATTATGGTGTTTAAGTTGTTTTTGAAAAACTGAAAATTTTTTGTTTGATTTTTGGGATGTTTCACCAATGATATTCAAGTTAGAGTTGCAAGACTTGTAACAACATGAATTTTCAAAACAATTTTTTTTATTTCTCAAACAATATAAACCATCATATAATATTCCTAAGTCTCATGTTTAGTAAATGTCATCATAATAAGATACATCCCAAGATCATAAAATAAATCTTCCATCAGTGTGTACAGATCATGTCGACGCCTTCCCACAGTCCTCGCTCGTACCTGAAACACATAACACAATAATTGTAAGCATAAATGCTTAGTGAGTTCCCCAAAATACCACCTACACACGTACGCCCATCCAGGCCATGACCTTCCGGTCCATGTGTCTCAGGGGACTTCCGTTCCGACCCGGTAAACCTTCCGGTCCTACCCGTATCGACCTTCTGGTCCACATCGCAATGCCTTCCGGTCCATAAAATAATGCCTTCCAGCCCATATCAAACATAGCATACATAACACATACAAAACAGGTAACTAATCACATACAACGCATATATCATATAGCATATCCGACCTTCCGGTCCCACATAGGTACCCTCCCAGGTACAGTACAGTGAGAAGACTCACCTTTGATATCTCGGTAAATCACTGACTCGGTCGAAATACGATCTAGCCTCCGCCTAAACACATAAAACAATACTCCCATAAATATAACTATACTCCCACCTTTCCTTAGAAGGGTAAAAGACCATTTTACCCCTCTTCTGGCTCAAAAGGCCTTACTGCAAACCAAACCCTAAAAGTCAACCAAAGTCAACGGTCAAACTTTGACCCGACTCGACGAGTGCACTTGGGAAACTTGGTGAGTCCACCTGTCTCCACTTAACTCCTTAGTCCCATTTAACACATCGAGTCCCTCCCTTAATTCGATGAGTCCCCAGGCAAGAATCACGGGGCTACCCTGACTCAACTCTCCGAGTCCCAAGAACAACTCGGCGAGTACATGCCATGCACAGGTTCTATTGACCTCCTGAGGTCAGATCCGTTCCTCAAATCCATAAATTTGACCTTCCCAAGCAATATAATCACGTAAAGCTCAAATCTTGATGCTTATAAATATACATAATGGCATCAAATGGTGATTTAGTCCCAAAAATGGCAACCTAAGTCCAATCACCCCACAAGGACTCATAAAGCTTAATGGATTGAAGTCTCTGGATCTCTTTGATTCCATATCCAAAGCATAAACTTGATAAGGGACCAATTGCTCCACATAAACATCCTCACAAGAGGTTAGAAAACCTTAATCTCTAAGTTCAATACCAAAACTGAAGAAGGTCCGAATGAATACCTCAAGTTGAAGTCTCTGGCCTCTGAAACCACTTGAATCACACCTCCTTCAGCCTCCTCTTACTCTTGATCACCTTCTTTTTGCCAAACCAAGGATAGAAAGATCAATTATGGCTTCTCCTTCCTCTAAAACGATATAGATCACTAAGGGAGCTCTTAAGGGACTGGTAGCCGCAAATGGAAGGCTAAGAGTGCCCTTAAATAGGATCCAACACCGGAGGATTAGGGTTTCATTAAACAGCATGGACTCGCCGAGTCCACTCATGAACTCGCCGAGTCCAATGCGAACCCGGATGAACAACCATGACCTTACTCGGTGAGTCTATGCATCAACTCGCCGAGTTCCTTCACATAATTCAAAAAAATAAATATTAAATAATATACCTGGGATTCCGGATGTTACAATTCTGCCCCACTAGAATCAGACTTCGTCCTCGAAGTCTCATTCTACAAACAACTCAGGATGCTTCTCACACATCTCGCGCTCCGGCTCCCAAGTCAGCTCTGACCCCTTCCTGTGCTGCCACTGCACTTGCACCAAAGGCACTTCCTTGTTCCTCATAACCTTGACCTTCCGATCCCTAATTGCCACCGGTCTCTCCACTTCCTCAACTGCGACACATGAAGAGTGTCGTGAATCTGAACCAACTCCGCAGGTAGATCCAAATGGTAGGCTACTCTGCCTACCCTCGTGGTTACCATGAAAGGTCCAATATATCGAGGCCCCGATTTTCCCCTCTTCCTAAATCAAATCACTCATTTCCAAGGAGAGACCTTTAAGAGTATGAAGTCACCAACCTGAAATTCGAGTTCGGACCGACGCCTGTCTGCATAACTCTTCTAACGACTCTGAGCGGTCAACAACCTCTGCCTGACCTGCTGTATTTGCTCACTCTTCTGAAGCACGATCTCAGTACTACCCAATACACGTTGCCCCACTTCTCCCAAGCAAATGGGGGTCCGATACCTCCTCCCATACAACAGCTCAAAGGGTGGCATACCAATGCTTGAATGATGGTTGTTGTTGTACGAAAAATCTGCCAAGGGTACATATGTGTCCCAAATCCCGCCAAAATCCAAAACACATGCCCGAAGCATATCCTCGAGTGTCTGAATCATCCGCTCACTCTGCCCGTCCGTCTGTGGGTGGTATGCGGTACTGAAATGCAGCCTCGTACCCAACTCCTCGTGAAACTTCTTCTAAAATCTGAAAGTAAATTGCATGTCTCGGTCTGAAACAATCGATATCAAAACCCCATGCCGCGATACTACCTCCCTCACATACAACTCTGCCAGCCTCTCAGCAGAAGAGCTCTCACTGATAGCAAGAAAATGAGCGCTCTTCGTCAACCTATCCACAATCACCCAAATTGCATCGACTCCCCTTGCAGTCCTTGGCAATTTGGTGATAAAATCCATGGTAATTTGTTCCCACTTCCAATCGGGGATCTCCAGCGGCTGCAGCTTACCATGCGGATGCTGGTGCTCGGCCTTAACCTGGCGACAAGTTAGGCACCTCTCAACAAACCATGCAACATCCCTCTTCATACAGGGCCACCAATACTCCTTCCTTAGGTCCAGATACATATTTGTGTCCCCGGGATGGATCGAGAACTTCGATCGATGTGCCTCTTCCATCAAAATGGTACGCGTCCCGCCTACAAACGGTACCCAAATCCGACCCTGATAACTCGCTCCCTTTTTCAGTTTTCTGGTCTCACAGCCTCAGTCCGGCCCCTCAGATGGTGTCAAATACCGGAGTCATCACTGTCAACCTCATACAAACATCTCGAATCGGGGCGCTCTCCATCTTATTGCTTAAAGCATCGGCTACGAAATTAGCCTTTCCCGGGTGGTACAGGATCTCACAATCATAATCCTTCACCACATCCAACCATCTCCTCTGGCGCATATTCATGTTGGGCTGATCCATCAAGTACTTCATACTCTTGTGGTCCGTGTATATGGTACACCAAACCCCATACAGATAGTGACACCAGATCTTGAGGGAAAACACCACAGCCCCCAGCTCCAGATTGTGGGTGAGATATCTCGACTCATGAGGCTTCAGCTGCCTCGATGCATACGTTATCACGTGTCCCCTTTGCATAAGCACTACCCCTAACCCAGATATTGATGCATCACAATATACCACAAAATCCTCCATCCCTTCCGAGAGTGTAAGTACCAGGGCTTCACACAACTTCTGGCGAAGTGTCTCAAATGAGGACTGCTGCTCCGGACCCCATGAAAATACAACACCCTTCCGGGTCATCTTGGTAAGTGGCATGGCGATCTTGGAGAAATCCCTAATAAACCTCCGATAATAGCCGACCAATCCCAGAAAGCTCCTAATCTAAGTGGGTGATCTCGACACCTCCCATCTCATCACCGCCTCAATCTTGGCCGGATCGACCAATATCTCTTTCTGGTTAACAAGATGCCCTAGAAACTGGACCTCTCGTAACCAGAAATCACACTTGGAGAATTTGGCATACAGCCTCTCCGATCTCAGAACTCCAAGAATTTCCCTCAAATGCTCCTCGTGTTGCTCTCTAGACCTCGAATATACCAAAATATCATCAATGAATATGATCACTGACCGATCCAGCATCGGCCTGCACACCATGTTCATGAGATCCATGAATGCGGGTGGGGCATTGGTGAGCCCAAAAGGCATCACCACAAACTCGTAATGTCCATAACGAGTTCTGAATGCAGTCTTCTGGATATCTTCATTCCGAACCCTCATCTGATGATAACCCGACCTCAAGTCTATCTTGGAGAACAAAGATGCCCCCTGCAACTGATCGAACACATCATCGATCCTCAGTAATGAATACCAGTTCTTGACCGTCAACTTGTTCAACTCCCGGTAATCAACACACATCCGGTGTGAACCATCCTTCTTCTTGACAAAATGGATCGACGCTCCCCATGGTGAACTACTTGGTCGAATAAACCCTTTCCCCAACAGCTCCTGAAGCTGCGAGGATAACTCCTGCATCTCTGGTGGCGCGAGGCGATAAGGCGCCTTGGCGAGAGGTGCTGCTCTCGGAACCAAATCGATACGGAGCTCCACTTGTCTTTCCGGAGGCACGCCCGATAGTTCCTTGGAGAAAACATCCGGAAACTCGCACACTATTGGGACCTTGTCAATCGAACTTGGCCTCCACGCGGCCACTCGTGTATCCGTTACATAAGCTATGAATCCACTAGAGCCTTGCTGCAAACTCTGCCTCGCCCTGGCAGCCGAACAAAACGCTGACCCACACCGGGTCCCTTCGCCATACACAGTAAGCACTCCCCCACTAGGGTGTTGTATGGTCACCAGCTGTCTCTCGCAGTCAATAACCGCTCCAAACTTACTCAACCAGTCCATGCCCACGATGACACAGACATCTCCCATCGCGATAAGAACTAAATCAATTGGGAACTTGACGCCAAAAATCTCAAGCACACATCCTCGAATCACTTTGGTAGCATACACCACTTTCTCATCAGCTATGGAAACCCTTAGGGGTCAACTCATCACCTCCCGACTAATACTGATGTGCTGACTAAAAGCCAAAGATACAAAAGACCGACTCACACCCGAGTTAAATAATACCAAGGAAGGTACATAATTCACAAGAAAAGTACCTACGCATATCATAATATAAGCACAATATGTCAACATGAAAGTAAATACACGAAAGAATACATACCAGCCACGACATCGGGCGATGCGCGGACCTCCTCCGCAGTTAACTGAAAAGCTCTCCCTCGAGCCTTCGGAGCCTCGGCCTTTGTCGGTCGAATCTCAGTAACCCTAGCAGCAGGCGCAAATCCCTGTGCTGATCCCTGGTGTAGCTGAGGACACTCGGCCTTCCGATGGCCGATCTGTTTGCAATGGAAGCAAACCATAAATCCCCGTGGGGCAATCCCTGGCGATATGCCCCTCCTTGCCACATTTATAGCAAGCGCCCAATCGACAAGCCCCCTGATGTCCTTTGCTGCACTTCCCGCAAGTGCGGCCCTTCTGGCCTCTCGTCCTCGAATCGGCGGACTTGGTCCGCTTGGCTGCCGACTGAGACTGATCCGGCCATCGATCCATCCTCTGAGACTCAGCCTCCTCCCTAGCCTAAGTCTCCAACTCAATCTCCCTCTTCCGGGCATTTTCCTGGAGCTTAGCAAATGTCCGATACGTTGAGTTCGACACGAACTCCCGAATGTACCTCCTCAGAATACCCAAATATCGGCTCATCCGTGCCTGCTCAGTAGACACCTGCTCAGGGCAGAACATCGCCCTTTAATGAAACTTCCGGGTGACAATAGTAACCGAATCATTACACTGCTTGAGGGTCGAGAACTCCTGAATCAGTCGTTCCATCTCCACCGGGGGAACATACTCGTCTTTGAACATGGTGGTGAACCTCTCCCAGGTCACTGCTGAAATCTCTACAAGAGTGAAGTTCGCTGTCACGAACTTCCACCAATCCTTCGCTCCCAGGCGAAGCTGGTTCAAAGCGAACTGTACCCTCAGATGCTCCGGGCATGAATGCGTATAGAAGCATCCCTCAATGTCAGCAATCCATCTCACCGCAACGATCAGATCCTGCATCCTATCAAACTCGGGTGGCTTCATGTTATTGAACTCCCAAAACAACAACGAGTCACCTCCCTGGGGCCTGGCAGCAGCCACAGCTGCTGTAGCTGTAGCGGCTGTGGCCTCAGTCACCGTGGTGTACCGCTCATCAAAAGTCTCCAACAGTGTGGTCTTGATAGACCCAAACATCTCCGGAATCTCGACGCTAATTACCGCAGCCACCTCATCGTGAATCATCTGACGAAGCTCCTCGTCACTCACACCACTCATCCTAGGTTTGTGGTGTGTCCCAACCATGATGCCTCTCTAAAATACAACATAAAAATATCAGAGACTCGATCGAGCATACTCGCACTCGATAACACAACCCTACTCGGCCTCCAATACCTAAAGGATTCTTACTTGGGCTGCCCACTGATCCGATGTCTTCAGTAGTATGGGCCCTATACTACTGATCACACCGCATCAGCATTCACCACAAGTCCTCCTCCTTGGATCCCGCAACGCAAGTACTCTATTCTCGCTATGCATTGGCTACCTACTCGCTCTCAAGGCATCTCATAGCAGTAGGATTCTCCTAGACTAAGGCATCACAAATCAGGCCACTCTAGTCCTAATATGAATACCTAGTCTACTCTAGCATGCATAACATATCGTAGCATATCTCATAACACATATTGTAAGGGTATCTTGGGGATTTTACCGTTCGGGCGCTGGCTGACCATACACACTGCTCCTTCTTTGATTATCTCAAACCTCTTGTAAAATTTAATGCTTTTATTATTGGAATTTTTTTCTCAAATCCTCGGTTTGAGTTCAGTTACGCCCGAAGGTGCACCCGAATCCCTCAAACCAAGGCTCTGATACCAACTTGTAACAACGTGAATTTTCAAAACAATTTTTTTCATTTCTCAAACAACATAAACCATCATATAATATTCTTAAGTCTCATGTTTAGCAAATGTCATCATAATAAGATACATCCCAAGATCATAAAATAAGTCTTCCGTCAGTGTGTACACATCATGCCGGCGCCTTCCCACGGTCCTCGCTCGTACCTGAAACACATAACATAACAACTGTAAGCATAAATGCTTAGTGAGTTCCTCAAAATACCACATACACACGTACGCCCTTCCAGGCCATGACCATCCGGTCCATGTCTCTCAGGGGACTTCCGTCCCGACCCGGTAAACCTTCCGGTCCTACCCGCATCGACTTTCCGGTCCACATCGCAATGCCTTCCGGCCCTAACATAATTCCTTCCGGCCCATATCAAGCATAACATACATAGCACATACAACGCATATATCATATAGCATATCCGACCTTCCGGTCCCGCATAGGTACCCTCCCAGGTACAGTATAGTGAGAAGACTCACCTCTTATATCTCGGTAAATCACTGACTCGGTAGAAATACGATCTAGCCTCTGCCTAAACACATAAAACAATACTCCCATAAATATAACTATACTCCCACCTTTCCTCAGAAGGGTAAAAGACCATTTTACCCCTCTTCTGGCTCAAAAGGCCTTACTGCTAACCAAACCCTAAAAGTCAACCAAAGTCAACGGTCAAACTTTGACCCAACTCGGCGAGTGCACTTGGGCAACTCGGTGAGTCCACCTGTCTCCACTTAACTCCTTAGTCCCATTTAACACATCGAGTCCCTCCCTTAATTCGACGAGTCCCCAGGCAAGAATCACGGGGCTACCCTAACTCAACTCGCCAAGTCCCAAGAACAACTCGGCGAGTACATGCCATGCACAGGTTCTATTGACCTCCTGAGGTCAGATCCGTTCCTCAAATCCATAAATCTAACCTTCCCAAGCAATATAATCACGTAAAGCTCGAATCTTGATGCTTATAAATATACATAATGGCATCAAATGGTGATTTAGTCCCAAAAATGGCAACCTAAGTCCAGTCACCCCACAAGGACTCATAAAGCTTAATGGATTGAAGTCTCTGGATCTCTTTGATTCCATATCCAAAGCATAAACTCGATAAGGGACCAATTGCTCCACATAAACATCCTCACAAGAGGTTAGAAAACCTTAATCTCTAAGTTCAATACCAAAACTGAAGAAGGTCCGAATGAATACCTCAATTTGAAGTCTCTGGCCTCTGAAACCACTTGAATCACACCTCCTTCAGCCTCCTCTTGCTCTTGATCACCTTCTTTTTGCCAAACCAAGGATAGAAAGATCAATTATGGCTTCTCCTTTCTCTAAAGCGATATAGATCACTAAGGGAGCTCTCAAGGGACTGGTAGCCACAAATGGAAGGCTAAGAGTGCCCTTAAATAAGCTCCAACCCCAGAGGATTAGGGTTTCATTAAACAGCGTGGACTCGCCGAGTTCATTCATGGACTCGTCGAGTCCAATGCGAATCTGGATGAACAACCACGACCCTACTCGGCGAGTCTACGCATCAACTCGCCGAGTTCCTTCACATAATTCAAAAAAATAAATATTAAGTAAGATGTCTGGGATTCCGAATGTTACAAGACTCCCATAGAATAACCAAAGAAAAAGAGAGTAATTGAAACAATTTTCGTATGTTTATTCCATATTAAGGGAATTTTGTGCATTACGCGGAATGCAATTATAAAGTTTATTATATAAATAGTTTATGGATTTTTTACTTTCATTAGGATTACAATTGAATTTAGGTTTTACATACTTTTAACTATTTATAAAATAATCATTGGACTAATGCTAAAATTATTAAAGTGTCAATAAATGTTGTTTAAAGTTTAACAAGTACAACTAAGTAGCTTTTTTAGTTACACTGATATTTATGACTATTAATTAAATACGATTGAAGTAGTGTTTAGTCTGTTGAAATAATGATATGAACATCTAATGTTGACTAAATATTGTACCAAAATTTTGTTATATGCATTGAAACTCAATTTTAATCTTCCAACTTTTGAAATTCTAATTAAAGGTTGTTAGAATTAAACCAACACAACTAAAAAGGTTTTTTTCGTTCATTATACTTTTGAGACTTAATTAAACAATATTAAAATATTTAAATTGTGTACAGTAATTTAAATAAATAATATAACCATCTAATGTCTAGACCAAATGTTATACCAAAAACCTCCAAATCAATTTTGTATATATATATATATATTAAAGATGAGCACCATTTTGAATAGTGAACATTCTATTTTTTTTTTTTTGGCAAAAATGGCCCGTAGCTTTTCATATTTTGGGTTGTTCAGATTTTTGGCACTAAAGTTTGTGGTGTTAACAATTTGGTCCCTTTGAAGATAAGAATGGAGCTCATACGTGTCATTCCCATGCCTTTCCCCATCGTTTCTGCCTTATCTCCCCCCCCCCCCCCACCCCCACCTCCTTTCTCATCCAGTCATATTCCCATTTCGATGTTCCTCAAAAGAATAGATCGTCTGGATTTGGGTCATCAGCGCCTCCACCACCATTTCACATTCTGATTCTTCACTGTTACGTCACCCCCCAATCCGTTTTCACTAGGTTTAGTTCCCTCTGTCGAATATTGTTAGTCTGTCGCATCCCCCATGCCTCCACTTCCCCCATCTCGGACGTCGCCTCCAGCTCTCTGCGATCACCATCCTCGATTCAGCTTCCAATACCGATGCACCTCACCGCCATCGCTCCACCAAGGCTTCATGTCATCGCCGCTTCCGCCACCAGTCCAGGAAACCCACCACTTCCCCCACCGCTTCATTGTTCCTCGATTACAACACTTTGCTTCATTCCAGTTTTGCATCGGTTGGATGGGTCTAATTTCATTTTATTCTTATTTAGGTTTCGATGAATTTGAAAGGGGTTTGAAGGCCGGCTTCCGAATTCCAGGTATCTCACCTCTAATTTTGGATTTCAAGTAGCTTAGACTATGAAGTTGCCGACAGTGTGAATCGAAATCAGATTAGGGTGTACGTATCTTTCTCTTATTTATTTTTTTCCCCGTTTCTGTTCAACGTATTTGCAGTTTTGTGTTTGGTTTGATAAAGATGATATACTCTAGGTTTTCTACAATTTCTCTTTATGATTTTGGAATTTGGCAACATATTATTCGCCTATGATGGATTCTACTGATTGGACTGATTCTTGGATAAGATCCATGGGTTAACGGTTCCAGAAGACAGGCCTTACCAAGTGCATAATCTGCATGAAGCAATTGGGGTTGCTAGACAGATCATTCCATGGAACTTTCCTCTTCATATGTTTGCTTGGAAAGTCGGTCCTGCCCGTGCTTGTGGCAACTCCATTGTTTTAAAAACAACTGAACAAACTCCATTGACTGCTCTTTATGTTGCATAATTGCTCCATGAGGTACCATAAGATTTTATATATGGGAAAAATAGCTAGACCTTTTGTTTGTTGTTTTTTGGAAGCACGGATTATAGGAAAAAAAAACATTATGTTTTTGGAGTATATTTAAATTGGCTTTTATCTGTAGGCGGGTCTTCCTCCTGGTGTTCTTAATATAGTTTCAGGATTCGGTCCAACTGCTGGAGCAGCTCTTACTAGCCATATAGATGTTGATAAGGTAAATAATTAGTGTTAAAATATTTAAATCCTTTTATATTATGCTCATTTGCATCAAATTTGATAATTCAATGCTTTCATTTGCAGATTGCTTTTACAGGATCAACTGAAACCGATAAAATTGTGCAAGAATTGGATGTAAAAAGCAATCTTAAGCCATGTACTTTAGAGCTTGGAGGGAAATCACCTTTTATCATTTGTGAGGATGCTGACATTGATAAGGTTGTTGAACTAGCTCACTTTGCCCTCTTTTTCAATCAAGTTTGTACTTTTAAAATTTAAAATTTTCTATCTTTTTGATCTCAAAATGAATGAGCTAATTATTTTAATATATAGGGTGAATGTTGTTGTGCTGGTTCAAATTCCTTTGTTCATGAGCACGTATACGATGAGTTTATAGAGAAATCAAGAGCACGCGCTCAAAGACACACTGTTGGTGATCCTTTCCAAAAGGGTATTGAACAAGGCCCTCAGGTATTTGCTTTCCGGGTTGTTTTTTTGGACTTAATGGGTTAGCAGTTGATATATGAATGTTTCTTTTTTACTTAATGTAACAATCCGAAATTTGTATCACTGCTTGTAACCCTTTTCGTAACTCATTTCGATAATCCAATCGCCGTTTCCAATTTCGTTTCCAATTATGTCATTTAATTAAGTCATTAATATGTATTTTATATTATGACTTAATGGGTGTCCTAATGCCTTTAGAACTCATTCTATCATCTCATATTAGTGATCGGAACATTTCTAGAATCAACCACATCGAGTTACGGCAACTTAATCGGGTGCGACCAAATGCCCCGTCTAACGCCGGTATCGGGTAGAATTCCTCTGTGTCCAAATCCCGAACACTATTTAAAGTGTTCTAAGCTTCCATTTGAAGCTTTTGCTTCATCTCACTACTCTCTCTCTAACCTCTCTCCTAAATCCAGGTTTAAGGGTCCAAATCATCAATTTAAGGCTTCAAATCTTTGAGGTAACTTCCCTAACTTGTTATACAACCCCTCTAGCCTTCAAATTCGAGTTTAAACCACGGATTAGGACCATTATCATGGGTTTACGGCCCTAGAACTGTCCTAGGCCATAAACTCATTTAAATGGGATTTTTGAGCATCAAAACCCTTCCAAACCACAAGTAGACCTTAGATATGGCTAGATGACTTCATGGAATGGACTTGGAATGCCTTAAACATGGTTTTTGAAGGGTAAACATGAGTTTACTGCCCAAGAACAATCTTGGGCCATAAACTCCTCATTCATGGGGAGTAAACTCTTTTTCTTGTGTTATAAAGCCATATAAACACACCAATAGTCTTGGAATAAATCCTAGAATCATCTAAAAATAGTTTAAGGACCTTAAACATGCCAAACACCCTCCAATTACGTGTTTACGGCCAAGACACCCCCAAGAACATATTCATGGGTCGTAAACTCCTTTATACATGTCAAATGGTACCCTAAATTCATACCTAGGCTTGGAAAAGTAGTAGGAATCACATATGATTAAGCTAAGACCATTAAATCATCAGTTTACGACCGTAAACTCCTTGTTTAGGGCTGTAAACTCCCTTAAATAATGTCATTTGGTGATTTAATTTACTCCCATGCCTTAGGTAAAATTGTTCCAAGTCCCAAGTCCCACGCATCAATACACGTCCGTAGATGTCACCCGGGTCACTCCAAACACTCGTTTTGAGGTGTTTTCGTTTATTGGAGTGTAATATCATATCTAATTAGAGTTTATGAATCTAATTAGATATATTTGTATACCATTTCATATTACATAGGAATCTCGCGTGTTATCAAGCCTCGATTCGACACTTAGCATCCGGAACGTCACAATTTCTCGTCTGGTGAGTTCATACCCCTACCCTTTTTCAATGGTTTTTAAATGTTTTCAGGGGGAATACAAGAAAAAGTACAAGAATATCTTGTACTTAAATACACTATTTCATTTAAATGGTTTCATAATTCTCACACTTTTAAGAATTGAAAACTTACTAACAAACTGTTTTAACTCGCAGAGTTGTTTGTTCAAACCGATTTTCAATTCTTATTATATACTGTTATGTTGTATACTTTACAATTGATTGTTCACACTTATATTGATTGAGATTATAAAACATTTGTAAAGTCTGTAATAAAACGCCCTAGGCTCGAGTGTAAAGGACAAACACCTTTAGAAAACATAAAACATTGTAACGTCCTTAATAATACACCTAGGCTCGAGTGTAAAGGACAGGCACATTAAAACTTAGTTGGTCATAGATACTATTTCCCTAGGCGAGAAGTAAAGGTAATCTTAAAAGATTGGAGACACGTCCTCTGTAACACTTCCTTGGCACGAGAGAGTGGAGGTCAAACCCTGTAACCAGAATCTCCAGGAGGGAGAACGTGACTTGAGTGTATAGATCTATACGGGACTGACAATCCCGCACCTGGCTGCTAGCTACAACCGAACCAAAAGGTTCAAGGGTGACGAAAGTCATATAAAGTATACTAGCCCTGTCCCGAGTCATATCTAGTCTGAGTATGGTTAAGGACTCGCAATCAAGATTATTAACGCTTTACATGTATTATTAGTTTTATGTACGTAATAAAACTAATGTACGTTTAAGGATAATCGGACTTTCAGGAGACACACACACAATCAGGAAAACATGGGGTTTTCCTGGGGATAACATTGAACATAATTTGAATCCGTAACAGTTAGCACACACAGAATTGGTAACAATACACACACACATTCAGGAAAACATGGGGTTTTCCTGGGGATAACATTTAACATAATCGGAACCGGTAATAGTTCGTACACACAGAATCAGTAACAGTTCACACATACACATGTAGGAAAATATAGGATTTTCCTGAGTAACCGTAGTACATAACCAGAAAAGTGTAACAAGTTAAATAACTAAACTTTACAATTCACAAGAACAATCATGTTTTCTTGCTACATCTTTTACATTACATTTTGGATTTGGTAACCAACTTTTAAGAAAATATGGGATTTTCCTGGATAACCACTTTTTCAGGAAACTAAAGGAACTCGTATATTTTCATAAAACTAACCGCTTATGAACTCACCAGCTTTATGCTAATTTTCAAACCGCTTGTATTCTCAGGTCCGCATTAGACAGGTACCCGACGATCTATTTTGGCGAAGACGGAGTGCGTAGAAGACTCGTCTCATTTTGTTCATATATACTATGTATCACACTTGTACAATTTACTTTTGAAACAAATGTAAATTTTTATATATGTAATGTAATGGTTGTCTACTTTGCTTACTATGTGCATTGGATTTGATACTCAACGTGGAGTCAACCTTGGAAATGTTTCCGCCTTTGGTTTTCGGGGTGTGACACTTAATCTGTATAGAATGACTAATGGATTAAACCGACAAGCCTGGCTTAACGTACGCATGTACAATTTTCAGATCGACCTGGAGCAATTTGAGAAGATTTTAAAATACATAAAATCTGAGGTTGAAAGCAATGCGACTCTTGAATGTGGAGGTGACAGATTAGGGTCCAAAGGTTTCTACATCTAACCAATCGTTTTCTCTAATGTTCTGGTACAATGTTTACCAATAAAACCCTCATCTATCCCTTGACCAAAACGTAAGAAACGTTGACAAACATTATAAATTGTTTATATTATAATTGTGCAACATAAAGAGCAGTCAATGGAGTTTGTTCCATGTATTTGGTTTTAAGTTTATCGAATGTCTTATCACTTTTCCATTACAAATTTTCTTTAATTTCATTTTATTCTGTTGCAGATATTTATTTTATTTTGATTATATTAATCTATATTTAGTATATTAATATTAATTAAGATGGAAAAGGTTTGCCCTAGATGTGGGACCCAATTTCCATATGTAGTAATGGCAGAACCAGAAGTTGCTGCTAGTGACTATGTCGTCAATTGGTCAAAATACTATTTGTCTTTCATAACCCAATCTTTAAAAATAAAATATTTTTTGTAAACAACCTACACAGATGTCAAATTTTACCCGAAAAATAGAAAGTTTTTATGTAGCATGTTGCAGTAATTATTGACTTTGTAGTAGAAATAGAAATAAAATATTGATAAATATTTATTCATCATACACGTGGCATGAAAGGAAAAGATGAGGTGGTGAGCAAGGATAAGAACTAGAGAAAAGAGGACATGACTAATGTGTAGGTAGCCTACACACCTTTACAAGCAAGTTGTTTTACATGTTCATTCTTTTGTATCTTAATCGCCAACTATATTTATTTGTTCAGTTCGATTATTATTATTTACAACTATTATTAAGTTAATGGTGGGAATATATTTGTTGTATAATATGTTGCAGAATCACAACAATTTTTCGGTCTATTGATTTTGGATCTTTCAAAGTATTTCCCAAAAATGTGGATGTCGCTAAGGCATAGGTTAACAATCAAAGCTTTTTTTATTTTGCTTTGTATCTAATTTTGAATATGAATCATATGATACTTAGTATTTTGTTTTGATGTTTATTTGTAGATCTTATTACTGCAAAAAAAATATATGGTTATAGACAAGAGTATTCAAAGAACAACCCTTGGTTCCAATTTCATTTTAATTTCAAAATCCTAAAAAGATGAAAGTACAGATTAGTGTATCTCTCAACCATAAATTCACTTTGAAAACTTCTCTTTATATTTAAAAGGTTATTGTGATGGTTTTGTGGTTAAAAAAATTGGATCAAACTGACCCTGCATACTGTTTCTATACTTAAAACAAATTTGAATTGAGGATTTTTGGACCAAACTGCCCATGCATAGTGTTTTTAAACTCAAAAAAAAAAAAAATATTTTAACAGTTTTCGATGAAACTACCCATGCATATTATTTTTATGGTTAAAAAAATTGATTTTAGCAGTTTTGGACCAAAATGCCCCTGCATAATGTTTTTATAGTTAATTTTTTTTTTTAATTTAATAATTTTGGATGAAACTACGATTGCATACCGTTTTTATAGTTAATTTTTTTTTTATTAAAGTAGTTGTAATTACCTTCTCACCCAAATTAATCACATCACTCTTGTAGAAACTAAGGACCCATGACAACCTATGATTACTAGGTGTATACGTTGGGGGTTGTATATAATTAAGATTCTATCTTCATATCTCATGTATACTCATGGACCATCGCAACAACAAAAGGCTGTTAAGAATGTTCCCTCCACACAAATGCATAAATTATATGAGGTCAGAAGTTAAAACTTCATAAAGTCTCAATGGATACTTGATTTCTATATTTGTAATTGTGTTTTTTTTTTTTTTTACAAAAAAACTATGAAATTGTACATGAACATGCTTTAGAGCCTTGACACCTTTACAATTCCGATTCAGCAATGAAGTTAACAACCTTCATCTTAGTGGTGCACCCACTGATGAAAATTGGGAAAAAGGGATCCACGATTCTCCATGACTCTATAAGAAATTTTACTAAAAACTATATATGATTTACTCATTTACTATGCTAGGTTTCATGTATTTATTCATAATATTGCAAACTAAAGTTTTGCTTTGTTTATTTAACAAAAAAAGTCATGTTATGTTAGTAAATAACCGAGAAGGGTACATCTGTCAAATAATAGAAAAGTAAAAACTACTACTTTTCTATTAACATTTACATTTTGCCAAGGTTTATAGAGAAGAAAACTAATGCAAAACCATTTTGTGGCATCATTAAAATTTATAAATTAAAGAAAGTTGGTCTTAACAGATGAGAAACGTGTGTGTGGGCATATATATATATATATATATATATATATATATATATATATATATATATATATATATATATATATATATATATATATATATATATATATATATATATATATATACATGTAAATTAGTTAGCAACAGGAAAGATTTGCCTCTTCTTAAATGATTACTTTTATCCAACTATACATTAACAAAACTATAATTCTACATCCTCTTTCAACTTTTGACTAAGATTCATCTTATATAATAGTTAGGATAATAATAAACAATGTTGATTTTTTTTTAAAATATAAGATTGTTTACAAAAGAACCTAAATTTGTCAAAGAAGTTGCAGAAACCACTAGTGTGGTCCTAGACATTGACTTTTGAGCCATTAGACTTAGAGATCATTTCATGTTTTTCTAGTTGAGGTGCTCCAGTATGCTACTTTCCTTTTCGGTGTAAAGAATAACTTACATGTTTTAGTCATTGACTTTATCTGATCAAATAACATTTACAAAGAATAAACAGGTGAAAAAATTATCGCATCCAATCCCCACAATGCGGGGATCCCCCATCTAGTTATTATAAACTAAATTATATGCATATGTTATTTTATTACATGGGAGTGTATATTATTTTTGCTATACACACATATTAATCAAATATGTAATACAAATTAAATAGACATTGAGACAATATAATTCAACTACTATCTAATAAAATTATTCATATTTATATGTATTAAATAAAAATAGATGTTTGGAAGATGTTATATATATAAACATAAGACCCTACAGTTTTAGAAATAATATTTGACATATCTTTAGAATTAGTAGTTGATAACTTTCAACCCAAATATAAAATCAATAAAATTAATCGTATTTATGTATATTAAATTACAATAGCATAGTCATCGAACTATAGATTTTTTGAAAAAATCATTTTGTAATAAAAAATTTGGAGGTAGAACGCTATGATGCGGAAAATTTTCAAACAATTCTAAAAAAAATATGAATAAAATAAGTACGCCATTAAAATAATATTCATATGTGAATAGAATTCATCAAAACACAATTCTTGTTCAAACAAACTTTATAAAAATCAAAATCCACTAACACTTTTATTTTAGGTCTAAATGTAAAATCTTCACTTAAAAATTTATCGTTATTTGTATCTTATTTTTCTTTTACAAACACACTTTCAACACATAACACGTCAATTTTGACAACACTTTTCTTTTTGCCCTGAACGCACAACCTTGAGACATTTCTTCATCATCTCTAAATACGAAAAACTTTTCGATAGACTCTTGTACACTACAAACTTCTTATGAACATTTAAGAAATAGGTAAAAAAGATGTGGAAAAAAGAAAGAAACCTATTTGAAACTTCTTTCATTCTCATGTACTCAAATAATGGAAATGAAAAGAGAAGAGAAACAAATATTTCTTAAAGAAAATATTTCAATTAAAGAAACATTTAAATAGCATAATATGAAATTTTTGAGAGTTTCAAATATATATATATATATATATATATATATATATATATATATATATATATATATATATATATATATATATATATATATATATATATATATATATATATATATATATATAGATGATTTATCTTAAACCATATTCTTTTAAATGACCAACTTTATAAGAGAACTAGTGGAACATTCGTACGTTGTACTGGAAGAAAATTATATTGTAATATATATATATATATTGTTAAATAGAACTAATATGATGAAAGAGATGTTATTGGAAGGTTTGGCATTTAAGACTTATATTATAGTATTTATATTTAACCGTATAATTTTGATTCTTTATCCGTAGGTTGCACATTAAATTAAAATTTTAAACACAATTAATTTAATAACTATACTCATTTGTTTATTTATTTAATTTATTTAACCATATTCAATTGAACACCCCCACCCCACCCATATACACAAAACCCTTCTTTTTACAATATTTAATGGATTGGTTGGTTAAAATACTTTTATTATATAACTCCTACAACTTTTCAAATTATGTTAACTTATTTATTAGTTAATCAAAATATATGAATTTAGATTAACGATCTTGCTTTTTTTACTATTATATATAAACACTTTTTCTTAAAGTATGTCATTATCTAGTGAAGTATATGTTGGTATTTCACTAATTGTATTTAAGTGTAACGAGTTGACTTGTTGATCAAAATTAATTCTGATGAATATTAAACAACTAAGGAAGATGCGGAGTGCACACTTGTTTAAGTTTATTCAAGATTCAAAAAATATTGTCATTTAGGGGGCGAAGCCACTAAACGAATGGGGGCCCGGGGCAGTGCCTCTGGAAGCGAGGTCCAAGAGGCGACATCCTCTTGCGGGGTCTAAGGGGCAAAGCCCCTGGCTGGGATCAAGCTTTGAATATTTGACCCAAATTTGGCTTTGCATTAATCCTTGTAGAAAACCCGTTTTATGATAGTTTTTTTACTGTTGGAAAAAATGTTTTATGACCGTTTTATCAGTTTTTAGAAATGAAATTGTTTTGTGATGGTTTTCTAACAAAGGAGGTATTGTAATTTTGGTTAGTTTTTTGGTACTTACAAACTTGATACTTCTCATTCTCTCTTCTGAATCTCTTATGAGTCCTATCCAATCAAATATTAGGAAGTACCACTCAAATACTTTGATTTAAAAGTGAATTCACAATATGTTAAATCACTTGTTGTATATATATTAGCAGTGGAAGGTTATACGAAGGTTATACTTAAATAATCTACACATTTACATATACAATATGTTAAATCACTTGTTGTCATCTTTTACTTTGTAATTCCAACAAAAACAAAAGGAGAAAAGAAGCAAAAGTGTTAGGTTAATGTTCTTATATAGATAAAATATTTTGATTAACTAATGAATTGAGGAATTAATTAGCCTAAGTTGAAAAGATGTAGAAGTTATATAGTAATAACATTTTAATCATCCAATCCATTAAATACCTTAAGATGAAAAGTTGTACGGGCTTCAAATTAATATGGTTCAAGATATATTATTTATCTTAAACCATTTGAATGACCTCCTTTATAAGATTTACTAGACGAATACTCACGCGGTTCGCATGTTAAAAAAATATTAGTAATATATTAAAAAAATATTTATTATTTAAAATGGTTATTTTATTGACATTAATATTGACAAATTAATTTGTACATTAATTTTATATATAATCACAATTGTTTTGAACAATATTAGTAATTTGAACACAATTCTCGATTTAGTTTAATTTTTAATAATTGGGATGATCGACTAATTTAAGATTTTAGTTATATTACAATCTTTTAATTTTAATTATATATATATATATATATATATATATATATATATATATATATATATATATATATATATATATATATATGTTATTTTTTTAACTATCATTATTAATTAATTTAAAAACCACTTTACAAATATTCTATTATTATAAAAAATTAGTTTTTAGATATAATTTTAATTAATTTGATAATTCGATTGATGTTTGTATTTAACACGTTTAAACAAATTAACTAATTTAAAAACAAATGTTTGCTATTTTTAACTTTATTTGAGATTTTGATTTAAAATTTAAATCTAATATCATATTTTAATTAATAAATTAAATATATTATGTTGATAATTTAAAAATTGAATATATACGATATATTAAACACTATATTTAAATTACAAAACTAAGTATATTATATTAGTAAATCAAATAATCTACCATATCAATGCTAATAATTTGTAGTTAATAAGTTAAATAAAGTTGGAAGTCGATATGACATGAGTTTCAAATCAATATATTAAAATTCAAAAAAATATAATACTTATAATGGTCGAAGTTGATATGTTGAATAAAATCGATGTACTTTTTTCAAGTTATAAATTATTATTATTTTGATATTAAAAATAAATACGAAAGAGTGCCAAGTAATTAAAAAGTTAATTAGTTTATATAAGTTGATAAATAAAAAATTTTTGTTTGCATTGTAAAAAGAGTAACTATTTTTAGACCATATAATTTGATTTTTTATAAGATAACATAGTTTTAACCCATATATAAATAAAATAAAATAATATAAATGATATTTATCGTGATTATATTTAATATCTTAATAAATAAATAATAATGAAGTATGAATCTAATAGCGAAACTATTTTTTAGGCTTATTTCTAGTAAAATATTTTAAATCATTACATAATTTTTTTTTGTTAATTTCAAAACATAATAAATAACAAATAATAAAATTTCATCAGATGATGTTAAATATAAAGAGGTGACATTAGGCGATTAGTAAATGTAGTATGCAAATTTTCAGATTTAGACTTTAGGAAGTTCATTTGGTTTAATATTTTTAATTTTGCGCTTCAAGTTTATAACTAAAACAATATGAATGATTTTTAGTAGTAAAAAGAAAGCAATGTAATATAGTTCAATAAGATAAGTATACATATTTTTTAGAAAAAAAACAAAATAAATCATTATATTATTCAAAAGTAAAATAATTCATAAGAAAAAAAATTTATAATTTTAGTGAATATTAAAAAAATCATCATAAAAATGAATTATCGAGATATTTTTTCAGGATTTTTTTTGTGAATCATGTTATTGTTGATTTATCTAATGATTCAATTCTTTTGTTCACCAAAAAAATATACAAAAAAAAAAAAAAAAAAACTTCTTACCTTCCTACCAATATAAAATTCTTGTCGTGTATATATATATATATATATATATATATATATATATATATATATATATATATATATATATATATATATATATATATATATATTGATTTGCATCTACAACGAATAACAAAATTTATGAAAAAAATACTACATATTTTAATAACGTAAAAACACTAAAACATCTATGATGATATTTGTATCAAAGAACACATTGAACACTCATAAATCATGCAAAAAGAATATATAAAAATGTTTGATCGATTGAAAAAAAATATTAAATTCTCAATTTTTTTAACAATTGAGGTTATTAGTTTTTTGGTATTACCTCTCATCTCAAATAGTAATATTGTAAGAATAAAAAAAATTCAATTGCAATAATCATTAATACGATAAAAGTTATTTCATCATCTCTTCTTATTTGAATAAATAACCCTTCAAATTGATGAATGTCTTTTCATGAGTACTTATATATACTACTAATATTGGTACAACATGTCTTTTGTGAGAAAACCTTAATTATATTTATATACTATAAATTAGTTTATAACTCGTGAAAATCACGGTTATAAAATTAATTGAACTTTCATATTAAAAAAATCAAAACTATTAATAAATTATTTTAAATAAGTTATTATTTGAGAGATATTTTTTAGTTATATAAAATTATAATCGTTGATTTAAATAAATACATGAAGTTATATTATCTTATAATATGTATTAATTTTATTTTATTTTTTAATCTAGTGTTATTAATCTAATATAATTAGAGTGACAATTTTAAATTTTATGTTTTAAGTGAAGAATCAATTATTAACTTAATGTAATTTAATGTAATAAAAGAATAAACCTATTATTTTATTAGAATAGAAATATATTGGTACAACATGAGGAAAAGTCATTAGTAAATGTTATTATTTTTTAGAACATGAAACGTGATTTAGTTAAAGTAACTTTAATAATTGTGATTAATTGGTTGAAAGTAGAATGATTTTGGAGGTTTCAAATGAATCTTGTGTAAGTCTTATACATATTTTCAATTATATTCATTTGAATGATTTTTATAAGATTTACTAGACATATTTTCAATTATATTCATTTGAATGATTTTTATAAGATTTACTAGACATATTTTCAATTATATTCATTTGAATGATTTTTATAAGATTTACTAGGCGAATGCTTGAACGTTGCATGAGTTTAAGAAATTAGTTATATGCACCCATATTCTGTGTGTATTATTTATATAAGGGTCCAAGTTATTATATAAATGATTTTTATTTAAGTGAGTGTTGATAATTGTAATTGAAATATATATATTTAACCGCATTGATGTAAGAAAAAAAAAATCTTAATTGCATTGAAATTCAATTTTAATATTTCAACTTTTTAAATTCAAATTAAAGGTCATTTAAAAAGAAACCACTAGAACTAAAGTGGGTTTTTTCATTCACAACACTTAATTAATACTTATGAGACTTAATTAAATAAGAATAAAATATTAAAACTATGTTTAGTAAATATCTAATTTTTAGATTAAATATTATACTAAAAACTTAAAACCAATTATTAAAAACTAAATCATGTCCATCTATTGTTTTGTGTTCAAAAGAGTTAATGACATTTATGTGTATTAAATTACAATAACAAAAGCATTTACAAAAAAGTAATAATTTTTTTTTTCCAAGAATTAAATTCAAATGACAATAACTAATTTTCATAAAATTGTTGAAAAATGAATTTACCGTGGAACATTTACACACAAATGAATAAATATTACACACAAATGAATAAATAAATAGAAGAAATTAAATTTAAAAGGATTTAAAATATCTTTGTATGACCTTAATCCACGATTTTTAAAATATCTTCAATTTTGATGAAGAACTGTATAAAGGTTGTATATTATGTGTTTTAAAAAGGGAGAACAACTTGGAAACATGGAATAAGTAAACATATGCATGCACACTTCTATATAGTAGTTGCTTGAATTTTGACATTGATGTCAAATAATGTCTATCGTTATTTAGGATCTAGTTTATTACTGACCAAATATGCAACTCCCTTTAATGGAATATGCAAACTATTAGTTGGGCTCTTGCTTTTTTAAGTCCATTCACTTGGCCCATGGTTGCTATCAGAAACTAGGGAGAAATGGAGAATCACTTGGCCCAAACTCTACGAATATTTTCTTCATTTCTGATCGTTTTGCATTTCGTCCTTTGGGAATATGATTTGCGCCCAAAGAGTAAATCTAATAAATATATAAACCATTAAATGTTAAATAAGTTCTAGAAAATTGAGAACAATTACTTGTTGCGCAAAATATAGTCAATAACAATCTAATGAAATATTAAACATTTAAAATATAAAAACATCCAAAAATAAGTATTTTGAAACAAAATATAAATGATATACAATAACCATTAAAGTCTTAAATTGAATTGTATGAAAATTTATATCATCTCAGTTATGACTCAATAGTTTTCGTACGATATAATAAATTCATGAAACTTATGTTATAAATGGTTGACTTAGAAGCTCATAAGTTAACATGCACACAGTTTAATGTAAGTTTATTGTGCAGGTCCTGAGTGACAAGTCTATCTCTTCATGGGGGTGCATGACCACAACTCCAGTGACATCTCAGTTAAATTCTCTCAATTTTATTGTATATCCTGTTTTATTTCTTTTAGAGTAAATTATACGAATGATCCCTATGGTTTAGGGTAATTTGCGTATTTGATCCCTAACTTATTTTTTAACTCGAAATGTCCATACTGTTTTTTTTTGTTACGCGCTTGGTCTCTATCTTACATAAAAAGATTATTTTTCCCTCGATTTTTTAATTTATTTAAATAAAAATACCCCCACCCCACCATTTTTTCTCTATTTAAATAATAGTTTTTTTAGATAAGATATGAACCAAACGTGTAACAAAAACAAATAGTAGGGACCAAATGCGTAACAAAAACAAACAGAAGAGATCTTCTAAATTAAAAAAATAAGTTAGAGATCAAAAACATAAATTATCCCAAACCATAGGGACCATTCGTGTAATTTACTCTTTCTTTTAATATTTGTTTTGTGTATTGACGATGGTTCTCTGCCAAATAACCAGACCCTCGCATGCAGATTCTTGGAAGTTAGAACTGTGAGTCATAAGCCACCGTCAAAACTTTAAAGTGGAAAAACAGTTACAGATGTTATAGAAGTCAAATCTGTTTTAACGTACTTTTTTTTTTTTTTTCTAGGGTTGTTATCGGGATATGGAAATTGACTCGACATTTTGGCATTTGTCGAATGAACGTTCTTAAACCAATTTCGTGTATTACACTCAAATCAGTAAATAAAAGATTATTAAAAAAAAAATTTATTTGATATTGTAACAATTAATCTTATTTTACAGTAACATCTGGTATGTTTAATATTCATATTATGATAATAAATTAATAATACAATTTGATACAATTAATTATTTATTAGAAATTGATTTTAATAAATATTTAATAAACTTATAATTAAATTAAAAATTATTTATTTTTAAAAAATAATAATTTTAATTAGCAAGTAACATTATATATAATTTATATGATATAGATTAATAGCCATACACAACATTTTTTACTAGATAAATTTTTTGTTTTTTTACCAAAAATTAAAATTTATATTTTATAAACTTGGTTTATAAAATATAAAAGTCATGAATTCTTTTTTGTATCTTAAATCCAAAAATAGAGTTAGATGGGAGGAATAAAGTCTTTCACTATGTTTATACGATGGGAGGAATAAGGTCTTTCACTATGTTTATTAAGGTATGGGTGAAGAGATGAGCGACAAACTTCTCTAAAAGGCTTAATGGTTAAAAACCTTTAGACTAAGCTTTCACTTTAACTAGCTTAGACACTTTCATTTTGAAAAACTCCTCTTATGCAAAATCCGAAATTTGTTCTCTTCATCTCGCTATCTCTAGTTTTGTTAAGAACACGTGAATATTATTTGCTTTTATACTCTCTTGAAGTTTATATTTTGGTTATGAACTTCAAGCTTTAAGAGTTCAAAGTTTTAGACTAGCAGCTACATTAAGTTGGCTTCTTGTTGGTATCTCTAAAGTTCATCATTTTTCATCAACTTCTAAACATCCTAAGATGATACAAAAAACTACAAAGGTTGTAATTTCTTCATCTTCTTCTTTGGTATTTATTTTCTTTCCAAACTTTATAAGAAGATCCTTGGTGGGTTATAAACTTGTTTTATTTTATTCAAATCATCACGTCTTTCTTTGCTAAATCTTATGTTTTTGAAACTAATCTTTAAATAAAAACCCAACAATTTGTATTAGAGCCACTTTGCAAGTTTGGTTAGATTTTTTGATTTTTGGAAATCTTAGGTTTTAGTGAATATGGATAACTTGGTTTTGTATAAAAACAAGTTCATACATATTTTATATGACAACTTTATAATTGTTATTTTATGTGACAAACGTTTTCATGCATCTTTTGTTATTTTAAAGTTGTCTTAAAAAACCATAGGTTGTTTCATGTGTAAGTTGATATGTATGGCGTGCATAAACAAGCCAAATATCATTGTGTTTGTTGTGTTGTTGTGTTGGTTGTTTTATAAAAATGGTTATAATAATGTATTTATTCATATGGTATGTAATAAATTAAATAGATTAGTTTTTTTGGTTTATTTTTTGTAAATAATAGATTAGTTGTTAAAAATAATTTATTTGTACAAAAATATAATAAGAAATGTAGTTAGAGCCATTTTTTGAAGAACGAAGAGCAATTTTTGAGTTTAACAACATGTTGAACGTTAGTGAGAGTTTTTGAAAAGTGTCACTAATGCTGTTTACACAGGGTTGTTGGACTTTTAGTAACAATTGCTTTCAAGAAGCATTTCCAATCTTTTGCAAGCAAATGATGTTTTCTCAAGTGAGAGCTTCTACAACAACATTACAAGAAAAAATTTTGATCCCTTAAAATGTTCCTTTAGGAATGAACTTGAGAATTTTTTTTTTTTTTTTTTTTTTTTTTTTTTTTTTTTTTTTTTTGTGTTCGCTCACAAAAAATGTCATTAGTTGGTTATGTTTATATACATATAATTTTATGCATGTTTGTGTTATTTATTTTATGCAATCATTATGTGTGGTTGATAAATTAGTTTTTTCCCATGCTAAAATAATTTTTGGATAAAATAAATATCACATGGAGTTTGGTATTCAAAATTTATAATATTTACACAAGATGTAACAAGTTATAGTTTTAAAATAAGATCCGGTTTTATAAAAACGTTAAAAATGTCAAATTTTAAAATACTCAAATGTAAGTTTTAAAATTGTGATTTTTATAACTTATACAAACTCCGAATATATAAGTAATAAAATGAAGTTTTATTAAAAGTATAAAATGTTCAAATGTACTCAAACTTAATACAGGTTATTAAAACTGAATCACGTCAAATTATTTAAAAACTAGCTTTTTATATAGAACCTTTAAAAGTGATTTTCTTATGAAAATTGGCACCATGGTTTACTATATGTAATAACCACGATATCATATGTTTTTAAAACTAGAACTATAAAATATATAAAAGACCCTTTTTACAAACCTCAAATCTATGCAATCTTTTTTGAAAAACACTCGCACATCTCTTGTATGCACTAGCGGGATAAATGATACTTAACCGCTTAGTGTTATCTTTTGATGGTGGGGGTGTCTTTGCGATTTCTATAACCAAGTTATAGGCTAATTACACAAGTTTTTTCAAATTGGATTATTTGATTGTAAATCTTTTGTGATAAAGGATACCTAAGCAAGAGAATTCTGAGGCATAGATAGGATCAAACATGTGTAATTAAATTTTTTATTAGCGATCTCGTAAATCTAAGAATTATATAGTAAGTTATAACTGATAATTGATAGCTACCGAGTTGAATTCAAATAGATGGGGTAAAGGATACCTAACCATTTATTTATTTTGCAACTTGAAAATTAGGCTTTGATAATTAATGTTTTTACTAAAGGGGAATTATTAAAGAGTTTAAAAATTTTAAATACTAAATGAATTTTGTTAAAATTTTATAGTTAAATATGTTGATACATGAAAAGTAAACCATTAGCAATCTGAAGTCAAGCCAATCCGAACTGAAGTGCATTCCAAAGTGTGATGAGTTTCAAAATGAGACCTATCCGAGAAACATCTTGTATCCAATGCTATTTTGAGTTTGTATCTGCATTTAATGCTTCTTGTCATGCAGTCTTTGTTTTATTGTAAAGTTCATGGGACATAATCGAGAAAATCCTATGTGTCAGCTTTTTGACTTTGCAACTTTAGATAGTCCATGCAGTCTTCTTAGTTTGTCTTTTTACCACTTCTTGTCTATTTAAGGAGATGTGATTTTCATGCAATGTAACAATTAGAGAAACATTCTCTTTCACATCAATACCAAGTATCTTTCAAGTGAAATCATTATCTCTATCATTCTCGTTGTTCTTAATATATCTTTACATTGTTCGTACTTATTTTCACTTACTTGAATACTTTTGTTGAACTTCTCATTTCAAGACAAGACTGGTTTACCAGACTTAACTAGACTCTTAATATTAGCAGCAAACATTGATCTTAAGTTAATTCGATGTTTGAGTTATCAAACCTTGTCCGCACACACACACACATATATATATATATATATATATATATATATATATATATATATATATATATATATTCTTGCACTCTTAGTTAGTATCAGAGCCTTAATGGTTGTCCTTTGAATCCATAAGAACAGATTATAGTTGATTTGAGATTACCTTGGTATCTCAATCATTTATGTGTTTAGGATAAAAGTTCTTTTATATACCACTTCGGTTCTAATACTTTAACTCCAATAGTTGCTACTAATCCAACTGAACAAATGTATCCAATGCAAATAGCAATAACGTTAGTTGCCCAACGCGTTCCCCATTGCTAGTTGTTAAAGAGTATGATCACTAAAAAGTTAGAATGGTGAGATTTTTACTTGATAAGGAAAAAAGTGAAGAGATATGGAGATCTGTGAAAGAAGGTCCTCATGTTCCCGTAAGACAAATGGATAGAGATGTTTCCGCTACTCTCATGGGTCAAGAGGAACAACATCCTCACCTCTAACCACATCAGACTTCGAAAAGCTTCACGTAGATCAGATTGCGTTCTTGGAAATGGTCTTTGGTGCTCCTCCTTCTCTCTTTGAGCATATTAAGATGTGCAAATATGCGAAAGAGATTCCAGATACACTTCAAGACTTATTCGAAGGTTTTAAGAACATGAAGAATAAGCATTTGATATATGTTATAAACAAATTTGATACCTTCACTACAAATCCAGTTGAATCCGTAGCCTCTGCATCAAATCAGTAACAACATGACTGCATATGGAATAGTCAGAACTCCGCTCGAGTATAACCTGAAGTTCATCAATAGCCTCAGAAAAGGATGGGGGAAATGTTAAGTCGTGTATTCAGAGTAATGAATCTATAAAGAAACTGAAGCTCTATCAGTTATTTAACAAAATGCAAGGCCATTAATTTAACGTTGCTCAAACGTTAAGAGAAGTGTCAGGAGGTCCTCTAGCCATAGTTAGTTCTGTTAACCCACTAATTTTGAGCCCATTTATTTTAGTTCCTTTTGGAACTATCCCACCCGTTTTATCTACTCAACCAACTGTAACACCATAAATTTTCAAACAAAATTTTCAATTTAAAATCACACAATTCCCATTAACACATTTCATAGAAACCCAAAGTGTCAAATTATCTAAAAACACATATCCATAGTTGTTTAAATAAAATCCAGGATCTTCAAAAAAAACATAACTCCGTCTCGTGTGTACAATCAAGTCGGCGCCTTCCCGTAATCCTGAGAAGTACCTGAAACACATAACACATAACACGGTAAGCACGAAGCTTAGTGAGTTTCCCAAAATACCACACATATCTCCTAAGCCTCTTATGGTTATATCTCAAATAAGACCATCCGGTAAATGTATCTCAGTGGAACCCTCCTGTCCCACAACTCGGGTGGACCCTCCGATCCTTACTCAGTAAAGCTCAGAATAATACACAACATAAATCACAAAGACATAATGCAGGATATCAAAATATTCAATATAAACATACAAGACCCTCCAGTCACACAAAATTACCAATCAAGGTAAGTATAGTGAGAAGACTCACCTCGTAAGCAAGCATTAAACCTCATACTCGAATCACCGGTCTAATCTCCTCCTAACACATATCATAATTTGATCTAATTAATAAACAACCCCCAAAGAAGCTAGGCTAAATCACTACATATTTACAGAAGGATAAAATACCATTTTACCCTTCCGTGGCCTCTATAGTCCACAATTTGACCAAACCCTAAAAGTCAACAAAAGTCCACTACAGCGCATAAGCTGGGCGTACAACCCCTTTACGTTAGGCGTACTGCCTCGCCATGTATGCATCGGGGATCCTTGACGCTACGCTGCGCGTACTGGGAGTACGCTCAGCGTACGTCCCAGACTTGCTTTGCCACTCCCTTGATCTTAATCCGTTAAGACCATATTTATACTCTAAGATCTGGACTCTCTAAACGCTCATACTCCATAAAGTTTGTGACTTTAAACCTTTGCATGGCTGAGAAAGTCCCAAACCAAAAAACTCACACTCTTTTCTCCCAAAAATGCCCATATCTCATGCATGGGGTGGTTTTGACGTCCAAGACTCCATTTTTATGAATCCACTCCATTAAAAACACTCAAAGGGACATATATTAGGCTCTGGAGTTCAACAACTCATAAAGCGTCAAGCTTTGGGACCAAAAACCCTAAAATGGACCATAATATGCACAAATCAAAAAGGATGGGAAAGCTTTGAGCTTTATACATTCAAATGATGCTCAAACTACAGAAAAAAGCTCATATACAAGGCCTGGATTCCAACTCTATTCTCTTTAATGCTCATTCTTCACTCAAAGGATACCACAACAACACTTAGAAGCTCATAAATAGACACTCAATCTAAAGGAACATAAATTAAGGTTTTGAGAGGGTTTAAGGCTGGAAATGGTGGCTAGAAATGAGGCCATCATGTTCCTTAAATAGGGACACACCCCACAATTTGGGTTTTTACCCTGAGCCTAGTACGCCCAACGTACCCTCTGGCACGCCCAACGTGCTAGGTGGCTTCCGTGTCCAAATCACGCACATGAGTACGTTGAGCGTACATACGCATACACCCTTCATACTCATTTACCACCTTTTCTCAATTAAAGGGCCAAACTTGACATCTATAATAAAACAAGGGTTTATGAGATATACCTAGTCGTGGGATGTTACACCAACACTTCCTACTTCACCTATTCCACCTGTTCCGCACCATTCATTTGAAGAAAATCTTGATCTCGATTCAGCTGATTCTAAACTTCGGTTCCAACAAGAATTCACACTTCTATCTATAAAGTACAAACATCCCTAGAATCCCATTCATAAACCTTTTCAAAACTGATTTGAAGCTTCTCATCAAAGAAATCCTCAACCTTTCCCTAAACCTAGAAAAAATTCACCAGCATACCAACCCAACATTCAAAATCAATCCTCAAAACCATAAGAAGTTTCGAAACCAGTCAAACCCCAAACTGTTTGTCAAAAATGTGGTCTCAAAAACCACTTTTCAAAGAATTATTTGGCTAAAACTTCTCAAAGATCAACGGTAAAAGACTCTACCTACTATGCTCGTATAGCATAAGAACTTGCTGAAAGTGAAAAGGCTTTTGTTACCACAATGTCAAGAAATGTTGATCGGTACTGGTCTTCTAGCGATAAGGGTAAAGAAAAATTTGCAAGGAACATGTGTCTTATGAATAGAAATGTTGATCGATACTGGTCTTCTGACGATGACGATGCTCAGCCAAACTTTTGTTACATGGTAACAAACGATCCACCTGACAGAAGCATCATCCAGCAGGTAAAATCCATGATCACTGAAAATAATTTTGATTTATCTTTTTTTTTTTAACCATATCTAACTCAAATTCAATCACATATGACAGTTATTCATAAATCCTATGAGTATGGATAGTGGATTAACTCGTCTTAGATTACATTTTGAAGACTGCAAGCTTAAGATTGAATCGTTAAAGAGAGGACTTGTAATAACTAAGGAGGAATGTATTATTTTGAAAGAAAATATGAAATCACTTTCAATGAAAGGAATATCTTAGTTACTAATAATAAACAACTTAGTGCTAAAACTAATGTTTTGCATAACTTTATTGATATTCCTTAGGCAAATGAACGAATGATACATAATTTTTGTCACCCATGGTCCAAAGCACCAGGTCTCGGAAGTGAGTTTCCAAGACCTATTGTTTGTCCCTTGAATGAACTTCAAAACCTAACGTTTACGGGAGACATTCCGAACCATACTTATTCGGATACCCCTGTCTCACCTTTGTTATCCCTTCTTGAGACTTCAGACAAGTTTCAATCTTTGATTCCTGAGTTCAAACCTATCACTATTACATGTCCTGATTCTACGCCACTTCCGCCTCTGATATCCATGGACCTAAATCGGATTTTGGAATCTTTCCCTGATAATGGTTATACTAGAGTTCTGCAACATCCTATTTCCCATCATTTCTTTTTTCAGGGTCGTGCGCTGGAATTCGATTGTGTAAAAGATTCGGGACTTAAGGAGGTAAATATTAGACCTTGTGGAAAGAGGTAATGATGGTTGAGAGATCCAACCCTTGAATTGTGCTTTGGGCTGAAAGGGAAAAAGGGAAAAGTCATAGGCCGGGTTCTTGCATGAAATATGGATTTTTTTAGAGAAATTTTAGCCCAATATATTTAGATAATATTGTAGAGATCTTTAACACCTTTCCATGGATATAAAGAACGTTGAAAATAGAGTTGGAACAAAGAAGTTACGACAATTTGAAGTTATGACGATTTTTGAGCCAACCATGTACGTTGGACGTACTAGGGCATCCCTAGTACGACGGGCATACCAAGAGTACATTAGACATAAGTGATCAGTTCCCAAACCCTATTTTGATGGTCTGGACCCTGTTTAAGTTCCTTAACTTCCTTAAACCCACTCCATTCGCAGCCTCCACCTCTCCAACACCCTCTCTTGAAACCCTAACCCTAGTTTGAGCCTTGTGAGAAAAAAGAAGGTGTTTTTAAGTGCTTTGGAGTGTTCTTGGTGCACTTTGGAGAAGAAGGGGCTCATTGAAGAAGCATTGGTTGCATTGGAGCTTGTAGATCCGGACCTTGTTCACCTTGATCTTTCTTCTGGAGGTATAAAGTTTGAATCTTGATGATGAAATTGTTAGATCTAGCTAGTTTTGGGTGTTATGAGCTTTTGATCATTTTAATTGCATAAAGTATAGATTTTGAAAGTTTGTGACATTGTTATGTATAAAGTTGGAAATTTTATCCAGCTAAACTTCATATTGATTCAGATGTGAAGGTTGGAGACTTGGACTTAATGGATTAAGTTGAAAAAGATGCTTTTTTTGGTCCCTTTATGACTTAAAGACTAGATCTTGTTTATTGGGACCATTCTAATGGATAAAGTTGGAAACTTTATCCATTATGGAGCTATTAGGAACCATAAAAGTGTGATCTTGGTCCTTCTATCCTTTCCATGCAAGAGTTGTAATGTCTTAATGGATTAATAAGTTAAGGTTTTAGCTTTTGGACCTTCCATAGCCATGGAAAGTCATAAAGGTGGAAACTTTATGACTTAAGACAATATTTTGAGGCTAGATCTAAGTTTCAATGAAAAGTCCCTAAGGGATTAAGTTCTTAATGGAAAGGATGGAGCCATCGTGAGTATGTTTGGCGTAATTTTTGTACGATGGGCATACTAAGACATCCCATGTACGTTGGGCGTATGTTGAGTACCCAGGGCGTACTTAACCAGCCTTCGATTTGATTTTTGTTGACTCCGTTGACCGTTGAATTTTTGACCAAGTTTGACTGTAGGACAAACTTCAGGGTTTTGATTGGTGAATATGATTTTATTTGGTTATGATGTTAGTGGATCCGTAGGAGCAAACAGTGTAGCAGGGAGCGTATCACAGTGTTCTTGACTTTCTTCATTTTAGGTGAGTTTCGCCTCACTGTACCCATGGGTCGAATGCACTAATGTCGGTCCACTATTTTTGGTTATCTGTTAGTAGAGGGATGCCTTAGGGACTGTATATAGTAATGTAGGATAGACTAAGGACTATTGATGTAGGATCTTTTACCTGTTCCTTATTTGGTTGTGGTTCTAGAGTAGGATCACATGTATGAGTGTCTATCTCACCTCTGATTATATACGGTCATGCATTCCTTGGATTGTTGATATTTAGTATCCTACTATGATATAGTGATCTGTTATATCTGTATCCTAGTATTGAGTATGTTGTTATGCTATAATGATATGTTAGATCTGTATCCTGGTACCGAGTATGCTGCTATGATGTAGCGATATGTTAGATCTGTATGTTGGTATTGAGTATGTTGCGTTGTTGTAGTGATTTGTGGAATTGGATGTTATCCGTGCTTCCTAGTTATCATCTATTGGAGTGCCCTAAGGATTGTTTGTGGTCATGTAGGATAGCCTGAGAACTCTTGATCTAGGCTTTCTTGCATGTTCCTTGTTTGGTTGTGACTCTAGAGTAGGATCATTTGTTCGGGTGGCTATCTCACATCTGGTTACTTATGGTTACACATTCTATAGAGGTTAGATGGTAGTAGGACTGTATGCTGTGAGAGGACTAGTAGGCAGTAATGAGTTGGCACTGAGGTTCGGGAGGAGCGAATGGGTTGAGGTGGTACGCCAACAAACCCTGGTATTTCGACCCGAATAAACTGAAAGCCAACGACGCGGTCCAGTCAGGCCGAAGGCCCAAAGAGCAGTTGTTATGCATGCTTGTATGTTTATCGTATGAGATGTTTTGGGGGAAACTCACTAAGCCTTGTGCTTACCCAGTTGTTTATTGTTTCTGGAATCATCGGTCATCATGGGAAGGTGAAGGCGTGATTGTACACATTCATCAGTAACAATGTAGATTATGTGCTTTAACATTACTCTGATTTTTATAAATGTATTTGGAATAAATGGTTTTCTCCATAACGGAGTTATAATTAGGACAATTTACTTAAATAAAATGAAAATTTTTGGTTGTGAAAATGGGACGTTACAAGTTCAGTTTCCGAACTTTGGTCCACCGAACAGTTGTGTTGTTGTTGAAATCATTCTTGAGATAAATGGATATGACTCTGACAAACCCAACTTTGTTTGGGTGTTATTTGATATTGATGTTGATGAAGAAATTTTGTGTGACAAATCATCTGACTATTGTATCTCTAACTCTGATGTGATTTAGAAATCGACTCTAGTCCCAATTAAGCCTTGTTTCAACAATCCATCAACTATAAAAACTTCCAAGTCATCATCTGACTCTCAGAAGAAACCTTGGTTGAATGAGAAAGATATTGTTCGTCCAAAGACCGAAGCTAGGTAAGACCTTAAGAGAGAAACTAGGTCTAGGCAAGACTCTAGGTTCCTTGAGAAATCCGAGAAGAAAGTGTCTCAAACAGTTAATCCAACTACTAGGAATCACAATAATTTTATGTCTGTTAAGATCCTTAAGAGGCCATATAATCCTGCTAGTTTAGATGTTTAGAACAAATCTGTCAATAGTTGTATAAAAAAGGTCACTATTGAGTCTTCCTATGTGAAAACTGATTCTTCTTAGATAATTTCTTCTTCTGTGTTTATTGTTAAATCTGATGGCACGATTTTCAAACCCTAACAATTTCCAAAACCAAATGTGCCCTCAAAAGCAGCAAACAAAGGACAAGTTTTTAGGAACACTGTTATTTAAAAACCTTCTAAAGACTAAAATAAAGTTTGAATGGAAAGTGAAAAAGTCTGAAAACACAACTGTAACATCTGTGAACACAGTTATTCCTACAACATCTCAGAAAACTATTCCTTCGACAAAAGCAGTATCAAAACAACCATTGGTTGAATATGATTTCTGGATAAATGAAAAGACCATGGCATTCTGTTTCTTTCCAAAAGAATCTCAGAAAAACCTTTACGAGATGCCAATTGCTCATACTTTACAAACCAAGTCCAAAGCCCATGCCAAAGTTTGTAAATCTAACTCGGAGCCTAAGAACTCCATATCTCACTGATTTTGTAGGCATTTGGTGCTTCAGAACAAGATATAATATGATATATTGATAGTGCTTGTTCCATGCACATGACTGGGAAAAAGGACTTTCTGCGTGATCTTAAGCTTGCTCCTAAACCTGGTTACGTTACTTATGGCAATAATTCTAATTCTCAAATTTGAGGTTATGGAGTCTTGACCAATGGAAATTGCTCTATCTCTAATGTGGTATATGTAGCTGATCTCAAGCATAATCTGATAAGTTTGGCTCAACTCACTGATGCAAACCAGAGAGCTTAACTCTGCAAGAAGCATAACTATGTTATAACAGAAGACCGGAAATAATATCTTATCAAATCAGATCGTATCAAAAACATGTATCCTCTAGACCTCAATATGATTCTATGAAAGCCATAACTTTGTCTTCTTTTGAAAGTCATTCTTGACATAAGTTGGCTATGGCATCAGAGGCTCGCTCATCTCAACTTCTGATACATGAATGATCTAGTTTCTGGTGAAATATTCCATGGTCGGCCACTTCTCAAATTCGAAAATGGTTATCTATATGCTACATGCGAATGTGGGAAGCAATCAAAGAAAGATCATCCTGTCATAACTGAAAAGTCTATTTCGGAACCACTGGAACTTCTTCCTATCGATCTCTGTGGATCATCTACCGTAGAAAGTCTACATCACAAAAAGTATATTCTTGTGATTGTTGATAACTACACAAGGTTCACTTGGGTCTTCCTAAGGCTAAAATCCTAAGCATCCTCGGAACTCATTAATTTCATTAAAGGAATTGAAGTTCTCTCTAAACTTCTTTTTTGAAGAATCTGAAGTGACAATGGCTCCAAATTCACAAATGCTACCATTGAGAAATTCCTCACCGACAAATGCATCGACCACAATTTCTCTGCTCCCTATACTCCTTAAAAATGGTGTGGTTAAAAGAAGAAACCAAACTCTCATTGAATCCATTCGATCAATGTTGCACTTTTCAAACCTTCCTATCTATATTTGGGTTGAATCCATCTCCACTTCTTACTTCACTCTAAATCAAAGCATCATCAATCACTGTCTCAACATGAAAATTGTGAAACAATGAATGGTCGTAAGCCGAGTATCACATTTTTACACGTTTTGGTTGTATATTCTTTATCAAAAATAAACGTGATTAACTCACTAAGTTTCAACCAAAAGTTGATGAAGCTATCTTTCTGGGATACTCAGCCAAGTCTAAAGCTTACGCAGTTTTGAATTGTAGAACTTGTGTACTTGATTAAAGCTTTGATGTCACTTTTGATGATAATTTTATTCATAATTCAAATTGTAATCATGTTACAACACACATCATGGAGTTAGATGCTCCATCTGTTGGATTAGTGTCTAAGTCCATAACTATTTTGGTACGTACTTGACCCGATTGTGCATGGTCCTTTTGGGTTGCCTTCACACTGGTGACTGGACAAGATGATTGTTGAGGAGAGAGGCTGGTTTATTGTTAAGAATAATAAATTAGGGTATAAATATGATTTGTTAATATATTATATGAATAATATATTAACTTGGAATCATATTATTAATTAGTATTTAATCAGAAATTAATTTAGAATTAATTTTGGGATTAAAGGAACTGACTGAAAGTGCAGAGGCTATTTTGTAATTATTCAATAGTTGAGGCTTTGGGCCATTGGATTACCTTTATTAAGGCTTGAACGAAAATCCTAGAAGGATCTAGGAGTTTTCGTCCAAGGGCTTAAGGAAAGGAGTCCATGGACTTGCTTAGGCCCTAAGCTAAGGGATTAGGGTTTACACCTTGAAACCCTAATTAGCCTTAAGTATAAATAGCACCCTAAGGCACTAAGATTTCGTCCAAGCCTTGGGAAACCCTAAAAGGGACGAAATCTAGGGCAAGATACCCTTCTCTCCTCTCTCCCATATTCATCCATTCACCTAGTGTGTTTGTGATCCATTAGAGGTACTACACTTGTGGTACTTGCTTTTAAGAGCTAAGGAAATTCAAGGAACTAGTTGTTATTGCTATATAACAATAAAAGGTAAGTATTCTATTTTTATATATGAATTTCGAAAATAATAGTAGCATGCCAGGTTTCTTTTTGTGTTCATAAAGTTGTATAACTAATAGTGAAAACATAGATCCAACTGTAGGGTTGCATGCACACATAGGATTGTTTGTATAAAACCCATCAGTGGTATCAGAGACATTGGTTTTTGTTTTCAATTAGCATTATTCTAATGTATGAACTTGACAAATTAGGGTTTATTGCTAGTAAACCCTAGGGCTTTGTAATTTTCGCAATTAGGGTTGGAAAACCCTAGTTGGCAATTTTTTGATAGGGTTTTAAACCCTTTCCTTAGCCTCCAAGATTTTGAAATCTAGGGTTATCCAACCCTTGGATTTTGAAATTGCCTCCTACCCAAGGTTAGATCCTAAATTTTAGGGATTTGGATAATGCCATATCTTGTAATTATCCTTTAAATGTTTAAATTTGGTTATTAAAGATTTTGATTTATCCCATCCCATAATTTCGAAATCTAGGGGATTTAAGGGATTAGATTAAATTAATTGTTTAATTTAAAAATATCCTTACCAAAATAAAAGATAATTGTCAAATTAATTAGATAATCATTTCCTTATGTGATAAACTTGATTTATTTGAATTATTTGATAGATTATCTTGCAAGAAATTGAATTAGATCATATTTAGATAGTTACTAATTAATTGGTTAATTATTATTATTTGTAATTTGATATAGAATGTTCTTGTTTATGTTTTGAAAAGTTTCAAAACTTGCCCTCAAGTTTTGGTATTTAAATTGTTTGATTAAAAGGTTTAATTTTGAAAAAGTCTAAATTCTAAAACCCTAATTTTGAAAAGTTCAAATTACACCCTTATGGTTTTATTAAATTAATTAAGTGTATAATTAAAAGAGAGTTAATAAATCCATAATGATATGGTTCATATTTAATTAAATTAAAAGTTTAATTTATAAAATTAAACTACCTAGTATTTTAAAAGTGTAAAATACACCCTTATACTATGTATAACATTAAAAGTCTAATATTATATATGTATAACTTAAATGCTAGTCTTACCGTTAGTAGGCCTCATTCACGAAGCCGATCTATAAGAGTGTATAAGGTTATGGCCTATAAAATGGCCGTTTAATGGGTGTCCACTCTTACCCACCGCTTCCTTGATTGGTGGAGGGTCGTTAGCCGAACGGGTAGGATAGGGCAAACCCTTTCTATTAAAAGTATAATGAAGTATAAAGTAACGAAATGTTTTTACAAAATTCCCAATCTTAGTTACTTTAGGCAAAAGTGAATTGATGCAATTCCATGAAATTACACTTTGTGCCATTGCGAAGACATTAGTGGAGCGCATGTGGTTAACCAGCACACTAAATGGTTCTAAGCAAAGGTAGCAAAGGGTGGCTCAATGTTTGTTATAGTTCGGTGGAGCGTGTGTGATTAACCGTCACATAGAATAGGTGACTGTAACATTAGGGGCACCGTGTAAGTTTGCATGGTTATTCACACCCTGTTTTGTGATCCTCGGCATCCCAGTCACAAATCAAGGGGCATGTCGAGATTTAAACATGCCATTGAAAAGTTCAATGAATCTCAATAGATCTAGGAGTTTTCAATACATTTAAAACTTGAGTTTCCTTTTCAATTTTCATGGTGGAAATTGGTATATCGTCATTTACCTACCTTCAAATATTCTGAAACTAGATTACGACATCCCTCTTCTAAATTGCAGAGTATTGTGTTGGATCCTAGCCTTGATGTTTCATTTGGGTGTCACATAAAGGATTCGAATCAACTTAACTTGAATTTTCTCCCATTTTGTGGATGTTAAAGTATGACAACTATGGTCTTCCCAAATCCTATGGAACAAGCTTTCCACATGAAGATGATATTCCACGATATGATCGAGGAACAAGAGATCATGCTTCATTTCCTCCACCTCCTCCAATTACTCTCCCTAACCCACAAGTTTGAAGCCTTGAAAAGTTCAAACTCACTCAAGCCCTTTTGGCAAGTAAACATGAATATGGGAAACCTGTGCGTGCACACATCTTAGAGATGAAGTCACACATCGATAGGTTAAGGATGTTGGGTGTTGAGATTTCAGGCGAGTTGGTTGTTGATTGGGTTCTTCAGTCACTTCCTGAATCATATAGTGAGTTATTTAGAGAGTAATATAAGATGCATCATGACGTGACCCTCATTGATCTCACCCATTTGCTTATAGCTGCTGAATCATCAATGATTTGGCGTGCTGGTCAAGCAAATTTGTCTGGTGAGTTAAACTCCCAAACTGCAATGGGCACTGGCAACATCGGAAGTCGAGAAAGAACTAAGTCTATGATTGTCCGATGTGTTGTGCCAAAGGAGTCCATTTTCTTTTATTGCCAAGAGAAGGGGCATTGGAGACGAAGCTGCCCTAACTACCTGAGAAATCTAAGAGATGGGAAAGTCAAGATGCATGGCTCTACTTCAGGTAAAATCCATTAACTAACACTTTTAAGTTCCTATTCTAGATTCTTAATACATGATGTAATAAGATTACATTTTGATGTTTTACAGGATCGAAGAAAAGAGAGGGAGCTTAAGGGAAGAAGTGAGCTGAATTTAATCGTGAAGAAATGGATTTTGATCGCATTGCTTGAAGATTAGAATTTTGAGCTACTACTTGGAGTTAGAATAGATTGCTATGAAATATGTATTAACATAGTTTTCAATTGAATTGCATTGTAAGGACAAATTTTTCCGCAATAAAATAAATTTTGATTTTATATTATTTATTTATCCTCGCAATGGCGTGTATGAAAAATTAATGTTTGAATGTTTCATTTATTAGCAATAATGGATTATGTTATTTCTGGAAATGTCAAGAATTTACCAAATAGGGAGAGTGTAACAGTCGGGTTTCTAGGTATATTATTTTATTTAATTATTTTTGAACTATGAGAAAGAACTCGGCGAGTTGATGCGTAGACTCGCCGAGTAGGTTCGTGATTGTTCATCCGGATTCGCTTGGACTCGGCGAGTCCATGAGTGGACTCGGCGAGTCCACGCTGTTTAATGAAACCATAAATCCCCGGGTTTGGAGCCTATATAAGGGCACTTATAGCCTCTCATTGCGGCTACCAATCCCTTGAGAGAACCCTAAGAGAGTCAAAATCATTGTGAGGAAGAAGAAGACACTTTTGATCCTTGTATCTTTGGTTTAGCAAGAAGGAGGTGCAAGAGCAAGAGGGGAGGTGCGATTCTGGCAGTTCCAGGGATTCAGAGACTTCATTTTGAGGTAATAGTTCGAACCTCCTTCAGTTTTGGTGTTGATCTATAGAGTTAGGGTTTTCTAACCCCTTTGGAGATTGATTATGTGGAGCAAATGGTCCCTCTTCAAGTTTGTGCCTTGGATCTGGACTCAAAGAGGTCCAGAGACCTTAACCCTTGGAGATTTATGAATTAGTTTGGGGTTATTGGACTTAGGTTGCCATTTTTCGGACTAAATCTCCTTTTGATTCCTTTTTGTTGTTATACAAGCATCAAGTTTCGAGCTTTACGTGACATTCATGCTTAGGAAGGCCAAATCTTTGATTAGGGAAACAGATCTGACCTCAGGAGGCCAGTAGAGTTTGTGCATGGCATGAACTCGCCGAGTTGTTCTTGAGACTTGGCGAGTAGGGTTAGGGTTTCACGTAAATAGCTTAGTGAGTAGACTTGCTGAGTTCGGGGATGACTCAGTGAGTCAGAAGGGAGTTAGAGGACTGGAGTTCAAGGTGACACTCGTCGAGTTGTTCTTGAGACTCGGCGAGTTGAGTCGTGGTGGCCCCGCGATTCATGCCTAGTACGACTTGTCAAGCATAGGGAGGGACTCGGCGTGCCAAGCGAGGCAAAGTGTTAAAGAACATGTGTGAACTCGCCGAGTCACCAGAGTGCACTCGGCGAGTAAGGTCAAAGTGTGACCGTTGACTTTTAGGGTTTGGTCAATGGAGTACTTGTGTTGACATGGGGGGGGGGGGGGGGGGTAAAATAGCCTTTTTCCCTCCTGAGGGTTCCAAAGGCAGGTTGAGTCTAGTCTTGAGACTTATATTTATAAAAGTATTTACTTTATGTGAATAGGCGAAGACTAGGCAATATTCCTATCGAGTCAGAGATTTACCGAGACGCCTGAGGTGAGTCTTCTCACTATACTTTACCTAGTGTGGTAACAGAGTTACGTGATAGAGTATTTTAGAGTTATATGCCAGTGTAATTGCATGTTATTTATGTGCTATGATTTATTGTGATATGTTTTATATATGATTCAGAGTTACAGAGTTAGGACCTTTGGGTCCACAGAGTTAGGACGTTGGGGTCCACAGAGTTAGGGCCAGAGGGCCCATAGAGAGTTGGGGCTGGAGGGCCCCACTGAGACACATAAACCTGAGGGTCAACAGAGTTACAGCCTTGAGTGGCTATTATGTGTTAAAGTGGTATTTTGGGGAACTCACTAAGCATTTATGCTTACAGTGTTATGTGTTATGTGTTTCAGGTACCAGCGATGATCGCGGGAAGGCGCCGACATGATTCGTACACTATATTTTGATCTTGGGTTTTGTATTGATACAATGTTGTTATAACGATTTGTTTATGTTTTCAAATGATATTTTATGGGTTACAAAAGTGAAAATTTGTTCAAAATTTTATGGTGTTACAAGTTGGTATTAGAGCCTTGGTTTGAGGGATTCAGATATATCTTCGGGCGTATCTGAACTCAAACTGGGGATTTGAGGAAACTTTTAATAATAAAAATAAAGATAATATTTTTGAAAAAGAATAAAAAGAGTTTTGAGACAAACAGAGCAGAGCCGTGTGTACGATCAGCTAGCGCCCGAACGGTGATTTCCCAAAATACCCTCCTAATAAGTGATTATCAGATATGTTATGTATGCTATATGATGATTTACGATATGCATGCTAGAGTAGACTAGGTATTCTTATTAGGACTAGAGTGGCCTGATATATGATGCCTTAGTCTTGGGGTTTTACTGCTAGAGATGCTTAAGAGTGATTTGGATAGCAGCGAGGCGCTTATGAGAGTTTTGTTAGAGAGTAGCACATGATAGAAAGAGTAGAGTAATTAGGATTTGAGGCTCAAGGAGGAGGACTTGGGATGAATGCCAATGCGGTATGGATGGTAGTATTGGGCCCGTAATACTGAAGATACTTGGTTGGTACGCAGCCCAAGTAAGAATCCTTTGGGCACCAAGGAACGAGTAGGGTGGAGTTATCGAGTGTATTTATACTCGAAAAGGGTATATAATATTCTTATGTTGTATTTTAGAAGGAGACCATGGTTGGGACGCGCCACACACCAGTGATCTGCAGTTCGAGTGATAATGAGATCCGTAGGATCATCCAGGAGGAGGTGGTTGCGGCCATCATGGCAGTGATACCAGAGATGTTCGGGTCTATCAAGACCACTATGATGGAGACATTTGATGAGAGATACACTGCTCTTTCTGAGGCTGTTGTTGCTGCGGCCACTGCAGCTATAGCTACGACTAGGCCGCAGGGTGGTGATGCGTTGTTATTCTGGGAGTTCAACTACAGAAAACCACCGGAGTTTTACGGGACCCAAGACCCGATCGCGGCGATGAGATGGATTTCTGATATAGAGTGGTGTTTCTTTACTTGCTCATCTCCAGAGCATTTGAGAGTCCGGTTTGCGCTGAACCAGCTTCGCTTGGGAGCGAAGGACTGGTGGAAGTTTGTGATTGCGCACTTTACGCCTGCTGAGCTTGTTGCGGTGACCTGGAAGAGGTTCACCGCTATGTTTCGAGATGAGTACGTTCACCAGTTGGAGAGGGAGCGTTTGGCCCAGGAGTTTCTGACCCTCAAGCATGGTACTGAGTCTGTTACGGTGATTACGAGGATGTTTCATAAGCGGGCGGTGTTCTGCCCAGAGCACGTGTCCTCCGAGCAGGCACGCATGAGTCGATATTTGAGCATTCTGAGGAGGGATATATGTGAGTTCATGGAGAACTCAACGTACCGGACATTTCCTGAGCTTCAGGAAAATGCCCGGAAGAGGGAGATAGAGTTGGAGACCCAAGCCAGGGAGGAGGCTGAGTCTCAGGGAAAGGATCGGCGGCCGACTCAGTCTCAGCCGGCAGCCAAGCAGGTCAAATCCGCTGATTCGAGATCTGGGAACCAGAAGGGCCACACTTGTGGTAAGTGCGGCAAGAGCCACGCGGGCATTTGCAGAGCAGGGTCTTGCTACAAGTATGGCAAGGAGGGGCACATGGCCAAGGATTGCCCTAAGGGTTTTTCAGTTTGTTTTCATTGCATCCAGACTGGACACCGGAAGGCAGAGTGTCCACAGTTGTGGGGGTCAGCATAGGGAACATTTCCGGGATCAGCCCCTGCTGCGGTGAGAGCTGCGGAAGTTTAGCCTGCGAAGGTTAAAGCACCGAAGGCACGTGGGAGAGCCTTCCAGTTGACTGCGGAGGAGGTCCGCGCAGCGCCCGATGTCGTGGCCGGTATGTACTCTTTCATGTATTCTTTTACATTCTGTGATGATTGTGCTTATATTATGTTATGCGTAGGTACCTTCCTTGTGAATTCTGTACCTACTCTAGTGTTATTTGACTCGGGTGCGAGTTGATCTTTTGTATTGTTGGCCTTTAGCCGACACATCAGTACTAGTAGAGATGCGATGAGTTGACCTATGAGAGTTTCCATAGCGGATGAGTGAGCGGTGTATGCCACCGAGGTGATACTCGAGATTTTCGGGGTTGAGTTTCTGATAGATTTGGTCCCTATTGCGATGATGTCTATGTCATTGTGGGCATGGACTGGTTGAGCAGATTTGGAGCGATCATCGACTACGAGCGACAGCTGGTGACCATGCGAGACCCTAGTGGGGGAGTCCTTACGGTGTACGGCGAGGGTACACATTCCGGTTCAGCATTTTGCTCAGCCGCCAGGGCGAGACAGAGCCTTCAGCAGGGATGTAAGGGATTCATAGCATATGTTATGGACGCAAGGGTTGAGTCGGAGAGACCAAGGTCTGTGAGGGAGGTTCCGATAGTGCGTGAGTTTCCGGATGTATTTCCAAAGGAGTTGTCAGGCGTACCTCCTGTGAGGCGGGTGGAGTTCAGTATCGATTTGTTTCCGGGGGCCGCGCCTATCGCCAAGGCGCCCTATCGCCTTGCGGCTCCAGAGATGTAGGAGCTATCCTCGCAGCTGCAGGAGCTACTGGGGAAGGGATTTATTCGACCGAGTAGTTCACCGTGGGGAGCTCCTATCCTTTTTGTCAAGAAAAAGAATGTTTCACACCGGATGTGCATTGACTACCGGGAGTTGAACAAATTAACGGTCAAGAACCGTTACCCGTTGCCAAGGATTGACGATTTGTTCGATCAGTTGCAGGGAGCATCTTGGTTTTCCAAGATCGACTTGAGGTCTGGATATCATCAGGTGAGGGTACGAGATGAGGATATTCAGAAGACAACATTTAGGACTCGTTACGGGCATTACGAGTTCGTGGTGATGCCTTTCGGGCTCACCAACGCACCAACGGTGCTCATGGACCTCATGAACAGGGTGTGCAGACCGATGTTGGATCGCTCAGTAATCGCATTCATCGCAACATTTTGGTGTATTCGAGATCTAGAGAGCAGCATGAGGAGCACCTAAGGGAGATCCTAGGGGTTTTGAGATCGGAGAGGCTTTATGCCAAGTTCTCCAAGTGTGATTTCTGGTTACGAGAGGTCCAGTTCTTAGGACATCTCGTTAACCAAAAATGGATATTGGTCGATCCCGCCAAAATTGAGGCGGTGATGAGTTGGGAGGTGCCGAGGTCACCCACGGAGATCAGGAGTTTTCTAGGTCTGGCAGGTTATTATTGGAGATTCATCAGGGATTTCTCCAAGATCGCTGTGCCACTCACTAAGTGGACCCGGAAGGGTGTAGTTTTTGCATGGGGCCCAGAGCAGCAAGCCTCATTCGAGACGCTTCGCCATAGATTATGCGAAGCCCCGGTGTTAGCCCTTCCGGAGGGAATGGAGGATTTTGTGGTATATTGTGACGCGTCGATATCACGGTTGGGAGTAGTACTTATGCAGAGGGGTCATGTGATAGCGTATGCATCGAGGCAGCTGAAGCCTCATGAGGCGAGGTATCCTACACATGATTTGGTGTTGGGGCAGTGGTGTTCGCCCTCAAGATTTGGCGTCACTATTTATATGGGGTCCGGTGTACCATATACACGGATCACAAGAGCCTGAATTACTTGATAGATCAGCCCAACCTGAATATGCGGCAGAGGAGATGGCTGGATGTGGTAAAGGATTATGATTGCGAGATCCTGTACCACCCGGGAAAAGCCAACATGGTGGCTGATGCCTTGAGTCGTAGGGCGGAGAATGTTCCGATGCGTGACATTTGTATGAGGTTGACGGTGATGACTCCGGTGTTAGACACCATTCGAGGAGCTCAGGCCGAGGCCGTTAGGCCGGAAAACCAGAAGAGAGAGCGGGTTATCGGGAAAGTATCAGAGTTTATCACTGATGGTCGGGGATTATGACGTTCCAAGGTCGGATCTGGGTACCGCATGTGGGCGGAACGCGTACCATTCTGATTGAAGAGGCTCATCAATCGAAGTTCTCGATCCATCCCGTGGCCACTAAGATGTATTTGGACCTGAAAAGGGAGTATTGGTGGCCCTGTATGAAGAGGGATGTTGCATGGTTCGTGGAGAGGTGTCTAAAATGTCGCAGGGTTAAGGCCGAGCATCAGAGACCTCACGGCAAGTTGCAGCCGTTGGAGATTCCCGAGTGGAAGTGGGAACAGATCGCCTTGGACTTTATCACCAAATTGCCAAGGACTGCGAGGGGCGTCGATGCAATTTGGGTGATTATAGATCGATTGACGAAGAGCGCTCATTTCCTCGCTATTAGCGAGAGCTTTTCCACAGAGAGGTTGGCGGAGATGTATGTGAGGGAAGTGGTAGCACGGCATGGAATGCCGATCTCGATTGTCTCAGACTGAGATGTGCGTTTCACCTCTAGATTTTGGAAGAAATTCCATGAGGAATTGGGTACTAGACTGCATTTTAGTACCGCGTACCACCCTCAGACGGATGGACAAAGCGAGCGGATGATTCAGAAGCTCGAGGATATGATCCGGGCATGTGTGTTGGATTTCGGTGGGAGTTGGGACACATACTTACCCTTGGCGGAATTTTTCTACAACAACAGCCATCATTTGAGCATTGGTATGCCACCCTTTGAGCTGTTGTATGTGAGGAGGTGTCGGACCCCCATTTGTTGGGGAGAAGTGGGGCAGCGTGTGATGGGTACCACGGAGATAGTGCTCCAGACGTCTGAGCAGATCCAGCAGGTCAGGCAGAGGTTGTTGACCGCTCAGAGTTGCCAAAAGAGTTATACTGATAGGCGATGATCCGAGCTCGAATTTCATGTATGTGATTTGGTGCTTCTGAAAGTATCTCCTTCGAAAGGAGTGATCCGATTTAGAAATAGGGGCAAGCTGGGACCCTGATATATTGGGCCGTTTAAAGTGATCGCGAGGGTGGGTAGGGTAGCGTATCGCTTGGAGCTACCTGCAGAGTTGGATTAGATTCATGACACTTTCCACGTATCGCAGTTACGAAAGTGTATAGCATATGAGTCGGCAGTGGTGCCATTGGAGGACATTCAGGTGGATGCGAGGCTGAATTATGCTGAGAGACCGGTGGCGATCAGGGATCGGAAGATCAAGGTTTTGAGGAACAAGGAAGTGCCTCTGGTTTTGGTTCAGTGGCAGCACTGGAAGGGGTCCGAGCTAACTTGGGAGCCGGAGCGTGAGATGCGTGAGCAGCATCCAGAGTTATTTCCAGAGTGAGACTTCGAGGGCGAAGTCCGATTCTAGTGGGGGAGAATTGTAACAGCCGGGTTTCCAGGTATTTTATTTTATTTAATTATTTTTGAATTATGAGAAAGAACTCAGCGAGTTGATGCGTAGACTCGCCGAGTAGGGTCGTGATTGTTCATCCGGATTCGCTTTGGACTCGGCGAGTCCATGAGTGGACTCGGCGAGTCCACGCTGTTTAATGAAACCCTAAATCCCCGGGTTTGGAGCCTATATAAGGGCACTTATAGCCTCTCATTGCGGCTAGCAATCCCTTGAGAGAACCCTAAGAGAGTCAAAATCGTTGTGAGGAAGAAGAAGACACTTTTGATCCTTGTATCTTTGGTTTAGCAAGAAGGAGGTGCAAGAGCAAGAGGGGAGGTGCGATTCTAGTAGTTCCAGGGATTCAGAGACTTCATTTTGAGGTAATAGTTCGAACCTCCTTCAGTTTTGGTGTTGATCTATAGAGTTAGGGTTTTCTAACCCCTTTGGAGAGTGATTATGTGGAGCAAATGGTCCCTCTTCGAGTTTGTGCCTTGGATCTGGACTCAAAGAGGTCTAGAGACCTTAACCATTGGACCTTTATGGATTATTTTGGGGTTATTGGACTTAGGTTGCCATTTTTCGGACTAAATCTCCTTTTGATGCCTTGTTATTGTTATACAAGCATCAAGTTTCGAGCTTTACGTGATATTCATGCTTGGGAAAGCTAGATCTTTGATTTAGGGAAACAAATCTGACCTCAGGAGGCCAATAGAGTTTGTGCATGGCATGAAATCGCCGAGTTGTTCTTGAGACTCGGCGAGTAGGGTTACGGTTTCACGTAAATAGCTCAGTGAGTAGACTTGCTGAGTTCGGGGATGACTCAGTGAGTCAGAAAGGAGTTAGATGACTGGAGTTCAAGGCGGCACTCACCGAGTTGTTCTTGAGACTCGGCGAGTTGAGTCGTGGTGGCCCCGCGATTCATGCCTAGTATGACTTGTCAAGCATAGGGAGGGACTTGGCCTGCCAAGCGAGACAAAGTGTTAAAGAACATGTGTGAACTCGCCGAGTCACCAGAGTGCACTCGGCGAGTAGGGTCAAAGTGTGACCATTGACTTTTAGGGTTTGGTTAATGCAATACTTGTGTTGAGAGACGGGGGGGGGGGGGGGGGGTAAAATAGCCTTTTTCCCTCCTGAGGGTGCCAAAGGCAGGTTGAGTCTAGTCTTGAGAATTATGTTTATAAGAGTATTTACTTTATGTGAATAGGTCAAGACTAGGCAATATTCCTACCGAGTCAGAGATTTACCGAGATGCCTAAGGTGAGTCTTCTCACTATACTTTACCTAGTGTGGTAACAGAGTTACGTGATAGAGTATTTTAGAGTTATATGCCAGTGTAATTGCATGTTATTTATGTGCTATGATTTATTGTGATATGTTTTATATATGATTCAGAGTTACAGAGTTAGGACCTTCGGGTCCACAGAGTTAGGACTTTCGGGTCCACAGAGTTAGGGCCAGAGGGCCCATAGAGAGCTGACGCTAGAAGGCCCCACTGAGACACATAGACCTGAGGGTCAACAGAGTTACAGCCTCGAGTGTCTATTATGTGTTAGAGTGGTATTTTAGGGAACTCACTAAGCATTTATGCTTACAGTGTTATGTGTTATGTGTTTCAGGTACCAGCAATGATCGCGGGAAGGCGCCGGCATGATTCGTACACACGCATACTGGAGTTTTTATATATATTTTGATCTTGGGTTTTGTATTGATACAATGTTGTTATAACGATTTGTTTATGTTTTCAAATGATATTTTATGGGTTACAAAAGTGAAAAATTGTTCAAATTTTTACGGTGTTACAGAGAGTTTCTCGTCGCCCAAGTTTCAATTGGACAGAGACTTGGAATCATGCAACTTGGTTGCATGATGAATGAGAAATTTTATATTTGGAAATTAGACTAATTCGTTGACAAAATGTCAAGTGAAGGACTAGGAGACCGAGTACACAAAGTTATGTGTTGATCAAGTCCACCACAAGAGTGACAAAGATATTCGTCATGATTTACTAAAGGTTTAGTAAATATGATTATACTTATAAGCTTAAGTGTAATTCTGGGTTGATTGAAAGAGTTTCAATCAATAGCAGAACGGATAAGAAGAATCAAGTAGGCAAAAAGATAAAAGTTTCTCTCTCTAAGAAGAAGGGAGAGTACCTTTTATTATGTTTTATGATAGGTCTTAATGATTAAGAACCATATCTTAATTGATCCTCTAAATGAGTCTTAGTACAATTGTATGTATGAGAAGAGGAATCAAGAATTGAAGAAATGGTTAAATCAAGAAGTCAATCATACTTCGTTCCAAAAACAAGTCTTAGAGTTAAGATTGTGACATTGAGTGACAAGTCTTAAGAAGGTTTATAACATTCATCAAATGTGGAAAGTTGTGATGTCTTGGATAAGACAAAGACCAACTAGGACCAATTTTGTGAAGTGTTTGTCTTGATAAAAGCTACACTAACTCTTGAATATTTGTTTGTCGAGAAATGTATATTGACAAGAGAATCTTATATGTCAAGGATTCAGTGGGAGTCTTAATGGTCTTGAAAAGTTCAAGAAATAATCAAGAATAAACCTTATTGATCATCACTAGCACACGACTTGAGGTTCACAACCTATCGTGTTGACACTATCTTGTTTCTGTGTCGTTCCAATTGAGTTAATTATGCATGTGAGTTTTATGAGTTCTCATTTGAACGCATAAAAGCAAGCACCTTGATCAATGAAAAGTACATTGATAGGAAAGGATGAGTTGCTTAACTACTTGGAAGACATGGTGGGCACTCATGTTACCATAAGGCAGGAAATCAAGATTGAGAAAGTTCGGTCCATATGAGTTTGGATTTGTCGCAAACTTTGGTTTTGACAAATTTGCATGGATAGGAACAGATACACCATAAAAATATAAGTGTCATAAGATTCCCTCCTTCATGAAAATGACTATGATGAAATTCTTTCACTAAGAGAGATTTTAAGAAGATAGTGATTGTGAAAATTGTATTCTCAAATTCGATTATGGTTACGGTATCCCTTTCCATGATTCGAATTATGAGATTTGGCAATTAGTCTGAATTGTTTAGACACACATATGAGGTATCTAAGGAAAAGGTGTATAAGTTTGAGAAGCTTAGATAAAGGATTATCAAAGCATTAGGTATTAGAAATATGAACTTAAGAAATTCAATAGGTATTGTTTTCTGGAAGTTAAGCTGTTTTCTGAATACATGTCAAAGCTAGTGGGAGCATAAGTGTTATTCTTATATGATAATAATCATCATGATAGTGGCAGCATAAATGTTATGCTTGTATGATTATTATGGAAAGTATTGCAAGTTAGCAATATTAATTATAGAAAACAAGAGTTATACTTTGCAAAGTCGTAAGGGTCGAAAAGTTGTTTTGCTATAATTAAGGGAGAGAATATTATGCTTCATTTCAAATCTAAAGGCTTAGGTTGTGGAATGTTAACAAATTTAGTCAAGGATACATAGTGCGTTCTCAAAATTTCGATTATGATTACAACATTCGTCTTCATAATTCGAATTATAAGAACATGACACATAAGATATTATGGCAGAAGATTGATAAAATATTGTATCTTTATGTAAGACATTATGCTTCGTGTCCCATACGCTTCGGGTATAGGATGGATTGCAAATGCTATAATATTTGACGATTCTAAAATTTTCCAAATGTCTAGCGCATTAAGAGGAAAAAAGGACAAGAATCGGTTTTGACTAAGATAATTAAACAACTATGAAAGGACGATCCAAAGCTCGCTGAGGATTGGTCGCTTGTGAGTAGTTGGAATTATGGGATTGGATGGACCATATCGACATTATTATGAATAGATAAGATTCTATTAAGAATGAGTTTTCATATGGTAAATATGGAAATGTTTCCATATTGAGAGTTGATTATTGAGAATCTATGTCTAGATTAGAAACTTTTATGCAAGAAGGATGTTCAAAGGAATGTACTTTGAGTGAGAGACATCATATCTATAGAATTGTTTATGATAGAGATTGGCCAAGTCTTGATGATTTTGAGCTATGACTTTACAAAAGGATCATTGCATAAAATGTTAGAATCTAGTATATTCTATAAGTGGCAAGAATTTGATATTCTTACACTTGTGATAAGGATTGGGAGTTGTGAAATGAGTATGATTGGAAATGTGTTCATTTGATCTGTTTCACAAAGTAAGCACCATAAGTAAACATTGTGTGCATGCTGAGAGCATGGGACAAGTGTAGTAATAATTCAAGAAAGAAATTGATTACCCGAAACAACAAATAATGAGTAATCAATATGGTGATTAAATAAAATGTTTTATTTATACCCAGAGTTTGGGGCCATACGGGATTTTGTATTATTCTTGTGTTTCACTTTGCATGTTTTGACTTCCTGAATAATTAATTATTTCAGAATAATTAAATTATTCGAATGGACCACAGTCGTTCATATATTGGAAGTAGGTATGAATGAAGACTGTCGTGAATTGGTGTGTGGATTTTTTAAAGTGTATTAAACATAAGCAAATGTTTACTGCAACGTTCATGAGTGCTTATGAATATGATTTGAGCATTGGATTAAACCCACGCTTACTTGGATCACTTCATGAATTGTATCATGATTGATTGGTGAGACAATAACATCTTATATTCTTGAAACCGAGATATGTGAGTTGTATCTTGCGAGTCGGTTGCACATTGATAATATGTAAACGCACCAGTAACTTGGTGTTATAAAACATATTGTTGTGTGTGATTCGGTAAGTGAGTGCAAGCAAGCATTGAATCAAAGTTTATCCGTTCCTTTTATCCAAAGTAGGATGAAAGCGATATCTATGGGCCCCTCGATGATTTAGTGATGGCACATAAGCACTCGGCCAAGCCAAGACTAATTTGATGTGTTCAATTGTAGTCTGTTGTCAGTCGTCATAAATCAGAAATCGGGAAACAAAACATAGACTGAGAGAATGATCAAAATCCATGTCTCAAGTCTATACGATATCAAGAATGGAGGAATATATGATCCCTTATCTAAAGGACACGCTTTTGATAAGATCAGAGTTGACAACGGCTTTTGAAAGCTACGATTGCTAATCAGGATCTGACGTTATTCGCATAATAGTTATTAGACTTATCCAAGTGGAAGACTGTTGGATTTGTGACTAAGTCCATAACTATTTTGGTATGTACTTGCCCCGATTGTGCATGGTCCTTTTGGGTTGCCTTCACAGTGGTGACTAGACATGATGATTATTGAGGAGAGAGGCTGGTTTATTGTTAAGAATAATAAATTAGGGTATAAATATGATTTGTTAATATATTATATGAATAATATATTAATTTGGAATCATATTATTAATTAGTATTTAAGCAGAAATTAATTTAGAATTAATTTTGGGATTAAAGGAACTGACTGAAAGTGCAGGGGCTATTTTGTAATTATTCAATAGTTGAGTCTTTGGGCCATTGGATCACCTTTATTAAGGCTTAAACAAAAATCCTAGAAGGATCTAGGAGTTTTCATCCAAGGGCTTAAGGAAAGGAGTCCATGTACTTGCTTAGGCCCTAAGCTAAGGGATTAGGGTTTACACCTTGAAACCCTAATTAGCCTTAAGTATAAATACCACCGTAAGGCACTAAGATTTCGTCCAAGCCTTCAAAAACCCTAAAAGAGACGAAATCTAGGCAATATACTCTTCTCTCCTCTCTCCCATATTCATCCTTTCACCTAGTGTGTTTGTGAGCCATTAGAGGTACTTCACTTGTGGTACTTGCTTTCAAGAGCTAAGGAAATTCGAGTAACTAGTTGTTATTGCTATATAACAACAAAAGGTAAGTATTCTATTTTTATATATGAATTTCGAAAATAATAGTAGCATGCCAGGTTTCTTTTTGTGTTCATAAAGTTGTATAACTAATAGTGAAAACATAGATCCAACTCTAGGGTTGCATGCACACATAGGATTGTTTGTATAAAACCCATCACCATCTCCTAGGTCTCTGAATCCTCAAATTATCCATGAAGTTGATTTTGAAAGCTTGATCATACCAATAGAAACAAATCTTGATTTGGAATCTCGATCAAGACCATCGTCATCAACTAAAGATTCGATTTCTCAAAATGTCTCTAGTCCGACCCCAACCTTTCCTCCATTTTATTCTGATCTATTTCAAACTTCTCAGAATGAGGGGAGAATAGTCATCCAACCCTCAAATCAAATGTTGATGGATTTCAAGATGCTCCAGAACAATTTTCTGAATTTGATCCCACTCCGAACAACAAAGAAGATGATGCCAATTTCTTTGAATTTCCAAACGATGACGACGTTGACATATTTGGTTCAGAAGTTCTGGGAGAGCATCATCCTAAAATTCAAAATGTTCAGGAGGAGAAACATAACTTGATTGTTGATATCAGATCATCTGCTACAGAATAACTTCCGAGATTGCATATCTGGATAAAGGATCATCCTCAAAATCAAGTCGTTGAAATTTCAACGCTGGTGTTAAAACTCGATCTGCTATCGACATTCAAAATGAGTGTCATTTTTTGGCATTCATTTCAACAGTTGAATAAAATCCATCAAGGAAGCTTTAGAACATTCTGATTGGATTACAACCATGTAAGAAGAGCTAAAAGAATTTGATAGAAATAAAGGGTGGACTCTTGTCACTCCTCCTCAGGATCACCCCATTGTTGGTACAAGATGGGTCTTCCAAAACAAACTCGATAACGCCAGAGTTATAATCAGAAACAAAGCGATATTAGTGGCCAAAGTATTTATTCAGATTGAAGGAATTGACTATAACAAGACCTTTGATCATGTTGGTCATCTTGAATCTATCCAAATCTTTCTCGCTTATGTTGCTTACAAAGGCTTTAAAGTTTACCAATTAGACGTTAAAAGTGCCTTTCTCAATGGTGAACTTGATACCGACGTGAATCTTTAACAACCTTGGTATTTGTAAACCTTTCATATCCAAACTACAGTTACAAACTTCAAAAAGCAGTTTATCGCCTTAAGCAACCTCCACGTGCCTAATACTAGACTCTCACTGATTTTTCTGAAGCATCCGAGTTTTCAAATAGGATTTCTTGATCCTACATTATTTCGAAGTTCGAATGGAAACCATCACATGTTAGTTCCAATATATGTTGATAACATGATCTTCGGATCAACGAATTCAATGATGGTTGCTGATTTTGCAAAGTTAATGGTTAGTCAATTCCAAATGAGCATGAATTGTGAATTAAGAGTCTTCCTCGGTCTATAAGTTAAGCATACCAATAGAGGAATCTTTATTCATCAAGAGAAATACATTTTGAAGTTATGAAATAATATCCAATGGACACATGTGCCTCTGCAAAGGTTCCAATGGGTTTCAGACAAAAAATCTTCTCGGACCCATCATACGTTGTTGTTGATCAGAAGAACCATAGGGGAATGACTGGATCACTACTCTACCTCACTGCAAATCGTCTGAACATCATGTTGTCTACATGCATGTGTGCTAGATTCTAGGTTAATCCAAAGATGTTTCATTTTCTGTCCATCAAGAAAATTTTTCGATATCTCAAAGGAACAAAGAAACTTGAAATTTGGTTTCTGGAAAATGAAAGTTTCCTTCTTCAAACCTATTCTGACTCAAATTGTGGATGTTTTTAACTGGATCAAAAAAGCACATCTGGAGGTTGTAAATTTTTGGGTGGAAGATTGGTTAAATGGTCATCCAAGAAACAAAACTGTATTGCTCTCTCAATGGTTGAAGAAGAATACATTGTTGCTGCAAGATGCACTTCACAAGTTCTTTGGATGAAATCTTAGATTTTGGATTGTGGTTAGCGATTCACTCTCAATGTGTAATTGCGATTTCTTAATATCTAATTCAGCATTCCATGACCAAGCACATTGACATTCAGTACCATTTTATTAAAGATCATGTTCTAAAAGGAAACATTAAGCTCATTTTTTTTTCTATTTGATGATGAAATTGCTGATATCTTTACTAAGGCATTAGATGAAACCAAATTCAATGGATTTCTGAACAAAATCGGAATGATGGTTCTTGATATACAATTCTTCGAAGAGGCTTGTACTCTCTAATGGAAACATCAGAAAGTAACATAGTTCAAAAGTCAAATTATTTCTCCTTGGAATTGTTTCCTCTCGGAAAATATACGATCATTATATGTATCTTTTTGTCTAGCCACTACTTCCAATCTTAAGTTTTTTTTAGATTTCATCATCAATTAAAGTCATGAATGATTTAGTTACATCAGAGTACTTGTGAAATTCCCATCTCCGAGAATATATATATCAAAAACAAGCATGTGTTTCGAAGTTCACCTCAGAATTCAAACCTAAAACGGTAAACTGAGTTCATCACTTATCTTTCGTTCCTTCAATTCTTGGAATATCAGTTTTTTTGAAATCGCTCCTCTAAGATCTTCATACATTTTACCTCTGATATTCAGTTTGAGACCGTTCCATCTCGAACTCTATACTATGTACTAATGATGTGTTTATCTTCTTTCCGATGTACTTAATGACATGTCATATTAGAATCTGATTATTCTGAGATCCTTAACCATAAAGGAATTTTAAGGTTATCACTAAAGTTTTTATCCTGAAACGTTTTTAATTAAGAGATTAACAATAATTTTCCTCATTAATATCCTTTTAATTCTCAATAAACGTGCTTTGGAACATGTTCAAATAAAGCAATGAGTGATATTTGAACTGAATCGAAGAGTTTCTCTTTTGAACAAACTAACGTCCCATATTTCGTTTGAAACAGTCATTTAGGTTGCCTTTTTAGGCAATGCATTTAATGAGACCCATTTCGTGTTCAGGTGCCATCATTCCATTCTTCGACCCGACCTGAAATATCCAACCTATAAAAGAATTTTGAATGCTAACTGTTCCCACTTTTCACTTCTGCTATCTTCTTCCAAGAGCCTTCTTTCTGTACTCTGTTCTTCAAGCTTTCAAACCTTCAATAATAGTGCCTTCTCAAACTACTCCTAAAGCTTCCAAACCTTCATTGAAGAAGAAATCATCAAAGGGATCTTCCTCATCTTCATCCACTGAGTTAATTCTCAGAGAAACAACTCAGTTGTTTTCTCGCGATCCAATGGATTATGATGAATCCATCCATATCATGATCAAATTCATCTCGTGCCACCCTATCATAGTTCCTATCACCAAAATCCCTAACCCTAAACTTCCTCTTAGTATTCTTCACAAAGCATTTGAACCCATAAAAATTAAAGGTGATGTAGTGGAGGTTAAGATTGATGATGATAAGATTGTTCCACTCCACAAGAACACCTTCTTTAAAGCAATCAACGTTGCAGAAAACCCCAAAGGTTTTTGCGTTCAAGAACTGGCGACTAAAGAGTTTCAGATGTTTCTGAATCAAGTTGGGTACAATGGAGAATTAAAAGGTAAGGAGTTCAAGAAGTCTATTATTCCTGGACTATGGACTATACCGATACACTTAATCCTTCAAGGATTGTCCGGAAAAATGGTGGTACAGACACCATGAGCAAAGATTGGGTCTATATTGTGTACAACATCATTTCCAGAAGAGGCAATGCATTTGACGTGACCAAGGTGTTGTGGAAAGACTTCTGGAAATTCACTGTCAAGAGGAAGCCCAATGAAATTTCCAGTCCGAGATTCTGGGCTCTGATGCTACAACAACTGTATTGAAGGATTTAAGGCCATTCCTCTCAACTCGGACATCAAAGAGGTATATTGTTCTTTTAAAGTTATAAACACTTATAGGTTATTGAACCAATCCACTTTCGGACCTATCAGATGTCTTCTAGTACACATGTTAGCCACAGTTTCATCTGACTCACCATATCTCAAACATCATCTTGAGATTTCATTTGTGTTTAACCCAACATAATCTAACCTAATCTCGGATGATCCATCCTCGGATGTGAACAAATCAACTTCTTCAGGATGACACAAGAAGAAGATGGCCAAAAGAAAGCAATCACCCTCAAAAGTTCGAGCCAAAAATAGAACCAAATCTGGTGAATCCTCTCAAAAGGATTCACACGATAGTGTTTGACCTGACTCTAGGTCTCATCCTACCCGTCCCATCTACTTTTCCGAAGTACCCTTCGGAGTTTGAATATCACATGCACACACTCACAGGGAGTTTACACATAATCTACCACCATGTTCTCAAAAAGATGGTGCAAGTATTGAACAAAGTCCCTTTAAGTCCCTGGGACACACTCATGAGTCGCTTTGGAAATCCATCTCAGTTCTACACAAGCACAATCAGGGGCCCCTGTCTCTGCTTCTAAGCTTTTCGGAGCTGGAGTAGTCCCTCCTACTTTGAAAGCCACAACCAATCTAATACCTACTTCAGGTAAAGGATGATCAGGTATTTTTTACAACGACTAGTCTGATTTTGTTGACAGGGTTCATATGAGACATTTGGAGCTCACTAGAGAACAATTTGAATTGTAACAACGCAAATTTTCAAATAAAATTTTCATTTAAAATAAAGTGATTTCATTCAACCAATAGCATTTATTCCATGTTTCATGTCAAATACATATATAAAATCCCCAAGATCTCAAATAGCAGCAGTGTGTATGCATCATGCCGGCGCCTTCCCACGGTCCTCGCTAGTACCTGAAACACATACATAACAACTTGTAAGCATAAATGCTTAGTGAGTTCCCCAGTATACGACTTACACATATACGCCTTTCCAGGCCCTGACCTTCCGGTCCACAACACATCGCCTTCCGGCCCGTAACATAATCGCCTTCCGGCCCATAACATATTGCCTTCCGGCCCATAACATATTGCCTTCCGGCCCATAACATATTGCCTTCCGGCCCATAACATTTACAACACATAATACATTTAATCTAACGCACATAGCACATATACCATATATCACACCTGACCTTTCTGTCACATAACATATCGCCTTCCGGCCCGTATAAACATACATATCATGCATAGCAACTACCTTTCTATTTATAGCATATATAACATACATCGTATTCGACCTTCCGTTCACACAGTCAAACCCTTCCGGGTATAGTATAGTGAGAAGACTCACCTCGTGGTAATGAAAACTATAAACTCTTGAAATCACTCGCACTCGATCCGCCGATCTGCAGACTCCCTATAATACCATATACCCTTATTAATACTCTTATCATTCAAGACAACTGACCCTAAGAAATTATATGCAGGTCAACTCCGGTCTACGGTCAACTGAACCGGACTCGTTGAGTGCAAAGGTGACTCGACGAGTCGAGACGTCCTCTCCAACTTTCCCTGATGTTCCCTTTCTACTCGTCGAGTATCCCCCTTGACTCGATGAGATCCTCGTGGAAGAATCGCGGGGCCACCCCGACTCCACTCGCCGAGTCTGAAGAACAACTCGGCGAGTCCCAGTGAATCTTCAAGCTACTCGCCGAGTTTGTTCATTGGACTCGGCGAGTCCATGCCATGCAGTCGATCAACTGCTTCCTGAAATACGTATGGTCCCGACATACACAATCATGGGACTTTCTGGACCTCTAAACATCCTATTACTGGGGTATAAACGTTTGGGTAACAACATAATAATCCATCTACTCACCAAATGGGTTTCATAAACCCTAAATCCGTGTACACATCAAAATAACAGGAATGATCCGAAGTATTACCTGAAAAACGTACTCTCTGTGTCCCCAAACCTCAGAACTCGATCCCCTTGATCTTCCTTTGACCAAAACCCTTCCTCTTCTTGCCTAACAAATTCTTCAAGGTTCCAATAGCCTCTAATCTTGCTCTAGATGTCCACAGACGCTTAGGGTTCTTCTCAATCGGCTAAAAGACAGACAATGATGGCATATGGGGCGTTATATACGATCCAAAACCAAACGGCTAGGGTTTCTGCTGAACAGCGTAGACTCGCCGAGTCCATAATGGACTCGTCGAGTCCAGTCGCGAACCCGCGACCCAGTCTGTGGTCCTACTCGGCGAGTCTGGCTCCAACTCGCCGAGTCCCCTCCAAAAATGCCCCAAAAATAGTTTTAAAGCAATACCTGAAATTCCGGGCTGTTACAACTCTCCCCCACTAGAACTAGACTTCGCCCTCGAAGTCTCACTCTGCGAATAACTCCGGATGTTGCTCCCGCATCTCACGCTCCGGCTCCCAAGTCATCTCCGATCCTTTCCGATGTTGCCACTGAACCAACACCAGAGGTACTTCCTTGTTCCGCAGAACCTTGATCTTCCGATCCCTGATAGCTACCGGTCTCTCAGCGTAATTCAGGCTCGCATCCACCTGAATATCCTCTAACGGAACCACTGCCGATTCATCGGCTATACACTTCCTCAACTGTGATACGTGAAAGGTATTGTGAATCTGTCCCAACTCTACTGGCAACTCCAACCGATAAGCTACCCGACCTACCCTTGCAATTACACGAAATGGACCTATGAACCGGGGCCCCAACTTGCCCCTCTTTCTGAACCTGATCACTCCCTTCCAAGGAGAAACCTTCAGGAGAACGAAGTCGCCAACCTGGAATTCCAGCTCGGACCGACGTCTGTCCGCATAACTCTTCTGTCGGCTCTGGGCGGTCAATAACCTCTGCCTAACCTGCTGAATCTTATCTGTCGTCTAGAGTACGATCTCTGTACTGCCCATCACTCTCTGTCCCACCTCTCCCCAACAAATGGGAGTCCGACACCTCCTACCATACAACAACTCAAAAGGTGGCATACCAATGCTCGAATGATGGCTGTTGTTGTAGGAAAACTCAGCCAAGGGTAAATGCGCATCCCAGCTACCCCCGAAGTCTAGCACACACGCTCTAATCATGTCTTCCAATGTCTGAATCGTCCGCTCGCTCTGACCGTCTGTCTGGGGATGGTATGCGGTACTAAAATGCAGTTTAGTACCCAGCTCCTCATGGAATTTCTTCCAGATCCTGGAAGTGAAGTGTACATCACGGTCTGAAACAATCGAGATCGGCACTCCATGCCGAGATACTACCTCTCTCACGTATAACTCCGCCAACTTCTCCGCTGATGAACTCTCGCTAATGGCAAGGAAGTGTGCACTCTTCGTCAATCTATCCACAATCACCCAAATTGCATCGACTCCCCTGGTAGTTCTCGGCAATTTGGTAATGAAATCCATAGTAATCTGTTCCCACTTCCACTCAGGAATCTCCAAGGGCTGCAACTTACCATGCGGTCTCTGGTGCTCGGCCTTAACCCTACAGCAGGTCAAACACCTCTCAACGAACCATGCGACGTCTCTCTTCATACAAGGCCACCAATATTCCTTCCTCAAGTCCAAATACATCTTCGTAGCACCGGGATGGATCGAGAATCTCGATCTATGAGCCTCCTCCATCAAAGTAGCACGCGTACCGCCCACGAATGGTACCCAAATCCGACCCTGAAAAGTTAGAAGTCCTCGTCCATCCTTAACGAACTCTAAAATTAACCCAACGACCCGCTCTTTCTTCTGCATCTCGGATCTCACAACCTCGGCCTGTGCCCCACGAATAGAATCTAATACTGGAGACATCACCGTCAGTCTCAGACATACGTCTCACAATGGAGTGCTCTCCGCCCTACGACTTAATGCATCGGCTACCACGTTAGCCTTGCCTGGGTGGTATAGGATCTCACAGTCATAATCCTTAACCACGTCCAACCATCTCCTCTGACGCATATTTAGGTTGGGTTGATCCATCAAATACTTCAAACTCTTATGGTCCGTGTATATAGTACAACGAACCCCGTACAGGTAGTGACGCCAAATCTTGAGAGCGAACACTACTGCCCCCAACTCTAAGTCATGCGTGGGATATCTCGCCTCGTGAGGCTTTAATTGCCTCGATGCATAAGCTATCACATGGCCTCTCTGCATCAACACTGCACCCAGTCCCGAAATCGATGCATCGCAATATACAACAAAATCTTCCATCCCCTCCGGGAGAGCTAATACCGGGGCTTCGCATAGCCTCTGACGAAGTGTCTCGAAGGAAGTCTGTTGCTTGGGTCCCCATGTGAACACAACACCCTTCCGGGTCAATCTGGTGAGCGGTACCGCGATCTTGGAAAAGTCCCTAATAAACCTCCGATAGTACCCCGCCAACCCAAGGAAACTCCTGATCTCGGAAGGTGACTTCGGTGCCTCCCAACTCATCACTGCTTCCACCTTGGCCGGATTGATCAATATCCCTGCCTGATTAATAACATGTCCAAGAAATTGGACCTCCCGCAACCAGAAGTCACATTTGGAGAATTTTGCATATAGCTTCTCCGACCTCAATACCTCAAGGACCTCCCTCAAATGTCCCTCATGCTGCTCTCTAGTTCGCGAATACACTAGGATGTCGTCGATAAATACAATCACAGACCGATCCAACATCGGCCTGCATACCCTGTTCATGAGGTCCATGAACACTGCCGGGGCATTGGTGAGCCCGAAAGGCATCACCACGAACTCGTAATGCCCATACCGCGTCCTGAATGCTGTCTTCTGGACGTCCTCATCCCGCACTCTTACCTGATGCTACCCTGATCTCAAATCGATCTTGGAAAACCAAGATGCCCCTTGCAACTGATCGAATAGATCATCGATCCTAGGTAACGGATAGCGGTTCTTGACCGTCACCTTGTTCAACTCCCGGTAATCAATGCACATCCGGTGTGAACCATCCTTCTTCTTGACGAACAGAATCGGTGCTCCCCACGGCGAGCTACTCGGCCGAATAAATCCCTTCCCCAGCAACTCCTGGAGTTGCGAGGACAACTCTTGCATCTCTGGAGGTGCAAGACGATAAGGCACCTTCGCAATAGGCGCAGCCCCCGGAATCAGATCGATACCAAACTCTACTTGCCTCGCAGGAGGTACTCCCGGCAACTCCTCGGGAAAAACATCAGGAAACTCGCGCACCACTGGAACCTCCTCCACTTCCCTCGGTCTCTCAAAAGCCTCCTGCGTATCCATCACATACGCCACAAAACCTTTACATCCCTGCTGTAGGCATTGCCTCGCCCTAGCGGCCGAACAAAAAGCTGATCCCGAACGGGACCCTCGCCGTATACCGTAAGAACTCCCCCACTAGGGTCTCGTATAGTCACTAGTTGACGCTCGCAGTCGATGACAGCGCTAAATCGGCTCAACAAGTCCATGCCCACGATGACACAGACATCCCCCATCGCAATAGGAATTAGGTCAATCGGAAACGCAACCCCGAAAATCTCTAGTACACATCCCCGAAGAACCTCCGTGGCACAAACCACCCTCTCGGCCGCTATAGAAACGCTCAGAGGCCGACTTAACGGCTCACGAGTAATGCTGATATGCTGACTAAAAGCTAAAGATACAAAGGATCTACTCGCACCCGAATCAAATAACACTAGAGCAGGCATAGAGTTCACAAGAAAAGTACCTACACATACATTAACATAAGCATAAAATTTCGACTTTGAAGTAAATATGTGAATTACAGCATACCTGCCACAACATCGGGCGCAACGCGGACCTCCTCCGCAGTCAGCTGAAAGGCTCTCCCGCGAGCCCTCGGGGCCTCGACCTTCGCTGGTCGAGTCTCAGTAGTCCTGGTAATCGGTGTAGATCCCTGACGAAGCTGCGGGCACTCGGCCTTCCGATGGCCCGTCTGGTTGCAGTGAAAGCAAACCATAAACCCCTTAGGACAATCCCTGGCGATGTGTCCCTCCTTGCCACACTTGTAGCAACCACTAGATCGACACGCCCCCTCATGACCCTTGCCGCACTTTCTGCAAGTGCGGCCCTTCGGACCTCCCATTCTCGAATCAGCGGACTTGATCCGCTTGGCTGCCGGCTGAGACTGAGCCGGCCGCCGATCCACCTGCCGAGACTCGGCCTCCTCCGTGGCCTGGGTCTCCAACTCGATCTCGCGCTTCCTGGCGTTCGCCTGAAGCTCAGTGAAAGTACGATAGGTGGAGTTTGACACAAACTCCCGGATATCCCTCCTCAAAACGCCTAAATACCGGCTCATCCGTGACTGCTCTATAGATACCAGCTCGGGGCAGAACATCGCCCTCTCGTGAAACTTCCGTGTGACCACCGCAACGGAATCAGTACCCTGCTTAAGGGTCAAGAACTCCTGAATCAATCGTTCCCTCTCCACTGGGGGAACGTACTCGTCCCTGAACATCTCAGTAAACCTCTCCCATGTCAACGTTGTAATCTCTGCCAAAGTGAAGTTCGCCGTCACGAACTTCCACCAATCCTTCGCTCCCAGACGGAGCTGGTTCAAGGCGAACCGTACCCTCAGGTGCTCCGGGCATGAGCAAGTGTAGAAGCACCCCTCAATGTCGGCGATCCACCTCATCGCAGCAATGGGATCCTGCGTCCCATCGAACTCAGGGGGTTTCGTGTTGCTGAATTCCCGGAACAACAACGAATCGCCCCCTTGCGGCCTGGCAGCGGCCACGGCTGCGGTAGCGGCAGCGGCTGCAGCCTCAGTCAGTGCGGCGTACCGCTCCTCAAACGTCTTCATCAGTGTGGTCTTAATAGACCCAAACATCTCCGGGATCTCAGCCCGGATCGCTGCAGCTACCTCCTCCTGAATCATCTGACGAATATCCTCGTCGCTCACACTGCTCGAACTCGCCCCATGACGTGTGGTAACCATGATGTCTCTGAAATACAACATAAAATTATCAGAGACTCCATCAAGTACAATTGTACTCGATAACGCAACCCTACTCAGTCTCCGATATCCAGGGATTCTTACTTGGGTCTTCCACCGACCCGGTGTCTTCGGTAGTATGGGCCCAATACTACCGACCACACCGTGTCAGTATTCGTCCCAAATCTTCCTCCCCAAACCCCGAATAGTGAGTACTCTACCTCTAGTATGCACTATCTACTTGCACGCTATCGAATATCTCATATAAGCAAACTCCCTAGACTAAGGCATCACAAAACAGGCCATTCTAGTCCTATCATGAATACCTAGTCTTCTAGCATGCATAACAATTCATAATTCAGTGCATAACATAACATTGTAAGGTATTCTGGGGATCTTTACCGTTCGGGTGCTGGCTGATCGTACACACTGCTCCGTTCTTGTTTACCACCTTACCATTTATAAAAATTTATGTCTTTATTATTTTTAAAAGATGTTTCCTCAAATCCTCGGTTTGAGTTCAGTTACACCCGAAGGTACACCCGAATCCCTCAAACCAAGGCTTTGATACCAATTGTAACAACGCAAATTTTCAAATAAAATTTTCATTTAAAATAAAGTGATTTCATTCAACCAATAGCATTTATTCCATGTTTCATATCAAATACATATATAAAATCCCCAAGATCTCAAATAGCAGCAGTGTGTATGCATCATGCCGGCGCCTTCCCACGGTCCTCGCTAGTACCTGAAACACATACATAACAACTTGTAAGCATAAATGCTTAGTGAGTTCCCCAGTATACGACTTACACATATACGCCTTTCCAGGCCCTGACCTTCCGGTCCACAACACATCGCCTTCCGGCCCGTAACATAATCGCCTTCCGGCCCATAACATATTGCCTTCCGGCCCATAACATATTGCCTTCCGGCCCATAACATTTACAACACATCATACATTTAATCTAACGCACATAGCACATATACCATATATCATACCTGACCTTTCTGTCACATAACATATCGCCTTCCGGCCCGTATAAACATACATATCATGCATAGCAACTACCTTTCTATTTATAGCATATATAACATACATCGTATTCGACCTTCCGGTCACACAGTCAAACCCTTCCGGGTATAGTATAGTGAGAAGACTCACCTCGTGGTAATGAAAACTATCAACTCTTGAAATCACTCGCACTCGATCCGCCGATCTGCAGACTCCCTATAATACCATATACCCTTATTAATACTCTTATCATTCAAGACAACTGACCCTAAGAAATTATATGCAGGTCAACTCCGGTCAACGGTCAACTGAACCGGACTCGTCGAGTGCAAAGGTGACTCGACGAGTCGAGACGTCCTCTCCAACTTTCCCTGATGTTCCCTTTCTACTCGTCGAGTATCCCCCTTGACTCGACGAGATCCTCGTGGAAGAATCGCGGGGCCACCCCGACTCCACTCGCCGAGTCTAAAGAACAACTCGGCGAGTCCCAGTGAATCTTCAAGCTACTCGCTGAGTCTGTTCATTGGACTCGGCGAGTCCATGCCATGCAGTCGATCAACTGCTTCCTGAAATAAGTATGGTCCCGACATACACAATCATGGGACTTTCTGGACCTCTAAACATCCTATTACCGGGGTATAAACGTTTGGGTAACAACATAATAATCCATCTACTCACCAAATGGGTTTCATAAACCCTAAATCCGTGTATACATCAAAATAACAGGAATGATCCGAAGTATTACCTAAAAAACGTACTCTCTGTGTCCCCAAACCTCAGAACTCGATCCCCTTGATCTTCCTTTGACCAAAACCCTTCCTCTTCTTGCCTAACAAATTCTTCAAGGTTCCAATAGCCTCTAATCTTGCTCTAGATATCCACAGACGCTTAGGGTTCTTCTCAATCGGCTAAAAGACGGACAATGACGGCATATGGGGCGTTATATACGATCCAAAACCAAACGGCTAGGGTTTCTGCTGAACAGCGTAGACTCACCGAGTCCATAATGGACTCGTCGAGTCCAGTCGCGAACCCGCGACCCAGTCTGTGGTCCTACTCGGCGAGTCTGGCTCCAACTCGCCGAGTCCCTTCCAAAAATGCCCCAAAAATAGTTTTAAAGCAATACCTGAAATTCCGGGCTGTTACATGAATATATGCTTATTTCTATGCGTCAACGTGCTCTACGAAGTCGTCTTCCTTTCACTTTTACATCTGATAAAGAAACTGATCAGGCTCTCAAGCCTTTCGATGAGGCTCAGAATATTACTTCTCCAGGAGATGTTCCCGACTCTACAAATGTTTCGGATGATCCTCCTCCGAATTTCACATGTAAAGAAGCTCTTAATCATCCTATTGATGATGATCTCTCCAATGAGGTCATGTTTGAAGATAACAACACAAAAATTATTGCTATTTCGATCCCTTCCTCTTTCAACTTTCTATATAAGCCCTCCTCCTCGAAACTATTTTACAATTTTGGTCTCTCTTTATCCTCTGAGGAATCCAAAGAAGAAGAAAATACTGAAGTGAACAAGCATTGCTCTCCTAAAGTTACCTTGGAAAGTGATTAAGGTAACAAGGCTTAAGTTAATTTAGTTGATGACCTCAAGCTTTCCGAACCACATGATGATGCAGATGATTATGATGGTAAGAAGTCTAAAATCTCTGCCTCGGACACATGATCTTCAGGTGAAATATTGTAGATCCTTTTTCCCTGTTAGAACTTCAAGACAATGTGGCCTCAGTTGTCTCTAAAGCCGACTCCCTTGATCAGAAAGTCATAGACCTTGATTTGAAGCTTGATCAAAAGGTTACATTAAATCTCTTTCCGAGATCCAAGTTTCCACTCCCTCACAACTTAACCGAGCCAATCAGCTCGACCAACTTATTTCCCTTCATGTCAAGCGCACGATCAAAGAAGTAGAACATAAATACAATGATAGTCTTGACCGACAAATTTCTACCACCACCATTATGCTCAATATTCATGAAGACATGATTATTGCTACCAATGAACTCATCAAGCAGACTCATGTGTGTCATAAGAAATAGATTCAAAGACTTGAAAAGAATATTTGTCAAAAAATTCCGTGAACATGGTCATGCAACAGGTGCTCATCAAGCTCATACGTGCATCTTGGAATATTGTGGATGTTCTGAGCAACTAGTTTGATGAGATGATCGTTATTTTGGATGAAGAATTTGTCTATCTTAAAGCTCAAGCTCCTACAGCCAAGGCATACAACGCTCTCACCAAACAGCTCAACACGTTTTCAACGAGTCTTTGAATGGTTAGAGGAACTCATAACTGTAGTAGTACTTGTATCAGAGGTAGGGTCGTCGCATGCAAGAGGGGGAGAAAGAGAAAGAACAATTCAATGGAAATCCATCTTGGATTTTGTGCACAAAGATGAATCAACTGATGAATAAATTCTCGATGTCAAAACTCATAAACCTCTTGAAAAAAGTGAGGAAGAAGATGAATACTTGGCTAAAACTGTGATCTTAGGACTTCAAGCCAACAGGGAACAACCCGTACATGTCATTTCGGAAGTAGAGAATATGAAATGGTCCTCGGTTTCTTGGCTATCATCATTAGCAGAAGTGTTCAAACAAATTTGAGACATGGCAAAGCTCAAGACTAAGCTGACAATTGATGCATTCCGAGCCATTCACTCCATGCTTCCAATAATTCCTGATCTGAGGATCGTTCGAATTGATGAAGGCTCTCCCATCTGGAAACCTAATGATATCCCTAAAGAGCCTATTATTCCTCTCCCATCTGAAATATTCATCACTGAAACCGATCATCAAATCATTTCCTCTATTTTTGGCATACGTGAAAATCCCCAAGATAAAGGAATACAGATTACAACAAATTCGGACAACCTAGTGAAGACATTTAGAAAGTCTGAGGGTTGGTCTCAGGAACAGATCGGTCAAGCTTTGGAAGAAAGCATTCAAATTCAAGCGCTTAAAGACAACCTGAATCTGATGTCGGCATCTCTCCTCTTTTCCGAGAAGGAGTTATTCATGATATACACTTGATTCCAATGCACTATGATCTTCCAACACAAGATGTTGACTAACTTGACTTGCCAATCTCTCCACATGGTTATTTATATATCAAGTACACTCCTCTGCATCTAAATGGTGATGCTCAAACCATCATCAAAATTGAGTGTGAGAGATTGAGAATATTTTACTCCGTCAACGCACGACCCCAAAAGGAAGTGTAGTCTTGGAAGAGGATTACCAATATCATCGGGTATGGTAACAAGGTTCATAGCAAATTTGATTTCAATTACATGTTGTACAGATAGTATGTTTCTCAGAACAAAGAATCCACCATCATAATCATGGATGCTGACTTTCCTTCGATCAACCTAAATGACATTCTCACTTTAGTTGCTCACTTCTGAGATTTCCAAACAAGTGAATCAAGCATTAGAGCCTACAATACTGCAATAAGCTTCCTAAAGGACTATATTGCTAAATTTTGACGATCCGACATTGAATTTTCTCACCTTTTCGGAACGGAGAGCATTCTGGAAAAAATCACTACTGAGCTTCCTGAATCACATATCCTAGCAGATGGCCCTATTGAAGAACCGGAACACGGTTATGTATATCTTAAAAAGAAGACTAATAGATTTCTTGACAAACACCTTGTTCCAACAAAGATCTTTTATAAGTTCATTACCAATGCTGTCAAAATTCGAACACATCAAGAATAAATTTATTGAGCATCTTAGATGGTATATTAAAGTCCGAAGCTAGCTCCATAGTGCTTATCCCTTTTTATTTGATGAAGCTAAGTGTAGAGTTATTTGATTTCTAAGGTCACTTAGGATAGATTTCTTGACAAACACTTTGCAGTTTTAGATAGTCTATGCAGTCTTGATAGCATGTCTTTTTATCACTTCTTGTCTATTTAAGGAGATGCGATTTTGATGCAATCTGACAGTTAGAGCAACATTCTCATTCATATAAATACCAAGTATCTTTCAAGTCAAATCATTCTCTCTATCATTCCCATTGTTCTTAATATATCTTTACATTGTTCATACTAATTTTCACTTACTTGAATACTTTGTTGAAGTTCTCATTTCAAGACAAGATTGGTTTACCAGACTTGCCTAGATTCTTAATATTAGCAACTTACATTAATCTCAAGTTAATTCAAGGTTTGATTTATCAAACCTTGTCCACACACATATATTCTTGCACTCTCAAAATAATCCATTCTCATTACAATGAATTGTCATTTTCTTTAATGACTTAATGAAACAATAACATTCACTAGATTAAAATATAATGAATAAGTTCATGTCTTAAGAGACAACCTCGTGAGATATATGAAATTATATACACTTAAAGATCCAATTCCTAAACTATTTGTTTTCATCAATAAGCCTGAACATGATACCTAGTAAAGGTGTCACTATGATGCTAAAGATGTTTCTAACATCAGACTAGGAATAGTTCAAAGCCCTAAATAGTCACCCTGTGTGATCTAGGAGGCCTATGTTTTATGGACCGAACACCTTTAAACCTAAGAAATCCAGTAAGGCCCACATATATGGATCTTGTTTCTTTTGTGGAGAAACTAGACACTGGAAGAGAATCTGCTCCTCTTATCCAGGAAAGAAAGTTTGGAAGAGACTAGTAATGCATGTGTTTACTAGATAGAACTTATACTTTTCATATAACACTTACGTATTGTGTACTTAAATGTTAAAATAATATTCGTAAATGGATTGAAAATATTTACAAAAGAGTAACCAACCGAGCATAATCAAGTTGGAACTACACTTTCGGGGTTTAGTTTATTATGCTTGAAACATAATGTACTTGTAGTTTGTTTTGGAACAATATATGTTTTAATTTAGCTTGCCTAAAATATATGTCTCAGTTTAATTTATGAATGATTGACTATTTACTTAAATCATTTTTCATAACATTCACCATCATATTTGGAAAAGATTAAAATTATTTTATGAGACTAGATCTCTTAATTAGAATTACAAAGTAAATATCAATATTTAATAAATAAAAAGTTCTATATGCAAAATACTTTTGAAATAAACTTGTTTTAAATCAAACTCATCTTTGACATTCTTTGTTTATTATATAAATAACATGCACATATTCCAATTTAAAGAAAGGGATCTTTGAAAGAAAATAATGTAGTTTATTTGACATATATAAATCTTATTTTTATATGAAAGATTCCTAATGTTATTTTCACTAAGTAGTAAAGAAAATAATTATTAAGGAACTATACACTATGGTGTATGAATTCCTCTCTAATGAAAGTCTAAGATTTATCATAAGATACCAAATCAACTTTATTAATAAGTATGATAGTTTTAATTATATTTAACATGGTAAAACATAATTATGAACCCTTTGTTTATGTTTTTCAAGTATAAAGTTGAGATACAAACCAACAAGAATTATCTAAAGCCTTAATGAAAATAAAGTATGAATTAAATATTACTTGGAACAATTTTCTTTCTAATTGGTAGAAATGTCCTCATTTTATTTCATTTGGATAACACCTAGAACACTATCAATTGTACCTTGAGTACAAACACCAAGTAACTAGTAGATATAACATTTTTTCATAAGATTTGTATGGAAAGGCTCCATCGCTATCTTACATAAATGTTTTATGGATTTATAGCCTATGTTGGACTAAAGATTTTAAACCTAAAATTCACTAAATACATATTTGTATATAACACTCTAAATGTAGCTTAGATTATTATAAGTAAACCCACCAAGAATAAGTTTTTCTTATTCCTCTAATAGCTGAGTTACCAGAAAGCAAGATTCTAATGACAAAGCAAATGGGAGGTACATGGAACTTGAAGTAGCTCAAGAACCATTACTTGATGTAGTTACAATTGTCACTAGTTTTAACAAGGATTGTTTACTAGCTATTCACAAACACAAATTGATCGCATTATTGGTAGAAATCATCTATGACTTGAGAAGTGTGTAATCTCTCATTGATGAGCTTTTATTGATGGTTTCTAGTAAATCCATCAAATACCAAGATGCTATGTCAGATCTCAAATCTGATTAATGATTTAGAGTCATCAACGTGAGATTTAGTCCATGTATGATAATCAAGTATGGTCTTGATTGAATTTTCTCTCTATAGCAAGGCTAGAAGGAGTAAGTGATTTTTCTAGAAAGAATACATTACATGGATAACCATATACATTTATAGAAAGACTTGTAATATAAGGATTTTCTTATATTCATGTCATTAAATATGGTCTTTATCATACTCATGACACTGACTATGATCGAACCTTTTTCACATATAGCTATGATTAGATCAACAAGGATATTCTTTACTAGGAATTCATATTCTCAATATGAAATATAGCAAATAGATTTCAAGAAAAATCGCTCTTCTTAATAGACATCTACTAGAAGATATATATATATATATATATATATATATATATATATATATATATATATATATATATATATATATATATATTAGACTGGAACTTTTCTTAACTCATGTTATCCTAATACAATGGATAAAGATTAAGATCCACTTGTGGATATAAGAAAAACATCTTAATATTGTAATCATCATTTTAATATGAAACCACATGTTGTACTTTTAAATCAAAATGAATAAAACATATATGTTTAATAAGAAATAGTGGAAGCATAGTGACATTCCTAATCTTGTATGAATGAGACATAATGAATCATAAGAAATTTCCTTCTGACCATGCCATGCCTTTTCAACTTGAGTCAAAATGTGTTTCTAATATGAAATACTTAGAAGGACAAGATACATGCTTGGAATGTAAAATCTATAGAGATAGATAAAATTAATGTTAAAAGTTTTATCTCTGTATGCATATATTAACAATATCTTGAAAGAAATCAAGAAGGAAGGTTCCTCTGTAGGAACCTTTACATTGTCACATGGCACTGATTTTGAGCTAGCCTTAAAAGGACCTAGCTCATAGGTTTGAACTAGCTTAAATGATATATATCCGATTTGCTTGGCAAATTAATCCATCATTTATGCCATATTGTGCATAAGACTTTGTATATAATTACGCTATGAGCATAACATAATATACTAATTGAATACAAGATTAAGTCACCAGATCACTATAGAAACATTCTATAAGTACTTTAAAAGAACTAAGATAATGTATATGAGACAATTAGTTTAGTATAAAATCTTCATGTAAAGAGCTACATAAGATTTAGATTTCTAAACATATATATATATATATATATATATATATATATATATATATATAATTATGAATTATAATTAGATTATGACTTCATTGTGGGATAAAGAGTAAGTTTAGCTAAAATGAGGTCCAAGCAAAACAAAATGACACAATATACTACAAAAAGACTACACTACTTTAGAAGTTCAAATCTAATATGTAGCACCTGGTTTCCGGTATGTGAATTTTATTTGAGCATTTCCCTATTTTAGCCTTGGACTCGGCGAGTCATAAGGTCCGACTCGCCGAGTAGGGACGAGACTTAGGACACGTTTAAGTTGGGGACTCGGCGAGTCCATACCCGGACTCGGCGAGTCACCGCTGTTGGATGAAACCATAAATTTCAAGGGTTTGCACCCTATTTAAACCCTCATTCCGCCCAACCTCGTCCCCATTCACCCCCCAGAACTCCCAACCTCGCTTTTCCCTTATTTCCTTGAGAGATTGAAGTGTTTTTGGAGTGTTCTTGAAGATTTTGAGGAGAAAGAAGAGTAGATCAAGAAGAGGAGAAGGAGACCAGGCATCTTTGTGTCATCCCAACATTTTCCTTGAGGTATAGCTCGTTTCCCCCTGTTTTCAAGCTTGTAATCTCTTTTAGCTTCATAGGAGTCCTTCTTGGGCTCTTCCCCAAGCTTGTTTGTGCTTTGTGGGTTGTAATAAGTTGTTAGCCTTTAGATCTAGGCATGATTTAGTCCCTGGAACTTGGATCTAATGCCTTTATGGGGTTATATTGCATGAAAACCCTAGATCTACCTCTTTTGGTGCACTTTGAGCCTTAAAATCCATATTGGTGAATATCTACACGTAAAGTTGGAAACTTTACGTGTGATTTGTGTCCTAGAAGCCAAGATCTGTGAATGGCATGGACTGGAATTGAGCAAATCGGCGTATTTGATGGATGCATGGCTGCGACTCGGCGAGTCGTGTATGTGACTTGACGAGTCTGGTCGCGAGTCACTGGAGTGGTCCCTTCATGATGTGTCGAGTTGAGCCGTGAGCCACAAGGGGTGACTCGGTGAGTTGGGAGCTGAATTCACCCATGTTAGGACTCGGCGAGTCAATGCCTTGACTCGGCGAGTCCAAGGCAATCTTCTTAAAGATCAAGAACAACTCATCGAGTTTGTTCATACGGCTCGACGAGTTGGATGAAGATTGTCTGAGTTCTTGGATCAAGAGGGTACTCGTCGAGTCGATGCCACACTCGACGAGTAACAGTGTGCAGAACTGAGAAGTGAGAGTAGGACTCGGCGTGTTGGGCGGCCCAACTCGGTGAGTCAGCCCAAAAGAGAGTTGACTTTGACCAAGGGTAAAAGAGTCATTTTACCCCAAGCGCAGTGTTTACTATTTGATTGAGTGTGTTTATGGACTTGTAGCCGAGGAGATTCAGGAGCAGCAGCCGTTAGCTTCCCGAGCCACACACTCAGCAACCAGCTTACGAGGTGAGTTTCCTTCCAGTAGGGACGGGTCTAAGGCCACAATGCCGGCCCGTTCAGTTAGCAGAAGTTTCCGGACTTCGGTCCGATGCAGTAGTTAGTATGTTTGATGCCTTCGTGGCTCAGACAGGATTTATGTGCCATGTGTTATGTGTTATGTGTTATGTGTTCCGGGCTATGGCCCGATGTAGTATGCAGTATATGTGTTCATGCTAGTTGATATGTTATGCTACGCTATGATTCAGTTAGTTATGGACTTTGGTCCGATGCAGTTAGTCCCGGACTATGGTCCGATGCAGGGGACAAGGTCCCAGTCAGTTCCGGACTTTGGTCCGATGCAGTTAGTTCCAGACTTCGGTCCGATGCAGGGGATAAGGTCCCAGTCAGTTCCGGAGTTCGGTCCGATGCAGTTTCCGGACTTCGGTCCGATGCAGGGGACAAGGTCCCAGTCAGTCCCGGACTTCGGTCCGATGCAGTTTCCGGGCTTAGGCCCGATGCAGTGGGCGAGGCCCAATATGTGTTTATATGTTATTGTATGGTATGTGGTAGTTTGGGGGAGCTCACTAAGCTTCGTGCTTACAGTTTCAGTTTTGGTTTCAGGTACTTCCGCAAGCAAAGGGAAGAGCTCGAGGTGATAGCATCGCACACACCACAGCTTAGCTTTTGTCCTGGGGATGGTTTTAGTTGTTTTGGATCTGATATAGTATGATACAGTTTTCCGCACAGTATTTTATTATGATTTGGGATACATCGCGTATGTTTTCTTCGTGTTATGATACTCATATTATGGTTTTGATTATAGTAAAAAACGAAAATTTTGGGTCGTTTCAAGTTGGTATCAGAGCCCTGGTTTGAGGGATTCGGATACACTTCCGGGTGTGTCTGAACTCAAACTAAGGGAAATAAAAGATTTTAGTAAAATAAAAAAATGTTTTACCAAAAAGAATTTTGAAAGCACTTAGAAAGAAAGAATTGTTTTTAACAAGATAGAGGTGTGTGCATGCGGTCAGCCGAGCTCAAGTAAGTACTCCCAAATTACCCATACAAGTTAACTGTTCAGTTTCAGTTTCAGTAGAACAGCATGCTAGTATAGGACTAAGGATCTAGGAGAATGCCTTATGTGCCTGCTTATGTGTTACAGCTTTATGAGTATTGCATGCTAGTACTGAGTAGACAGCAGTAGGATAGCCTGATTAGGTTATGGCTGTTAGTGGAAGCTTAGCATCCTATGCTAGTGCAGTTTCTTGTTATGAGAATAGTTTGGCCTGAGTCTGTTTCCCTTGTCCGAATGCTGCTTGCTTCGTGCTTGGTGGGGTTCTGAGTAGTGGGAGTTAGCCATTAGGTGAACACGTCACACCACATGTGATCAGGTTTGAATAATCCCAGAGTGCTGGAACTGGCCCTATTGCGTAGCTCTTGTTTGAGTCCAACCGTTGTAGGGACGGATCCTTTACTTGAAGGATTATCTGATCCTCATCACATGTGATGGTGTTTAGGTGGTGGCTAACTGGCATTATGAGGAGACCTACAGCAGCTGAGGACCAGTCGTGTTAAGCTTGAGGTTTCCCTAGGGCAAGCCTAGGATGAGAGTAGCAAAGAATAGCAGTAGTAGAAGTGACTTGGTGGAGTCAAGGCAGTTCTTGAGGAAAGTACGGATAGATGTGGAAGGTAGTATGGGCCCGTACTACTGAAAGCAGAGGATCAGTACTCGAATCAAGGAAGGCCAAGACAAGAACAGGAAGCTAGTAGCAGTGTCATGATCCCTTGAGATATTTCAGTGTTCTGATGTTGTTATGATATGTTTCAGAATGGTAGTTTTGCGTCCGAGACCAGCAGTCGGCAGCTCAGATGCCGGAGGGGGATCAGGATCAGGATCAGGCCCGGAGGTCGGGCAGATGGATGAGCAGACTAGAGAGTTCCTTTCTTCTGAGGTTACCCGCATCATACTGGAGCAGACTCCTGTGATCTTCGGTTCGATCAAGGAGGGTATTTTAGAGCTGATGGATGAGAGATTGAGTACTTTCCGTGCTGAGATGGCGGCCGTGATGGGGTCGCGCACACTTACATTCAGGGAGTTCAGGGCATGCGGGGCTCCAAACTATCATGGGGCGCGGGACCCCATATCGAGTACTAGATGGTTGGCGGATGTGGCCAACGCTTTCCGCACTAGCAGGTGTCCCGAGGGGGACAAGGTCAGATTGGCGTCCTGTCTTCTGAAGGACAGGGCACGGGATTGGTGGGAGGAGGTCGGACATGCCATCGGGGATGATGCGGCATTGGATGCCATGACCTGGGCTGATTTCTCTACCAGGTTCAGGGCGGAGTTCGCACCGGTCATTGAGGTGCAGCAGTTAGCTAGGGAGTTTCAGGACCTTACCCAGACTATAGAGACAGTGGCGGAGATCACCGCCAAGTTCAGGGAGAGGGCCCTTCTTGTTCCTCAGTATGCAGCCGATGAGGAGATGAAGAAGGCCTGTTATCATGAGATGTTGCGGAGTGACATCCGCATGTTTGTGAGCCGGTCCAATTGTAAAACGCTGGACGACATGATTGCCAGAGCTAGAGAGAGGGAGATTGATCTCGAGATGGAGAAGAAGAGGAAACCGGAGGCGGTTTCGGGTTCAGGCAGTGTGGGCAAAAAGCCCAAGGTTTCAGATCACAGGTCTAGGAGTCAACAGAGCCACGGTCGGTGTGGCAAGTGTGGGATATTGCACGAGGGGGCGTGCAAGGCAAGGAGTTCCGGCTGCTACAAGTGCGGTCGGACTGGGCATTTGAGTAGGGATTGTACGGCCCCTACTACTACGGTTACAGCATCAAATCTGATTTGCTTTCAGTGCAATCAGAGGGGACATAAAAGGTCCCAGTGTCCCAGTTTAGCTTCAGCAGGGAAGGTGGTTGCACCTGCCCCTGCCACCTTGAGGATTACGGATGGCCGGCAGGGCCAATTTGATGCGCCAGTGGCAAAGAGCAGGGCATTTCAGATGACAGCAGAGGAGGCGCGAGCGACTCCTGATGTGGTGACGGGTATGTATCTTTCCTCCATCTTTTAATTGTTATAATATCGTTTGAATATTACTTAATGATATGTTTTATTTAGGGTCGTTCTCGGTGAACGGCATCCCTGCTTTGGTATTGTTCGATTCGGGGGCTACCCGATCATTTGTATCGCTTGCGCTTAGCAAGAGATTTAGCAGAGCTCCAGGGGAGCTGGATTGTCCATTAGAGGTTGAGATAGCAGATGATAGGACCGTGAGGGTCGGCAGAGTACATAGAGGGTGTTCCCTTCAGATATTTGATGAGCAGTTTTCAGTGGACCTGGTTCCTATTCCCCTGCGTGGGAATAAAGTTATTGTGGGCATGGATTGGCTCAGCCCCAATGGGGCGGTGATTGATTGTGAGCTTCAGCTAGTGAGGGTTCGCACTCCCAGTGGGGGAGAGATAGTGATTCAGGGCGAGAGGCCCCAGCGAGGACCGACCTTTTGTTCCGCCGCAAGGGCGAGGCGCTACGTTCAGCAGGGTTGCGCCGGTTTTGTAGCTTACGTCTTGGATGCCCGGGAGAAGGGCAAGATGACGATTGATGATGTTCCTATTGTTCGTGACTACCCGGATGTGTTTCCCGAGGATTTGCCGGGGATACCTCCAGAGAGGCAGGTTGAGTTCAGGATCGACCTAGTTCCTGGTGCGGCTCCGATAGCCAAAGCACCGTATCGACTTGCTCCCCCTGAGATGCAGGAGTTGTCTACACAGCTTCAGGAGCTGTTAGACAAGGGTTTCATTCGGCCGAGCAGTTCGCCTTGGGGAGCGCCGATCTTATTTGTGAGGAAGGAGGATGGGTCGCATCGCATGTGCATTCATTATCGGGAGTTGAACAAAGTAACGGTGAAGAACCGTTACCCACTTCCGAGGATAGATGACTTGTTTGATCAGCTTCAGGGAGCGTCTTGGTTCTCCAAGATCGATCTACGCTCCGGTTATCATCAGATGAGGGTTAGAGATGAGGATGTACAGAAGACTGCTTTCAGGACCCGGTATGGTCATTATGAGTTCGTGGTGATGCCATTTGGGCTCACCAATGCCCCAGCCGCGTTCATGGATCTCATAAACCGCGTGTGCAGACCGATGCTGGATCGGTCGGTGATAGTATTCATAGATGACATCTTGGTATATTCCAAGACACAGGGGCAGCACGAGGAGCACCTGCGGGAGGTGTTGGAGACTTTGAGGAGGGAGAGACTTTTCGCAAAGTTCTCCAAGTGTGAGTTCTGGTTGCGCGAGGTGCAGTTTCTTGGTCATCTCGTCAACCAGAAGGGTATTTTGGTAGATCCGGCCAAGATTGAGGCCGTGATGCAGTAGGAGGTCCCGAGGTCTCCATCTGAGATTCGGAGCTTCCTAGGGCTGGCAGGGTATTATCAGAGATTTATTCAGGACTTCTCCAAGATAGCAGTGCCGCTCACCCGACTAACCAAGAAGTCGATGGTTTTTCGTTGGGGGCCTGAGCAGCAGGCGACGTTTGATACTCTCAGACAGAGATTGTGCGAGGCTCCGATCCTTACCTTGCCAGAGGGAGTAGAGGACTTCGTAGTCTATTGTGATGCTTCGATCACAGGTATGGGAGCAGTATTGATGCAGCGAGGACACGTAGTAGCTTATGCCTCGAGACAGTTGAAGCCTCACGAGGCTAATTATCCTACCCACGACTTGGAGCTGGGGGCAGTTGTATTTGCCCTTAAGATTTGGAGACATTACCTTTATGGGGTCCGCTGTACTATTTACACGGATCACAAGAGTTTGCGATATCTTATGGATCAGCCGAGTTTGAACATGAGGCAGAGGAGATGGTTGGACGTGCTGAAGGACTATGACTGTGAGATCCTTTATCATCCAGGGAAGGCCAATGTGGTGGCCGACGCCCTGAGCCGCAAGGTGTCGACGGCCCCTATCAGAGATCTGTGTATGAGGATGACAGTGATCACTCCGTTGTTGGAGCGGATCAAGGAGGCTCAGATGGAGGGCCTCAAGGAGGAGAGACAGAAGTGTGAGAGGATAGTGGGCCGAGTAGCTTCATTTGATTACGACAGTCGGGGTTTGTTGACGCTTCATGGTAGGGTGTGGGTACCGTACTGGGGTGGGGTACGGCAAGTATTGATGGACGAGGCTCATAAGTCTCGATTTTCTATCCACCCAGGAGCGACAAAGATGTATCGAGATCTTCGACCTGATTATTGGTGGCCCTGCATGAAGCGGGACGTCGCTTGGTATGTTGAGAGATGTTTGACCTGCCGGAAGGTCAAGGCGGAGCACCAGAGACCTCACGGCAAGATGCAGCCGTTAGACATTCCCGTGTGGAAATGGGAGGATATCACCATGGATTTTGTCACCAAACTCGCCAGGACCGCACGTGGAGTGGACTCGATATGGGTAGTAGTGGATCGGTTGACGAAGAGTGCTCATTTTATTCCGATTCAGGAGAGTATATCGGCAGAAAAGTTAGCCGATATCTATGTGCGGGAGATTGTGGCACGTCATGGAGTGCCGGTATCGGTGGTGTCGGACCGAGATGTGCATTTCACGTCCAGATTCTGGAAGCGGTTCCACGACGAGATGGGTACTCGTCTCCATTTCAGCACCGCTTTCCACCCTCAGACTGACGGGCAGAGCGAGAGGACGATTCAGACTCTTGAGGGCATGCTTAGGGCATGTGTTCTAGATTTTGGGGGCAGTTGGGATACGTATCTTCCGTTAGCGGAATTCTCGTATAACAACAGTTATCATGCGAGCATTGATCGACCTCCTTTTGAGATGTTATATGGCAGGAAGTGCAGGACCCCGATTTGTTGGGGCGAGGTCGGTCAGCGAGTCATAGGGAGCACCGAAGTGGTGCTCAAGACGACTGAGTTGATCCAGCAGGTCCGTAGTAGGCTGCAGACTGCGCAGAATCGGCAGAAGAGCTACGCCGACAGGAGGCGTTCGGATTTGGAGTTCCAGGTGGGAGATATGGTTCTTCTGAAAGTCTCACCTTGGAAAGGTGTCATTCGATTCAGGAAGCAGGGCAAGTTGGGCCCAAGATTCATCAGGCCGTTCAGGGTTGTAGCCCGGGTGGGCAAGGTGGCGTATAGGCTGGATCTGCCAGCCGAGCTTAGTCAGATCCACAACACTTTCCATGTTTCGCAGCTGCGGAAGTGCCTGGTGGACGATTCATCGGTAGTATCGTTGGAGGATATTCAGGTTGATGACAGCTTGAATTACATTGAGCGCCCAGTCGCAATACTTGACAGGAAGTCAAAGGCTTTGAGAAACAAGAGGGTAGAACTAGTAAAGGTGCAATGGCAACACCGCAAGGGTTCGGAATGAACTTGGGAACTGATGGACGAGATGATGGAGCATTACCCCGAGCTGTTTCAGGATCGAGCAGCAGACTTCGAGGACGAAGTCTAAAATAAGTGGGGGAGATTTGTAGCACCTGGTTTCCGGTATGTGAATTTTATTTGAGCATTTCCCTATTTTAGCGTTGGACTCGGCAAGTCATAAGGTCCGACTCGCCGAGTAGGGACGAGACTCAGGACACGTTTAAGTTGGTGACTCGGCGAGTCCATATACCGGACTCGGCGAGTCACCGCTGTTGGATGAAACCCTAAATTTCAAGGGTTTGCACCCTATTTAAACCCTCATTCCGCCCAACCTCGTCCCCATTCACCCCCCCCCCAGAACTCCCAACCTCGCTTTTCCCTTATTTCCTTGAGAGATTGAAGTGTTTTTGGAGTGTTCTTGAAGATTTTGAGGAGAAAGAAGAGTAGATCAAGAAGAGGAGAAGGAGACCAGGCATCTTTGTGTCATCCCAACGTTTTCCTTGAGGTATAGCTCGTTTCCCCTCTGTTTTCAAGCTTGTAATCTCTTTTAGCTTCATAGGAGTCGTTCTTGGGCTCTTCCCCAAGCTTGTTTGTGCTTTGTGGGTTGTAATAAGTTGTTAGCCTTTAGATCTAGGCATGATTTAGTCCCTAGAACTTGGATCTAATGCCTTTATGGGGTTATATTGCAAGAAAGCCCTAGATCTACCTCTTTTGGTGCACTTTGAGCCTTAAAATCCATATTGGTGAATATCTACACGTAAAGTTGGAAACTTTACGTGTGATTTGTGTCCTAGAAGCCCAGATATGTGAATGGCATGGACTGGAATTGAGCAAATCGGCGTATTTGATGGATGCATGGCTACGACTCGGCGAGTCGTATATGTGACTCGACGAGTCTGGTCGCGACTCACTGGACTGGTCCCTTCATGATGTGTCGAGTTGAGCCATGAGCCACAGGGGGTGACTCGGTGAGTTGGGAGCTGAATTCACCCATGTTAGGACTCGGCGAGTCAATGCCTTGACTCGGCGAGTCTAAGGCAATCTTCTTAAAGATCAAGAACAACTCGTCGAGTTTGTTCATACGGCTCGACAAGTCGGATGAAGATTGTCTGAGTTCTTGGATCAAGAGGGTACTCGTCGAGTCGATGCCACACTCGACGAGTAGCAGTGTGCAGAACTGAGAAGTGAGAGTAGGACTTGACGAGTTGGGCGGCCCAACTCGGCGAGTCAGCCCAAAAGAGAGTTGACTTTGACCAAGGGTAAAAGATTCATTTTACCCCAAGCGCAGTGTTTACTATTTGATTGAGTGTGTTTATGGACTTGTAGCCGAGGAGATTCAGGAGCAGCAGCCGTTAGCTTCCCGAGCCACACACTCAGCAGCCAGCTTACGAGGTGAGTTTCCTTCCAGTAGGGACGGGTCTAAGGCCACAATGCCGGCCCGTTCAGTTAGCAGAAATTTCCGGACTTCGGTCCGATGCAGTAGTTAGTATGTTTGATGCCTTCGTGGCTCAGACAGGATTTATGTGCCATGTGTTATGTGTTATGTGTTCCAGGCTACGGCCCGATGTAGTATGCAGTATATGTGTTCATGCTAGTTGATATGTTATGCTACGCTATGATTCAGTCAGTTCCGGACTTTGGTTCGATGCAGTTAGTCCCGGACTATGGTCCGATGCAGGGGACAAGGTCCCAGTCAGTTCCGGACTTTGGTCCGATGCAGTTAGTTCCGGACTTCGGTCCGATGCAAGCGACAAGGTCCCAGTCAGTTCCGGACTTCGGTCCGATGCAGTTTCCGGACTTCGGTCTGATGCAGGGGACAAGGTCCCAGTCAGTCCCGGACTGCGGTCCGATGCAGTTTCCGGGCTTCGGCCCGATGCATTGGGCGAGGCCCAATATGTGTTTATATGTTATTGTATGGTATGGGGTAGTTTGGGGGAGCTCACTAAGCTTCGTGCTTACAGTTTCAGTTTTGGTTTCAGGTACTTCCGCAAGCAAAGGGAAGAGCTCGGGGTGATAGCATCGCACACACCACATCTTAGCTTTTGTCCTGGGGATGGTTTTAGTTGTTTTGGATCTGATATAGTATGATACAGTTTTCCGCACAGAATTTTATTATGATTTGGGATACATCGCGTATGTTTTCTTCGTGTTATGATACTCATATTATGGTTTTGATTATAGTGAAAAACGAAATTTTTGGGTCGTATTTTTGGGTCGTTTCATAATATGATTAGATGAATGAGTTCATTGAAAAACTATGTTGATCTCTGCCATTCAAGGAATACATAGAAATCTTTGTGACATTGAGAGTATTCTTAATCGAGTTAAGCGACTTTATGTCCCGAAAAAAACTAATCATATACTCCAAGATAGTGTTGTAAAACTCGTCAATTGGCCGATTACTCCTTCGAGTACTTGATACTCGGCCCCTTGCCAAGGCGAGTTACACAATCCCGAGTACGCCTTGATCGCCCCCTTACTGAACTGAGCAGTATTGTAAAACTCAGTCAACTCGTTGATTAATATATATATATATATATATATATATATATATATATATATATATATATATATATATATATATATATATATATAATATACTTAATGATTTTTTATTTAACACACACACATATGATTATTACTAGATATATATCTTAAACTTTCGGTTATTATTCACGAAGTGAGACCATTACGCGTTTTTCAGTTTTTGTGTATTCACATGTATCTAATTTTGTTATATATCACAATCAACTTATGATTTTAGCTTATGATTTTGACATATATAATTTCCTTAAAAATATTACTATATGAATTACCAAATTCGAGTACTCCTCGAGAACTCGCGAGTACTCGTTACTCGGTAATCTGCCGAATTGTTACCAAGTAACGAGTTCTACAACCTTGCTCCAAGATACTTAACTATACATAGAGTAAAGTCAAATATGGAGATGATAGTATTTGCAGAATTCACACAAATAAGTTTATTCAAATCTATTAATAAAGTCCTTCTTTTGAGCTAAATATGAATGGTCACACTTCAACCGTGAGACTTTATTATTGTAGAAATGGGATTTTTATTTGAATTTAGTATTTGGATATTGGAACATTGTAACAACAACTATTATATACTGTTTTGATGTAGAGGGATATGATCATAAGTCAATACATGTTGTGTTCTATATTAACATGTTTAATCCATGAATAATTTTATTATTCTAGATGTTCATATTCGGTTATAATTATGGGAGCAATTATGAAATAAGACTAATATGAATTTGATTGGTTGACTTTCCCAAAATGAAGGTAGGCAATGGGTTGTAACCAAGTTTCATAGGTACTTGTCAGAGAACTGGTATTGAACTGACCCACATCAAGATCATCTAATGGATAGTTATTATGAATGATACTTGATTAAAAGGTACAATATTTCTACCCTTAACACTTGAGATACATGGTGGGACTTAAGTGTAGGGAGTACTGTGCTTAGATATGGCCAAACACTGGTCCTTAACCGAGAAGTTATAAAATCCATTTTCAGGTATGGTATGAATTATGCAAGAGGATTGTGTAGTCAAGATGGGATTTGTTCCTCTTATGTGTTGAGAGTTAGATATCTAAGCCACCTTACGAAAAGTTGAACACCTAATGAGATTGATTGTGATCAATGTCTCATGTTCAACATGATGTCTGTGACAAAGGGATACCTGATAAGCTTACCTTATACACAAACTGTAGGTTAGAGCTTTTTGGGAATTAGGTGCTGATAGAATGACACAAAGTCGTATGTTGATAGGGGTAGTGAAATGTTGCTAGATGTTCACCATTGTCTATATCATTCTAATATGAATCTTGTGCAAGTGGGAGATTGAAAAATCTAGTATGCTCAAGAATCATATTAAAGTGATACTGGTAATTAACATACGATACTAATGGGTCACACTAACAACAACTTGATACAATTGATTATTATTAGAACTTGATTTTAATAAATATTTATTAAACTCTTATAATTAAATAAAAAATTATTTATTTCTCGGAAATAATAAATTTAATTTGGAAGTTATATTATATATAATTCATATGGTATGAATAAATAAGTCATGGACAACATTTTAAACTTGATAAATTATTTTGTCTTTTACTAAAAAGTTAAAGTTTATATTTTATAAACTTGGTTTATAAAATATAAAAGTCATGAATTCTTTTTTGTATCTTAAATCTGAAAATAGAGTTAGATGGAAGGAGTAACGCCTTTCACTTTGTTTATTCAAAAGTATAAGCTATGGGTGAACGCATGGGGGACTAGCTTGTCTAAAGGGCCTAATTGTTAAGGACGTTTAGATTAAGCATTCTCTTTAACTAGCTTAGAGGCTTTCATTTTGAAAAAAACTCTTCTCTCATTTAAAATCCAAAATTTTCTCTCTTCATATCACTCTCTCTAGTTTTGTTAAAAACACATGAAGATTACTTGCTTTTATACCCTCTTGAAGTTCATACTTTGGTTATGAATTTCAAGCTTAAGAGTTAAAAGTTTTAAACTAGCAGCTACATCAAGTTGGCTTCTTGTTGGTGTCTCTAAAGTTCATCATTCTTCATCAACTTCCAAACATCCCCAGAGGATCCAAAGAACTACAAAGATTGTAATTTCTCCATCTTCTTCTTTGTTTTCTTTCCAAACTTTGCAAGAAGATCATTGGTGGGTTATAAACTTGTTTTATGTTATTTAAATAATGAAGTCTTCCTTTGCTAAATCTTATGTTTTTGAAACTAATCTTTGAATAAAAACCCAACATTTACATGATTTTAATTATGCTTGCACCTTTCTTTCATTAATTTAACTCCTTCAATGTATATGTAAGTTTTAAAACACACCCACGCCTTTAGATTTTTTATTTTCATTTCAAAATCCAAATCCAATAACTTGATTATTTATTTGAAATATATAAATAAAAATATATATGGATAATCTTAAAATGTGTACCACTTGATATGTATTTGTATATTTTGGTTTTTTTTATTTAGTATGATGTAATTAGTATTAATTTATTTTAAAAAAATACAAAAATCCAAAATGATAATAAATTTAGAAACTAACCCACTAATAAAAATCTTATAAATTTTTTTAAATAGTGCCAATTAAAAGGTTAACATTCTATATTTTATTTTAGTATTTCTATAAATATAAATATATTTCAATAAAGTCTATTTCATTATTATTTTTTTATTTTTTTTGTTAATTAACTTTTAATTTAAAAACTTTGAAAAAAGATACGGCGATTTCAGACGTCATTGGCTGATCAGCGGTGCAACAACGACGCAGTTCTCCGGCCCAATCCTTCTCCTCCGGCTGGAGCAAACGCCGACATGGCTTGTGCATTCCGTCTGTGGTATATTTTCTGATTGGGGTATTCTTTGGGGTGAGTCTGGCTTCTGAATCCGGTGATACATACGTGTTCTGGTGAATTTAATCAAGATTGATCGATCCAATGGTCTCTAATCGTTCAAATTCCTTGTGTGGTTAGAGTTGGAAGAAGAATAAGAATCACGTAGGAAGGATTTCTAATGAAAGATTGCAAGAAATTTCCAGGTCTGAGTCTCAATCTTTTTATATCACGAATTTCCTAAATTATATTATTCAGTCCGATATATGGCGTACATGTTCTCGGTTTGGAAAAGTTTGTGATGTATTTATATCCAAAAAGATGTCACGTATGGGGAAACGTTTTGGTTTTGTTAGATTTACAAGTAATGTTAATGTTGAGCATATGATTAAAAATCTTTGTGACGTGTGGTTCGGGTATCACAAGATGTTTGCTTCTATTCCTTGTATTCCTAAGAAAGATCCGATTTCCATAGGGAACCACCTAAGATTAAAGAAATAAATTTTACTGATTCTAAATTACGACTTTGTGAGTGTTTGTATTTCTTGATCCCTATTGTTAACCGATAAATCTTTTTCTATTTGTTTATTATACTTATGGGTATATTGAGATATTTTGTATAAATTGTAACTTTCATGAGCTCTAGTTTTTTCTAAATATTGAATATTTATGCACGTATTAGAGTTTATTTTCCAATATCTTTTTAAAATATTAGTCCAAACTTTTTTATCTTTTGAACAATTAATTTTTACTTTGAAACTCATATTTGTTGTTTAAAATTTCGAATATCATTTATAAAATCTTATTTAATTAGACTAGGAAAACTATTTTCACTATTTTGATAATCTTGATATAAAGGTTTGGGAATAGAATTTGTATAATCAACAATTTCTAATTTTAAAATATTGATTTTGAAAATGAAGTTTTTGAAGTGACAACTTCTGGAATAGAACTTGCAGAAAACCTAGATGAGATATTTACAGAAGAAAATTAATATCGACAGAACCATCATTATGTTCAATAATATTAAAAATTTGTTGAAGAGTCTAAAGATTTTGGTTTAATTATATTTTGTAAATTCCAATTGCATGATTGGGTAATACCAGACCATTTTAATCTTTTTAGTGTGTGGACTTTGGTATGATTAGTTTTTGCTTCACATATAATTGTTTCCTTTTTAGGGTTTGATAAACGAGTTTTGTGTTCAAGAGTAGTTGTCATGGTTTTGTAACAAACACGATAAATTATTGTTAAAGGTTTTGTATTATTTTTGAATTCTAAATTTTTTGTTTCTATAGTTAATACTAAGGTGACTAAAATATTTTTATCCAATAATCCTAAAAAAATTTGGATAACAATTGAAATAAATGGGTCTTGTAACATCCGGAAATAAAAGGTATGTCATGAATCCCCTTTAAATTAGAGTTGTTGCATTATTAGTCCCTTAGTATGTTGGGCGTACTTAGGAGTACGCTTAGCGTACTATGACCTTTAATGGTTGCGGGTGTTTGGAAGTACGTTGGGCGTACTAGGGGCGTACACCATTTCACTACTGGAAGCCTTGACCAATCATTTTTGAGCTCTTAAAGTGTGCTTTTGTGATCTTTAGTGTTCATTTCAAAGAAAAGAGTTGGTCAAGCAAGCTTGGATCAAGAGGGAGCTTCAAGATCATGCATCATAATCATATTTCAGAGCTTTTAGAGGTAAAAAGCTTGCACCTTTCCTCTTTTCTCTTTAGATCTAGCTAGGGTTTTTGTAGTTGGTCCTTTTGATGGATTTTGAGCCTCATTTGTTGGCTAGATCGTCCCCATTCGATAATAGGGTCAGATCTAAGGTCCTTAAGCCATTTAAGAGCATAAAAATTCGAGCTTGGTGGAGGTCTTAACCTTGTGCATGAATTATAGACTTGGGAAAGGTCTTAATGATGACTTTGGAGGTTTAATGTACATGCAAAGGCATAATGTTAGCAACTTTATGCCCTAGGAGGTGTTAATGGACTCAGATCTAGATTCTGGATGTAAAAGAATGACATAATAAGCAATTAATAGAGAAAGTGCTTAATTGAGACGTACGTCGGGCGTACTCCGTGTACGCTACACGTAACCTTTGAAAACCCGGTACGTTGCGCGTACCTGAAGCGTACGCGGGACAATTTGGGCCGATCTTGTTTTGGGCTGTCGAACTTTTGGGCCTCTTTTGGGTTATTGGGCCTGATTGGATTATGAGAGTGAAGGCCTTTTATCAGTTGGATCATGGACATATTGGGTGGGCCTTTTGGGCCAAGGGGGGCCATTAAGGATATTGGACTTAGATCTTGGGCCCATTTACATTGCAAGGGTGATTGGGCCTTTGGGGGTAAGGTTTAAAGGTTGGGCCCTCCCTTGGGATAATTTATGGACCAATCATTGATGATGTTATTATCCACTTCGGGAGGTTGCAGGTCATTAAGAGTGTAGTATTCGTATTCTTCGGGCGAAGGTGAGTCTTCTCACCATACCCATGGGTCTATGGCACCAACGCCGGCCCATTATGTGTTTATGATATATGTGCAATCGCCTTGTGTTTGATAGGTAATGTGATCGTATGTTTTTCATGAAGACCCTGGGGGGAGCCTGCGACATTGGATGTAAGACCATGTGGGGTAGCTCATGACACTCCTAGCTAAAGACCATGTGGTATAGCCCATGGCATTGGATGTAAGACCATGTGGGGTATCCCATGGCAGTCCTAGGTAAAGTCCATGTGGGGTAGCCCATGGCATTCTTGCTGGTTCTATGGATGCATGGGTTATGCGATATGTTACTTGGATATGTGTATGTGTGGTGTGTGGTATGCTCTGGGGAACTCACTAAGCATTTCGCTTACATGTTGTTGAATTGTTTCAGGTATATCGGAGCCAAAAGGCAAAGGCAAGGCGTGATGGTGCGGCGTGCACTCTATCTATCTCTTTTTCATTAATATGTTTATGGAGACACTCTGATAATCTATATAATGTAATGGATAGTGATTCAAACTAAATATGAGATCAGTGATTTATGTCAATGTGTTATTTAAATTAAATTAAATTTTTCGTGGTAAAATTTAGGCTGTTACAAGTTGGTATCAGAGCCTTGATTTGAGGGATTCAGGCACACTCTCGAGTGTGTCGGGACTCAAAATAAGGAATGGTAGATATTTTTTCAAAATAATAACATAAAAACGCAAAGATGAGAGTGCAACGCGCGTGATCAGCGGAGCCAAGTAAGTAGTTCCCCTATATGCTTGCCATGTTGCTTATGTGGAATTTGCTACGTGTATGTTTTAAAAATTGTATACGGTTAGGAGCTTATAGCCTCAGTATGATTGATTTGGCCTTATTTCCTGTTCCTTGTTTGTTGTGGTCTTAGGGTAGAATCTTTTATTCGAAAGTCTATTTGATCCCTTATCTATGTATAATTTGCATGCATAAGAGCAACCTGTTATGATGATGTGATTGTTGGATATAGTGTCTAAGTCCATAACTATATTTCGTATGTACTTGACCCGACCGGGCATGGTCCATTTGGGTTGCACTTCACCCGAATAATTTATGGATAATATTTGAGAATAGTACAAGTTATGATTTATTAATATATTATAAGTTCTAATATATTAATATAAGATCATATTATTTGATTAGTATTGATCTATATTTAATCTAGGATTAATTTAGAGATCAAAGATATTACTACTTAAATATGGGCTTCAATATTTATATAGTGTGGACTAATGCTTATTTGGAATGGTCTAGGCTTGCATGGAAAAGTCCATGGATACTCCATGGAGCTTTAACCCATGGATCTCATGGAAATGAAGAGACATGGGTATTAGGGTTTACATGGATGTAACCCTAATCCACCACACTATATAAAGGAGGCTTTGGTTCTTGAAATCACACTAGTTGACACTTGTTGAGGTGAGGGCCGATTTCAAGATAGTAGTGACTATTCTCTCAAAGTTCCAAGTTTGTGGTGATTTTTGATTTCCATTTGAGGCATTTACACTATTGGTGCTAGGCTTTAAAACTCCAAGCAATCAACAACTACTACAAGGTAAGTATTTCTACTAGCTTTATTTGATTCATGTTCCCCATGCCATGCTAGTTAGGATATGAACCTTGGAAAATAATTATTTGCATGTATCTTAGAAAAACATAGATCCAAGGTTTATTAGGGTTGCATGTACACTTAGGAAGTGTTAGAATGCTCAAAACCCATCAGCGATTTCTATGAGTAGAGGAACCTATAGGATGGTCAGAGATGGTAATGTGTGGTAAATGCGGGGTATGGTTCAGTCATGGGAAAAATTTGGAGTTTTCGGATTGAGCAGTGGAGAAAGGTACAGGTAAGTGTGGAAGGTAGTAGTGGGCCCGTACTACCGGAATATATGCCCAAAGCACTGATGGATCCGACAACCCCAAGGAGGACCGGTGTGGGATTATCCCTTATACGAAAACCCTAATCTTTCTTATTTATGAAATTTCAGTTATCATGGTGGTGACACGATTTGAAGCAGGAGGGTCAGGATTGGGATTGGGATCCGGGGCAGGATCGGGAGACACTACTGATGTCATTGATGAGAGGCTGCAAGAACTCATTGCAGTTGAGCTTACCAGGCGTATCCTTGACGCAACCCCAGTCATTTCTGGGACGGTCAAGAAGGGTATTATGGAGATTATGGAGCAGAGACTCAGATCTTTCAGGACGAAGTTGGCAGCGGGACAGATTGGGACCCGAACTCCCTCCTTCCGGGAGTTCAAGGCGTGTGGAGCGCCATAATTCTTTGGGGTCAGGGACCCCATTGTCAGCCGTCGCTGGGTGGCAGATACTGAGAACGCCTAACGCACGAGTTCCTGCCCGGAAGTGGCAAACTTTGGGTTTGCTTCATGTATGTTGAGAGATAAGGCTCGTGACTGGTGGGTCGAGGTTACCAGCTAGGTGGGGCCAGCTAGAATGGCTGAGATGTCATGGGCCGAGTTCGTTTGACGGATTGGTTTGGAGTTTGCACCGCCTATTGAGGTGCAACGGCTATTAAGGGAGTTTCATGATTTGCAGCAGACCGTCGAGATTGTGGTGGAAATCCCCGCCAAGTTTTAGAAGTGAGCCTTATTGATTCCGCAGTATGCTACCGATGAAGAAATGAGGCGGACCCGATAGTATTCCATGCTGAGGGACGATATCCGGGAATTTGTGAGCTTTACAGGGTGCAAGACCCTAAACGAGATGGTGGAGAAGCCCGCGAGAGGGAAATAGAGTTGGATACCCGCACGAAGCGAAAGAATGATCAGGCACAGGCGGCAGGGGGTCATGCTAAGAAGCCTAAGACCTCTGATTCTTTGGGTAAGGGCCAGCAAGTTCGGGGCCGGTGTGCCAAGTGTGGGAGATTCCATAACGAGGCGTGTAGGACGACTGGGACGATAGGATGTTATTATTGTGGCCAACAGGGCCACATGAGTAAGGATTACCTCAAGAAGGGCTTAATATGTTTCCATTGCAATCAGACAGTCTATAAAAAGGCCGAATGCCCTAGGTTACAGGGAGGAGGAGGAGCGGTGGCGACGTTCGCACCCGCCACCGTGAGGATCACTATTGGCCGCCCTGTCAAGGCGGATATTCCGGAGGTGAAGAGCCGTGCATTCCAGCTGACTACTGAAGAGGCTCGGGTTGCACCAGACGTCGTGACTGGTATGTATCTATTACCTTACTGCTTATTGTAATTATATGGCTTATGTTTATATCATGGTTGTTTAGGAACCTTTTTAGTCAATGGTATGACTGCTCATGTTTAGTTCGACTTGGGTGCTACCCGATCATTTGTGTCTCTTGCGCTTAGCAAGAAATTCCAGGATGCGTCGGGGATCTTAAACTCCCCACTCGAGGTTGAGATTGTGGCTGATCGCACCGTTAGTGCTGTGAGGGTGTATTAGGACTGTGTTCTGAATGTACTTGGGGAGAGATTTCAAGTCGACTTAGTTCCGATACCATTGCAATGGCTGAAGGTGATTATAGGGATGGACTGGTTGGGGCCCAATGGGGCCATGATCGATTGCGAACGATAGTTGGTTCAGGTTCGAACCTCCAGTGGGGGAGAGCTGGTTATTCATGGTGAGGGGACCTTGCAGGGACCAACCCTCTGTTCGGCTGCGAGGGCAAGGAGGTTTCTTCAGCAGGGTTGCATGGGGTTTCTGGCTTATATCGAGGATACAAGGGTAGGGGCCGTAATGGATGTAGGCAGTGTGCCAGTTGTTCAGGACTTTTGGGACGTTTTCCCCAAAGAACTGTCGGGGAGCCTCCAATGAGGCAGGTGGAGTTTCGTATTGACTTGGTGCCGGGTGCCGCCCCAATAGAAAAGGCACCATATCGGTTGGCACCACCCGAGATGCAAGAGTTATCTGCGCAACTTCAGTAACTGTTAGACCATGGGTTCATTTATCCAAGTAGTTGACCATCAGGCACATCAATCCTTTTCGTGAAAAAGAAGGGCAGGACGCACCGGATGTGCATTGATTATAGGGAGCTGAACAAGCTGACAGTGAAGAACCGTTATCCTTTGCTAAGGATCGATGATTTGTTTGATCAACTTCAAGGTGAATCTTGGTTCTCCAAGATTGATCTCAGGTCCGGGTATCATCAAATGAGGATTAGGGAAGAGGATATACTGAAGACAACTTTCAGAACTCGGTATGGGCATTATGAATTTGTGGAGATGCCATTCGGACTCACCAATGCTTCGGCAACATTCATGGACCTCATGAATAGGGTATGTAGACCAATGTTGGATCGGTCAGTGTAACATCCCCCTCTAGCACGTATCACAATATTGTCCGCTTTGGGCCACTCGGCACGAGGACTTCCCAGGGGGTCACCCATCCTGGTACTACTCCCGCCCGAGCACGCTTAACTGCAGAGTTCTTATGGGATCTGCTGCCCTCACGGCTTTAAAACGCGTTGTGATAGGGAAGGTATCCACACCCCTTATAAGGAATGTTTAGTTCTCCTTCCCAGCCGATGTGGGATCAGATCTAACCCACTTTCACCCCCCATTATAGGGTTCGACGTCCCCGTCGAACACATCGACCTGTGCCCTGGCTCTGATACCATTTGTAACATCCCCCTCTAGCACGTATCACAATATTGTCCGCTTTGGGCCACTCGGCACGAGGACTTCCCAGGGGGTCACCCATCCTGGTACTACTCCCGCCCGAGCACGCTTAACTGCAGAGTTCTTATGGGATCTGCTGCCCTCACGGCTTTAAAACGCGTTGTGATAGGGAAGGTATCCACACCCCTTATAAGGAATGTTTAGTTCTCCTTCCCAGCCGATGTGGGATCAGATCTAACCCACTTTAACTGTGACAACTGTCAATTCAGGTCATTCTTGGACTCATGCATCTTCATAATAACCATTCATGCACAACATGCCATGACCTAGTAGTATAAATTAGGTCAAAAATCTTGCATAAACTAGGATCCAACTAAGGTCTAGGACTAATATACTTGATACTTACAATTCTAGTAAGTTGCTTAGCTACAATAGGAAATGCCAATACTATAATTAGAATAAGCTTCAAACTTTGTTATAATTGAAATAGGGTATAAAACTCTAAAAATAAATTAAAACACTCTAATTATACTTCAACATGTTGTTGAATACCAAACAATGTTCCAAAAACCCTAAAGAGCCAAAAATCCAAAGTTATAAAATATAAAGCTTAAAAACTTTATAAAATTTGGCTATAAACTTCCTAGTATCAAATTATATTAATCAAATTATGGATTATACCAATGAACTAGAAATATAAATTACAAGTATTAATCATAAATTATTTGTTGAAAACAAGATTTTTAAATAAATCAAATTGCTTAATAAACATTTTATAAAAATGAATGTTTTTATATAAAATATGGGAGGGAAGTTTATAAAGTTTAAAATTTAGGAGAGAGGAGGCCAAAAGGCATGCAAAAACCGGCCATCACCTCTCCCCATGCCCTCTCTCTTCCCCAAAACACAATCATCAAGCCTAAACCCTTACTCCACCTCTTCCACTTCACTCTCTCACTTCACTCTCTTCTTCCTTCTCTCTAAACTCACGAAAATCCTCTCAATCCTCTGCAAAATTTCCAGATTTTGAATCCCTTGAAGTGTTCTTACTTCTCTCAAGATCAAAACCAAGGTAAACAACAACATCTTCTTCCATAGTTTCATGGTTAAACCTCTTTTTCTTCTTAGTCTTCTCTACTTTTCGGATTCTATGCCTTTCCATGGCTAGAAATCTTTATTCTCCCCTTGTGGTTTGTAGATTCTCACCATAACACAATGCATGTGTTAAAGATGGTGAAAATCCGGGATCAAACCCATGCAAGGAGTGGAAAAGAAGCACATATGATCATGTGACATCAAAACATAATATTTCATGTTCTTCTCCATTTCTTGTGTGTTCATGCATGAACGAAAGCATTAAACCATTTCTAGTACATCTTGGATGCTCATTCATTCCATGCATGTGTTAGAAATCGGGCCTTACCAAGGACATGCATGATGTTCTTATTGAAATACCCTAAAAATGCACACAAGCAAACATGCAATCTGCCAGATTATTTTGTTCGACTTTGAACAGTCATAACTCAGTCATTTTTTAACCAAATCATGATATTCTTTTTGTATTGGTTAGTTCCACGAGTTAACTTTCAAACCCAACTGGTCTTACTGTAAAATATTAAATATCCGATTTTTGGCAGATTTTACAAAAAGGTTGCGCATACAGCTCTTTTTCTGTGATCACTATTTTTATCTTGCTTAAACAATGGTCTTAAACCCAACCATAAATCTTAGGAAAAATACCTTAGAAACTTAACATATCTAGTGAGTTATGGTTGAAATTTCGTGGCTTAAAGCCTCACTGAATGGGCTACAAAAATTCATGAACCTCAGCCACATCTACACTTCATGCATTATTGCATGCAACTTTTCTTAAATTGTTTGGAATCATTACCCTCATTTCTCTTCTGAATACATTCTTAACATTTTTACTTTTGAAAGCCCTTGCATGCATGAGATAATCTGGAAAATTTCAAGAGCTTTTGTTATTTATTTGATTTATTAGAATTATTGCTAAAACCAAGGGCATAAATCATATAAAATACTTCCAGAGGTCAATAAATCCTAAATAAATTCATGGATGATACTTATGGGGAATAATGACCCCTCACCAAATTTCAGCAATTTTTGTTACTGTTTCATATGATTTCTAATTTTCTTTTATTTAGGACATGATAAATTACAAAACCACTTTTTAGGATGTGAAAATTTTATCTAACAATTTTCGCATACCTTACTTGTGATGGGTGACTCAAGAAAATAATTTCAAGATTTTTCATCATGTCTAGCTATTTTTCCCAATTTTTGGTAATTATAATGGCTTAAAAATGGGAAAAATAGTTCTGATTATCCAAAATTCATGAAAATTTGCCAGGATATCATATTATATAGTAGGAGGTTACATAAAAATTTTGAATATTTTTCTCCACTGTAAACTATTTTTCCCTTATTTTCTAAAGTTAATTGCACTAAAATTCACTTAAATATACATAAATACCCAAAACCAGTTTATACATTATGAAAACCACTTTTGATATTTTTCCCAAGATATTTATACTGTAAATGATGTTACAAAAATTTATGGTAATTTATTTTAACTGTTTAATAATATTTCTTTAATTAATGACTATTTAAAGGAATAAAACAAGGAAAAATACAAATAACCACTGAAAAATATATTTTATATTTTTCCCAGCCTATTTATGTATAATAATAATTAAATAAAAAGTTTGGGTAATTTTGGAAACTGTTTACTATTTATTTCAATTTTTATTGAAATAAATGCTCAAAAATTATAAAATATAATTAAACAGCTTGGAAATCCATTTTTATAATTTTCCCAGCTTAGTATTGTGTATTAACAGTTAAATAAAAAGTTTGAGAATTTTTATCCCTCGAATGCTATTTTTCGTGAATTTATGTTGTTATTGAGACTTAAAATTTGAAAAATTAACCTTCCAAGGTTGTAATTAATCGCACGACTTGTAAAATTTCAATACATCAGAAAAAGTGTAACAAAATGATATAAATCCAATACTAAAACATAAATTGGCATTTCCCTATATGTAGAGTTTAGTATATTAGCATTAGATATCGACATGGAAACTCACTAGTGCGTGTGTTTGGTGTCGTAGGATCCCGGTAGTAAGACGTTGGTGCATCCCGAAGTACCGCTTGTGTCTACACAAAACATCGTGAGTATTTACGCACTCCCCTATTTTTGGTTTTTATGTTTTGGGGTGGAAAAGCATGTCCAGAAAAACTACTGTTTGCATGTTGTATTTAAATTGAATTGTATCAAACATGATTGCTATTGTATTGCTATGTTTCTTTATGTATGTCTATGCAACACGGAACATGAGAACTTATCGTACTAAGGCCCTTCCCTTATCTCTAACCATTAACTCTTTGAGCCAATGGTCGTTATGGATAGCGCTATTAGGAATTGACAACTCCTCACTCGCCCGAATCGCTGGAGTGCATGATACCATATTCATCTATGGAACGATAAGCATAGATCTCGATAGGGCTTCAGTCATAGGTTTGGTTGAGACTCATTGTTTGCTCATACACATACAAACTCGTTTCTCGTTATAGCAATAAACTTGTATTCATTAATAGCAATCAACTTGTTTATCATTGAAGCAATGTACTTGTATTTACGAAAAGCCTTATTGTACGCTCGATTTTATAAACTTGTGATACTCACCAACTATTTTCATAGTTGACGCTCGTTTTACATGCTTTTTCAGGAAATAATTAGTAAGTGGATGTAAAGATTCATCATCATAGAGCATGTTGCATCGTGTTGAAGCTATATTTTGAACAATGTTATTTTGAAAAACTTGTATTTTGTTTCTTTTGAAGCTATGGGTTGTAAACTTTTAAATACTGCTATGGTGATGTATCTTTATCTTTTGCAATGAAACCGTTATCGCTGTCATACCTTGCGTTTCCGCTTTAGCGGGGTGTGACAGAAGTGGTATCAGAGCTAAAGTTATAGAGAACATCGGTTTTTCTTTAAGAAAACACAACCTATAACTAAAACTTACAAAGAAATTCTTTTTACATCAAACATATTACTAGTCTAATTAGGTCGGGAGTTGTATTATTGGACCTTGATTAAACATAGCCTGATCACCTATGTTTAATTAAGAAAAGATTTATACAAAGCTTGAGCTAATTATAATGGGAATATGTTCAACAAAAATATTTGAGAAAACCTTATTTAAAAATTTCAAAAGGTTAATTTTGGTGTGTGTAAGCATTGCATATTATAGGCATGCATTGTCATTTATTTCATATCTCATTGAAACTATGTCACAGTCCACTATGTCAAGATCGTCATCTTCCCGCGCTACCGCCTCAGCCGATGAATCCGGCTACGTCACTGTTATCCCTCGACGTAATCCCCCCGCCTCGGTAGAAGAAGACCCATCAGAGGATACGGAAGATACTGGGAACTCGGTGGAGATCAGCAATGACAACGCCCCGAGTCAACGACGCGAGGCATCACCGACATCGGTGTTGCCACAGCCACCGCTCTATGGACTTCGCATTCGGAGGACAGCGAGGAAGAGTGTCCCCATTCCAGGAAGGATACCCGCCAGCACAGCAGGACATGGCACGGCAGGACCTAGCGGGGTAGGACCCAGCGATGCAGGACCAAGAGCATCCTCACCTCAGCAAGTCATAGGGATACCTGTCCGACAGCCAGGTATGACCCCGGAGGAGTCCCGGAGATTGCAGTCGATAGCAGCAGGCCTACGTCACAGTCTCGCTGTGATAGCTGGGCATCGAGAAGTTTTGGATGAAGTCTTGGCAGGAATGGAAATCCTGTATCAGCATTCGATGGAGACTGCTGACACTGCTAGTGCTGCTAGACGAGAGGCAGGTCATGCGATGACAGCATATTATATGTTTGGTTGGCTATTATTGATTGTGATGTGATAAGGATGGGAGCATCGACAATGGAAAGCTCTAGTAGCAAGAGGAAGCCAGCAGATCAGGGAGAGAAGAAGTATGGAGGCAAGTCAGGGAGGAAGCAGAAAGTCTCAAGAAACTTTATGGTAAGAGCCCAGGAGCAAGAACCAGTGAAAACTCAAGGACAAGAAGTGCAGGAGCGAAAGCAGTACTCAGGGTCGCTTCCGAAGTGCAATAAGTGTAACTTCCATCACAAGGGAGCTTGCCCGGTGTGCCAAAACTGTAAGCAAACAGGCCATTACTCGAAGTATTGTAAGGTGAATAAGGAGGGAAAAAGGACATGTTACGAGTGCGGGAGTATTGATCATCTCCGTAGAGCATGTCCTAAACTGAACAATGGACCTGGTAACCATGGACAAGGCCAAGCCAGGCAAAACTTTCAAGGAAATCAAGTTAGACAACCAAGAGGTGTAGCCTTTGTGATTGGTGCAGAAGAAGCTCGTCAGAACCCTGAAGTGATAACAGGTACGTTCCTCCTGAACAACCACTTTGCATCAGTAATATTCGATGCGGGAGCAGATAGGAGTTTTGTTTCTTTAGCATTTAGACCGTTAATTGGCTTGAAATCGGTAAAGATGAGGATTGCATATGCTATTGAACTTGCTGATGGGTATGAAATTAGGGCTAGTGATATAATTCCTGGTTGTACTCTGAATTTAGCTGATAAACTCTTTAGCATTGACCTAATTCCTATAGAGCTAGGTAGTTTTGATGTGATAGTAGGGATGGATTGGTTATCCAAAAATAGAGCAGACATTGGTTGTTATGAGAAAGTCATCAGAGTGCCTCTCCCTAATGGAGAAACCCTTATCATACACGGTGAGAAGCCAGGAAGAAGTTTAAACATAGTATCAAGCGTGAAGGTTCACAAGTACCTGAAGAAGAATTGTATTGCATGCATGGCCCATGTGCTAGAAAGAGAACCTGAAGCTAAGCAACTCAAGGAGATTCCAGTGGTTCAAAACTATCCCGAAGTATTTCCGGAGGAATTGCCCGGTCTACCCCCTTATAGACAGGTCGAATTTCGGATAGACTTAGTTCCCGGAGCGGCACCGGTAGCAAAAGCACCATATCGCCTTGCACCATCCGAGATGCAAGAACTATCCGGACAACTTCAAGAACTTCTAGACAAAGGGTTTATTCGACCAAGTTCTTCACCTTGGGGAGCCCCAGTGTTATTCGTCAAAAAGAAAGATGGTTCGTTCCGAATGTGCATTGATTACAGAGAATTGAACAAGTTGACAATCAAGAATCGATATCCCCTCCCTAGAATAGATGACTTGTTCGATCAGTTGCAGGGCGCTTCCTACTTCTCAAAAATCGACCTTCGGTCAGGGTATCATCAGCTAAGAATTCACGAAGAGGACATTCACAAGACAGCGTTTAGAACCCGTTATGGACATTATGAATTCTTAGTCATGCCTTTTGGACTAACGAACGCACCCGCTGTATTCATGGATTTGATGAATAGGGTCTGTAGACCATACCTAGACAGGTTTATAATTGTCTTTATCGATGACATACTTGTTTACTCGCGGACCAAAGAAGATCACAATAGACATCTAAAGCTAGTGTTGGAGCTGTTGAAGGAACAAAAATTGTATGCCAAGTTCAATAAGTGTGAATTTTGGATTCGGGAAGTACATTTTCTTGGTCATGTGATCGGTGAAAGAGGAATCCATGTAGATCCAGCTAAGATAGAGGCAATCAAGAAATGGGAGGCCCCCAAAACCCCGACAGAAATACGACAATTCCTAGGATTAGCTGGGTACTACAGACGCTTCATTGAGAATTTCTCTAGGATTGCTCAACCATTAACATCTTTGACCCAAAAGGATAGAAAATTTCTCTGGGAAGAGAAACACGAAGAGGCGTTTCAAATCCTGAAAAACAAGCTGTGCAATGCACCAATTCTGGCTTTACCAGAAGGATCAGAGAACTTTGTGGTGTATTGTGATGCGTCTCATCAAGGATTAGGATGTGTGCTAATGCAAAAAGATAGGGTCATTGCATATGCTTCCAGACAACTCAAACCGCACGAGAAGAATTATACCACCCATGATCTAGAACTAGGAGCAATAGTTTTCGCCCTTAAGATATGGAGGCATTATTTGTACGGAACCAAATGCACCATTTATACCGATCACAAAAGCCTTCAGCATATTCTGGATCAGAAAATGTTAAACATGCGGCAGAGAAGATGGGTAGAGTTGTTTAGTGATTATGATTGTGAGATACGATACCACCCAGGAAAGGCTAACGTAGTAGCCGACGCTCTTAGTAGGAAAGTAAGAGTGAAACCTTCCCGTGTGAGAGCTTTGGGAATGGTAATTCAGACAAGCTTGAAATCTCAAATCATTAATGCCCAGGAGAAAGCGTTATGCAAGGAAAATCTTCCAGGCGAAACTTTACATGGTTTGGAAGAAAGATTTGAAACCAAACCTGATGGAGTTCGTTATTTTAAAGACAGGGTCTGGATTCCAAGGGTTAACAACCTGAGAGACATGGTATTAGAAGAGTCTCATCGATCTAAATACTCCATCCACCCTGGAGCAGATAAGATGTACAAGGATCTTAAAGAGTACTATTGGTGGCCTGGAATGAAAAAGGATATTGCCTTGTACGTCGGGAAGTGTTTGACATGCTCAATAGTCAAAGCTGAACATCAGAAACCTTCCGAGTTGTTGCAACAACCTGAAATTCCCCAATGGAAATGGGAGCAAATATCTATGGACTTTGTTACCAAACTTCCTAGAACTGCTAAAGGTCATGACTCAATTTGGGTCATAGTGGATCGACTGACGAAATCCGCTCACTTTCTCCCTATTCGAGAAGATTTCAAGATGGAAAAATTGGCCCAAATCTACATCGACAAAATTGTTTCTCTGCATGGTGTACCCCTATCTATCATTTCTGATAGAGATAGTCGTTTTACATCTCGATTTTGGTGGATGTTACAGAGGGCACTAGGAACCAAGATAGATTTGAGCACAGCTTACCACCCTCAGACAGATGGGCAAACAGAGAGAACAATACAAACATTGGAAGACATGCTACGAGCGTGTGTCATTGAGTTCAAAGGAAATTGGGATACTCATTTGCCCCTAATTGAGTTTTCCTACAATAACAGTTACCACACGAGTATCCAATGTGCTCCATATGAAGCATTGTATGGACGCAAGTGTCGTTCGCCCTTATGCTGGACAGAAATCGGTGACAGACAGTTGACTAGAGTCGAACTTATCCAGGAAACATCTGACAAGATTACTATCATCAAAGATAAGCTTAAAGCTGCTAGAGATCGTCAGAAAAGTTATGCGGATAATCGTCGAAAACCATTAGAATTCCAAGTAGGAGACAAGGTACTTTTAAAAGTGTCGCCTTGGAAAGGGCTTGTGCGTTTTGGTAAGAAAGGAAAACTAAGCCCGAGATATGTTGGACCCTTTGAAATCCTTGAAAGGATTGGTCCGGTAGCGTATAAACTCCAATTGCCCCAAGAGTTAAGCGCCATTCACGACACATTCCACGTCTCCAACCTTAAGAAATGTCTAGCCGACGAAACATTAATAGTACCCCTGGAGGAAATTAAGATCAATGATAAGCTGAGCTTCGTTGAGGAACCGATAGAAATCCTTGACAGGGAGGTAAAACAACTTAAGCGGAGTAAGATCCCGATTGTGAAAGTTCGATGGAACTCAAAACGCGGGCCGGAGTACACCTGGGAACGCGAGGATTACATAAAGGAAAAGTATCCGCAACTATTCCCATGCGATGACAAGCGATGATATAGAATGAATTTCGGGACGAAATTCTTTTTAAGTGGGGGATACTGTGACAACTGTCAATTCAGGTCATTCTTGGACTCATGCATCTTCATAATAACCATTCATGCACAACATGCCATGACCTAGTAGTATAAATTAGGTCAAAAATCTTGCATAAACTAGGATCCAACTAAGGTCTAGGACTAATATACTTGATACTTACAATTCTAGTAAGTTGCTTAGCTACAATAGGAAATGCCAATACTATAATTAGAATAAGCTTCAAACTTTGTTATAATTGAAATAGGGTATAAAACTCTAAAAATAAATTAAAACACTCTAATTATACTTCAACATGTTGTTGAATACCAAACAATGTTCCAAAAACCCTAAAGAGCCAAAAATCCAAAGTTATAAAATATAAAGCTTAAAAACTTTATAAAATTTGGCTATAAACTTCCTAGTATCAAATTATATTAATCAAATTATGGATTATACCAATGAACTAGAAATATAAATTACAAGTATTAATCATAAATTATTTGTTGAAAACAAGATTTTTAAATAAATCAAATTGCTTAATAAACATTTTATAAAAATGAATGTTTTTATATAAAATATGGGAGGGAAGTTTATAAAGTTTAAAATTTAGGAGAGAGGAGGCCAAAAGGCATGCAAAAACCGGCCATCACCTCTCCCCATGCCCTCTCTCTTCCCCAAAACACAATCATCAAGCCTAAACCCTTACTCCACCTCTTCCACTTCACTCTCTCACTTCACTCTCTTCTTCCTTCTCTCTAAACTCACGAAAATCCTCTCAATCCTCTGCAAAATTTCCAGATTTTGAATCCCTTGAAGTGTTCTTACTTCTCTCAAGATCAAAACCAAGGTAAACAACAACATCTTCTTCCATAGTTTCATGGTTAAACCTCTTTTTCTTCTTAGTCTTCTCTACTTTTCGGATTCTATGCCTTTCCATGGCTAGAAATCTTTATTCTCCCCTTGTGGTTTGTAGATTCTCACCATAACACAATGCATGTGTTAAAGATGGTGAAAATCCGGGATCAAACCCATGCAAGGAGTGGAAAAGAAGCACATATGATCATGTGACATCAAAACATAATATTTCATGTTCTTCTCCATTTCTTGTGTGTTCATGCATGAACGAAAGCATTAAACCATTTCTAGTACATCTTGGATGCTCATTCATTCCATGCATGTGTTAGAAATCGGGCCTTACCAAGGACATGCATGATGTTCTTATTGAAATACCCTAAAAATGCACACAAGCAAACATGCAATCTGCCAGATTATTTTGTTCGACTTTGAACAGTCATAACTCAGTCATTTTTTAACCAAATCATGATATTCTTTTTGTATTGGTTAGTTCCACGAGTTAACTTTCAAACCCAACTGGTCTTACTGTAAAATATTAAATATCCGATTTTTGGCAGATTTTACAAAAAGGTTGCGCATACAGCTCTTTTTCTGTGATCACTATTTTTATCTTGCTTAAACAATGGTCTTAAACCCAACCATAAATCTTAGGAAAAATACCTTAGAAACTTAACATATCTAGTGAGTTATGGTTGAAATTTCGTGGCTTAAAGCCTCACTGAATGGGCTACAAAAATTCATGAACCTCAGCCACATCTACACTTCATGCATTATTGCATGCAACTTTTCTTAAATTGTTTGGAATCATTACCCTCATTTCTCTTCTGAATACATTCTTAACATTTTTACTTTTGAAAGCCCTTGCATGCATGAGATAATCTGGAAAATTTCAAGAGCTTTTGTTATTTATTTGATTTATTAGAATTATTGCTAAAACCAAGGGCATAAATCATATAAAATACTTCCAGAGGTCAATAAATCCTAAATAAATTCATGGATGATACTTATGGGGAATAATGACCCCTCACCAAATTTCAGCAATTTTTGTTACTGTTTCATATGATTTCTAATTTTCTTTTATTTAGGACATGATAAATTACAAAACCACTTTTTAGGATGTGAAAATTTTATCTAACAATTTTCGCATACCTTACTTGTGATGGGTGACTCAAGAAAATAATTTCAAGATTTTTCATCATGTCTAGCTATTTTTCCCAATTTTTGGTAATTATAATGGCTTAAAAATGGGAAAAATAGTTCTGATTATCCAAAATTCATGAAAATTTGCCAGGATATCATATTATATAGTAGGAGGTTACATAAAAATTTTGAATATTTTTCTCCACTGTAAACTATTTTTCCCTTATTTTCTAAAGTTAATTGCACTAAAATTCACTTAAATATACATAAATACCCAAAACCAGTTTATACATTATGAAAACCACTTTTGATATTTTTCCCAAGATATTTATACTGTAAATGATGTTACAAAAATTTATGGTAATTTATTTTAACTGTTTAATAATATTTCTTTAATTAATGACTATTTAAAGGAATAAAACAAGGAAAAATACAAATAACCACTGAAAAATATATTTTATATTTTTCCCAGCCTATTTATGTATAATAACAATTAAATAAAAAGTTTGGGTAATTTTGGAAACTGTTTACTATTTATTTCAATTTTTATTGAAATAAATGCTCAAAAATTATAAAATATAATTAAACAGCTTGGAAATCCATTTTTATAATTTTCCCAGCTTAGTATTGTGTATTAACAGTTAAATAAAAAGTTTGAGAATTTTTATCCCTCGAATGCTATTTTTCGTGAATTTATGTTGTTATTGAGACTTAAAATTTGAAAAATTAACCTTCCAAGGTTGTAATTAATCGCACGACTTGTAAAATTTCAATACATCAGAAAAAGTGTAACAAAATGATATAAATCCAATACTAAAACATAAATTGGCATTTCCCTATATGTAGAGTTTAGTATATTAGCATTAGATATCGACATGGAAACTCACTAGTGCGTGTGTTTGGTGTCGTAGGATCCCGGTAGTAAGACGTTGGTGCATCCCGAAGTACCGCTTGTGTCTACACAAAACATCGTGAGTATTTACGCACTCCCCTATTTTCGGTTTTTATGTTTTGGGGTGGAAAAGCATGTCCAGAAAAACTACTGTTTGCATGTTGTATTTAAATTGAATTGTATCAAACATGATTGCTATTGTATTGCTATGTTTCTTTATGTATGTCTATGCAACACGGAACATGAGAACTTATCGTACTAAGGCCCTTCCCTTATCTCTAACCATTAACTCTTTGAGCCAATGGTCGTTATGGATAGCGCTATTAGGAATTGACAACTCCTCACTCGCCCGAATCGCTGGAGTGCATGATACCATATTCATCTATGGAACGATAAGCATAGATCTCGATAGGGCTTCAGTCATAGGTTTGGTTGAGACTCATTGTTTGCTCATACACATACAAACTCGTTTCTCGTTATAGCAATAAACTTGTATTCATTAATAGCAATCAACTTGTTTATCATTGAAGCAATGTACTTGTATTTACGAAAAGCCTTATTGTACGCTCGATTTTATAAACTTGTGATACTCACCAACTATTTTCATAGTTGACGCTCGTTTTACATGCTTTTTCAGGAAATAATTAGTAAGTGGATGTAAAGATTCATCATCATAGAGCATGTTGCATCGTGTTGAAGCTATATTTTGAACAATGTTATTTTGAAAAACTTGTATTTTGTTTCTTTTGAAGCTATGGGTTGTAAACTTTTAAATACTGCTATGGTGATGTATCTTTATCTTTTGCAATGAAACCGTTATCGCTGTCATACCTTGCGTTTCCGCTTTAGCGGGGTGTGACAGAAGTGGTATCAGAGCTAAAGTTATAGAGAACATCGGTTTTTCTTTAAGAAAACACAACCTATAACTAAAACTTACAAAGAAATTCTTTTTACATCAAACATATTACTAGTCTAATTAGGTCGGGAGTTGTATTATTGGACCTTGATTAAACATAGCCTGATCACCTATGTTTAATTAAGAAAAGATTTATACAAAGCTTGAGCTAATTATAATGGGAATATGTTCAACAAAAATATTTGAGAAAACCTTATTTAAAAATTTCAAAAGGTTAATTTTGGTGTGTGTAAGCATTGCATATTATAGGCATGCATTGTCATTTATTTCATATCTCATTGAAACTATGTCACAGTCCACTATGTCAAGATCGTCATCTTCCCGCGCTACCGCCTCAGCCGATGAATCCGGCTACGTCACTGTTATCCCTCGACGTAATCCCCCCGCCTCGGTAGAAGAAGACCCATCAGAGGATACGGAAGATACTGGGAACTCGGTGGAGATCAGCAATGACAACGCCCCGAGTCAACGACGCGAGGCATCACCGACATCGGTGTTGCCACAGCCACCGCTCTATGGACTTCGCATTCGGAGGACAGCGAGGAAGAGTGTCCCCATTCCAGGAAGGATACCCGCCAGCACAGCAGGACATGGCACGGCAGGACCTAGCGGGGTAGGACCCAGCGATGCAGGACCAAGAGCATCCTCACCTCAGCAAGTCATAGGGATACCTGTCCGACAGCCAGGTATGACCCCGGAGGAGTCCCGGAGATTGCAGTCGATAGCAGCAGGCCTACGTCACAGTCTCGCTGTGATAGCTGGGCATCGAGAAGTTTTGGATGAAGTCTTGGCAGGAATGGAAATCCTGTATCAGCATTCGATGGAGACTGCTGACACTGCTAGTGCTGCTAGACGAGAGGCAGGTCATGCGATGACAGCATATTATATGTTTGGTTGGCTATTATTGATTGTGATGTGATAAGGATGGGAGCATCGACAATGGAAAGCTCTAGTAGCAAGAGGAAGCCAGCAGATCAGGGAGAGAAGAAGTATGGAGGCAAGTCAGGGAGGAAGCAGAAAGTCTCAAGAAACTTTATGGTAAGAGCCCAGGAGCAAGAACCAGTGAAAACTCAAGGACAAGAAGTGCAGGAGCGAAAGCAGTACTCAGGGTCGCTTCCGAAGTGCAATAAGTGTAACTTCCATCACAAGGGAGCTTGCCCGGTGTGCCAAAACTGTAAGCAAACAGGCCATTACTCGAAGTATTGTAAGGTGAATAAGGAGGGAAAAAGGACATGTTACGAGTGCGGGAGTATTGATCATCTCCGTAGAGCATGTCCTAAACTGAACAATGGACCTGGTAACCATGGACAAGGCCAAGCCAGGCAAAACTTTCAAGGAAATCAAGTTAGACAACCAAGAGGTGTAGCCTTTGTGATTGGTGCAGAAGAAGCTCTTCAGAACCCTGAAGTGATAACAGGTACGTTCCTCCTGAACAACCACTTTGCATCAGTAATATTCGATGCGGGAGCAGATAGGAGTTTTGTTTCTTTAGCATTTAGACCGTTAATTGGCTTGAAATCGGTAAAGATGAGGATTGCATATGCTATTGAACTTGCTGATGGGTATGAAATTAGGGCTAGTGATATAATTCCTGGTTGTACTCTGAATTTAGCTGATAAACTCTTTAGCATTGACCTAATTCCTATAGAGCTAGGTAGTTTTGATGTGATAGTAGGGATGGATTGGTTATCCAAAAATAGAGCAGACATTGGTTGTTATGAGAAAGTCATCAGAGTGCCTCTCCCTAATGGAGAAACCCTTATCATACACGGTGAGAAGCCAGGAAGAAGTTTAAACATAGTATCAAGCGTGAAGGTTCACAAGTACCTGAAGAAGAATTGTATTGCATGCATGGCCCATGTGCTAGAAAGAGAACCTGAAGCTAAGCAACTCAAGGAGATTCCAGTGGTTCAAAACTATCCCGAAGTATTTCCGGAGGAATTGCCCGGTCTACCCCCTTATAGACAGGTCGAATTTCGGATAGACTTAGTTCCCGGAGCGGCACCGGTAGCAAAAGCACCATATCGCCTTGCACCATCCGAGATGCAAGAACTATCCGGACAACTTCAAGAACTTCTAGACAAAGGGTTTATTCGACCAAGTTCTTCACCTTGGGGAGCCCCAGTGTTATTCGTCAAAAAGAAAGATGGTTCGTTCCGAATGTGCATTGATTACAGAGAATTGAACAAGTTGACAATCAAGAATCGATATCCCCTCCCTAGAATAGATGACTTGTTCGATCAGTTGCAGGGCGCTTCCTACTTCTCAAAAATCGACCTTCGGTCAGGGTATCATCAGCTAAGAATTCACGAAGAGGACATTCACAAGACAGCGTTTAGAACCCGTTATGGACATTATGAATTCTTAGTCATGCCTTTTGGACTAACGAACGCACCCGCTGTATTCATGGATTTGATGAATAGGGTCTGTAGACCATACCTAGACAGGTTTATAATTGTCTTTATCGATGACATACTTGTTTACTCGCGGACCAAAGAAGATCACAATAGACATCTAAAGCTAGTGTTGGAGCTGTTGAAGGAACAAAAATTGTATGCCAAGTTCAATAAGTGTGAATTTTGGATTCGGGAAGTACATTTTCTTGGTCATGTGATCGGTGAAAGAGGAATCCATGTAGATCCAGCTAAGATAGAGGCAATCAAGAAATGGGAGGCCCCCAAAACCCCGACAGAAATACGACAATTCCTAGGATTAGCTGGGTACTACAGACGCTTCATTGAGAATTTCTCTAGGATTGCTCAACCATTAACATCTTTGACCCAAAAGGATAGAAAATTTCTCTGGGAAGAGAAACACGAAGAGGCGTTTCAAATCCTGAAAAACAAGCTGTGCAATGCACCAATTCTGGCTTTACCAGAAGGATCAGAGAACTTTGTGGTGTATTGTGATGCGTCTCATCAAGGATTAGGATGTGTGCTAATGCAAAAAGATAGGGTCATTGCATATGCTTCCAGACAACTCAAACCGCACGAGAAGAATTATACCACCCATGATCTAGAACTAGGAGCAATAGTTTTCGCTCTTAAGATATGGAGGCATTATTTGTACGGAACCAAATGCACCATTTATACCGATCACAAAAGCCTTCAGCATATTCTGGATCAGAAAATGTTAAACATGCGGCAGAGAAGATGGGTAAAGTTGTTTAGTGATTATGATTGTGAGATACGATACCACCCAGGAAAGGCTAACGTAGTAGCCGACGCTCTTAGTAGGAAAGTAAGAGTGAAACCTTCCCGTGTGAGAGCTTTGGGAATGGTAATTCAGACAAGCTTGAAATCTCAAATCATTAATGCCCAGGAGAAAGCGTTATGCAAGGAAAATCTTCCAGGCGAAACTTTACATGGTTTGGAAGAAAGATTTGAAACCAAACCTGATGGAGTTCGTTATTTTAAAGACAGGGTCTGGATTCCAAGGGTTAACAACCTGAGAGACATGGTATTAGAAGAGTCTCATCGATCTAAATACTCCATCCACCCTGGAGCAGATAAGATGTACAAGGATCTTAAAGAGTACTATTGGTGGCCTGGAATGAAAAAGGATATTGCCTTGTACGTCGGGAAGTGTTTGACATGCTCAATAGTCAAAGCTGAACATCAGAAACCTTTCGGGTTGTTGCAACAACCTGAAATTCCCCAATGGAAATGGGAGCAAATATCTATGGACTTTGTTACCAAACTTCCTAGAACTGCTAAAGGTCATGACTCAATTTGGGTCATAGTGGATCGACTGACGAAATCCGCTCACTTTCTCCCTATTCGAGAAGATATCACTATGAAATTCATTACGAAATCCGCTCAAATCCTGAAATCCGCTCACTTTCTCCCTATTCGAGAAGATATCCTGAGCACCAGCGGCCTCATGGAAAGGTTCATCGTTTACCCATTCCCATGTGGAAGTAGGAAGATATCACTATGAAATTCATTACGAAGCTACCGAGGATGGGGAGGGGGGTTGATGCCATATGGGTCATTGTAGACAGACTGAAAAAAAGTGCCCACTTCATTCCAATCACCGAGAGCATATCCACAGAAAAGTTAGTAGACATCTATGTTTGAGAAGTGGTGGCCAGGCATGGGGTGCCAGTGTTGGTGGTTTCGGATAGGGATGTTCGGTTTACATCCAGATTTTGGAAAAATTTTCACGAAGAACTGGGTACTCAGCTACATTTCAGTAGAGCATATCACCTTCAAACTGCGAGCATGCGTGCTAGATTTTGGAGGAAGTTGGGATACATATCTCCCATTGGCAGAGTTCTCATTCAATAATAGTTATCATGCCAGTATCAATCGAGCTCCATTCGAGATGTTATATGGTCAGAGGTGCAGGACCCCCATATGCTAGGATGAGGTCGGTCATCGGGTCATGGGGAGCATGGAGGTGGTGCTCAAGACCACCGGGTTGATTCAGCAGGTATGCGAGTTGCGGGTCGCGCAGAGCCGATAGAAGAGTTATGCCGACCGACGGCGATCGGATCTTGAGTTTCAAGTGGGGGATTTTGTCTTATTGAAGGTGTCACCTTGGAAGGGGATTATCTGGTTCCGTAAGAAAGGCAAGTTGGGTCCTCGATTTATATGTCCGTTCAGGATCCTAGCTCGAGTAGGCAAGGTGGCCTATCGATTAGAGCTCCCTGAAGAGCTTTGTCAGATTCACAACACCTTCCACGTATCACAACTTCAGAAGTGTATTGCTGACGAGTCTGTGGTTATACCTTTAGATGACATTCAAGTGGATGGGGGACTGAATTATGTCGAAAGGCCAATTTCCATACTAGACAGGATGACGAGGATGCTTCGGAATAAGGAAGTAAAGATGGTAAAGTTGCAATGGCAACATCGAAAGGGATCCAAGTGGACTTGGGAGCCCGAAGAGGAGATGCAGGAACATTACCCTGATTTGTTTTCATCCACAGACTTCGAGGGCGAAGTCTAGTTCAAGTGGGGGAGAGTTGTAACATCCAAAAAGGAAAGGTATGTCATGAACCCCCTTTAAATTAGAGTTGTTGCATTATTAGTCCCTCAGTACGTTCGGCGTACTTAGGAGTATGTGTGACAACCCGATATTTCGAGACAATGTAATGTAACACCAGTCAAATTTAGGTCAAAATATAACTTTCTTAAAATCTTATTTGGGTTAAATCAAGAAGTGGGAATCGTAACAAGGTTTTCATACATATAAGGAACACAAAAATCCGAGTTATAACGAAGAAGTTATGACCATTCTAAGATTTCTGACAAAACCGGCAACACCGATTAAACGAAAAATGCGAAGTTCCAAAACAATAGTTTTTAGCCTTAAGTATCTAAATGAAAGTTGTAGATAACATTAAACTGTGAGCGTACATAAATAGAACGTCCAAATCTGACTTCGTATGAGGAAGTTATGATTTTTCCAAGATCCAGATATAGCACTAGGCAGCTAAAAACTCGAAATAGAGCTCGGAAGACTTTTGGCCAAAACAAACTAAATGAGAATTGAAGGTCTCAATAATAGTAGCGCAACGGCGAAAAGTCTGACGAAAACGAACATCGGATGAAGAAGTTATGGAATTTTAACGGACTTTTAGTGTCCCGTTTCGTTAAAAATAAATAATTAAAAATAAAGTCCAAATTTGCCGATGAAGTCTAAACGAGAGTTGTAGATAACATTTTCAGCTACGCGTGCATATAAAGAACGTCGAAAACGAAGCTCGTATGCGAAAGTTACGGATTTTACAAGTTCGGGGTCCAAAATCCGAGGCTGTTAGGCCCCCACGACGTGGCACAGCTTGGCCGCGACCCGGCAAGTGACTGAGAGCGTCCAATCAACGGAAGAGGGTGAGGCTTGCTCCCCACGACGTGGCCAACCTTAGCCATGACATGGCACACCAGAAATACCCCTATAAATAGAAATCTTGGGGTGCCGGGTTTAGGTGCTCCATTCTTCCATCTCTCGTGCTGAAACTCTGCGGTTAAGCTCCCGAAGCCCTCCTAAAGCCCCGGTTTTCACCTTCAAGTCCCGAAGGAAGGTTTTGTGTTCCCGAGATTCCCTAGATTTCCGAGAATCCCGAGATTTCCTGCGTTTTCAACTCTTCCTGTCGAAGTTCTGCTCGATTCTTTTCTCGACTACTTCAAATCAACCACTTCAATCAAGTGAGTTCATACCCCTATAAACTACACTTTTAAATGTTTTATAAATACTTTTATATGCTTTTAAGGGGGGGGATACAAGTTAAATACTCGATTATTGTCGTGTGTTATATAATAAAGTTCATTATACGCTTTTTATCAACGAAATCCTATGTGATTTATAACTAGTATACAAATGGACTTACTACAAGTTTAACAGTTTTACTAAACATATTATTTCAAATGACTTTCTTAAACGTTTTTACATGATTAAAGCTCGTTATCAAACTGTCTTACACACTGTAAGCTTCCTTTCAAACTCGGTTACAAAGGTGTTTTCAAATAGTGGTTTTCCGTGTACTTAAACTGTCTTATCAAACAAAATACTTTCAATCATTTTATAAACTGACATCAAGTCACAAATTCTTTATTAGACTTTTCAACGGATTTACAAAACATCTTTATGCTTTCATATTATAAATTGCATGCCTCTATATGTATAGTTATATAAGAAATGTTTAAAAGACTTAGGAAGGCTATCCACCCTGTTTCCTTTTCCTCGATTTGGATGTGGTCTGGTGGGATATCGGGTACTCCTCCGAAGGTCGTTTAAATATTAGTTATATATCATGTATACATATATGGTCATAAATGTTCCATCAGTTAATTTAGTTCCGATACTCTTGGGTAGCAAGAGTGTATAAACCTACTTGGACACTCATAAATTACATTCTAGTAAACTATTATAGGAATAGTTTAGAGTAAACAAAACATTATCCCTACTATAAGAAATTACACCAGAGTCAGTTCATTCATGAGTCTAGACTACATGCTATATGAAAGAATACTCTTACATGAATACTTATACATGAATACTTTTACATAGATATTATATGGCAAATTGCTATTACATGTTATATGTCTAGATACTGTTATATAGTTATCATTTCTATCTGTACCTTGTGATATAATCACATCATCGACGAGATAGATTGGACTTTATATCCTAGTACTAAAGGATACTTTGAGGGACTAACCATTCCTAGAACCACTGTTAGCTACAGAGGTAAATGAATAACCTACAGATGTTTTAGGTTGATACCATTACAGGTATACTTAAGGGACTAACTATTCCTAAACCCGACTGTTAGCAATAGAGGTAAATGCACATCTACGGATGTCTACGGTTGATCTGTTTACGGCGAGTTTCCACGTCGTGTGTATCTTAGTACCAAAGGATACAACATGATTTATTATATTATTACTTTTATAGTTTTATAATAATAGTTAAACAGGGAAAAACCGTCACATTTTCAAGTGATGCCTACTTTCAAAACATTCGGGTCTTGGTAGAAGACTACTTTATACTAGTAGGAAATAAGGGATTTTCTAGAGTTTTTTCATACTTATACTAAATGTTTCATCAATCATTCACCAGTCTTTCATAACAACTAATCAAAGAAATGACATAAATACTTATGAACTCACCAGCTTAAACGCTGACCTACACTTTCAAAATAACTTGTATTCTCAGGTTACAAATAGACAGGTGCCGATGTGAGGTTTAGAGAAGACGGAGCAGTCAAGACTCGTCTTTTATTTTCATTAGTTATCTTGTTGTCTTGTACTATGAAAGAAACCAATTGTAACTAAAATTATACTATTAATGCAATGGATGATGTTGTTGCTTATTTACTACTTTACATTTGTTGTGATACATTACATGACGTCCTCCGCCCCAGAACGTTTCCGCCGTTCTCAGTTTTGGGGTGTGACAGATTGGTATCAGAGCATTGTTTATAGTGAATTGAATATATCAACCCATAAAAGATATACTAACTATAAATACAATGGGATTAAAAATACTCTGATTTAGAGTTTATACTTTAAATAATAAAATATTTAAGTAAGTATACGTGCCTGCATTCATACTAAAACCAGTGTCACTAGGACAGTACAAAAGAAGTATGATTGTTGGGCAACACAAGTGGGCTTAGAGACATATGGTCAAAACTGGGAAGATATAGCCTGATCACCTATATTATCCGAGGGTTGGCTAGCATGTGCCTAAGTTTAAATTGGGTAGTTGCAACAATGCTAAAATCTTACCAACCCTACCTCAATGAAAGCAATAGAACATAACATTAAAATTAAAATACTATAGGAGTATTTGGTGTTAATATAAGTACTTTATACTTGAGAACTAAAAACGGGATCTTCATCACTAAGTTGATAGTTGCTAAGTGGATACACTAAGGCTATATGTAATTAGGATGTTATAGACTTAGAATCTGTGAAAATTTTACTTCACCCCTATTCTGTGTGAATACGGTGTTAAGGTCACTTATTCGAAGGTCTATCCTGTTAAATTACATATAGCTAGTATGCACTTCACGAATAGCGATGTAACTAATGAAGGTTTTCTAAATAATTATCTAGATAGTTCGTTTAATAATTATTCTCTTACCCTTAAATTCTTGCATAGAAAACATAGTTGGACTCCATCCCCACAGCAACCAATATCTTCCGAACGAAGTCATAGCTGGTTGGTTTGGAGAAGAACCAGAGAATGATCATCCTGTCCCTTTTGAATGATCACCATGCTGAAGACCTTTCGGATGATGATAACTCCAAACCCGAGGATGAGAACCTACCCCTAGTAGCTCCCAATTCAAACCCTAACCCTCGTCCAGCTCTTCATGGCCCGACGCCTCCTTGGGTAGAATGCTTGGAAATATGGAGTGAAGAGCAAGATCAACCTATGCTGTTTAATGGATACCGAAGCTTCTACCACTCAAGTGAAGGAATCTCAGCAGATAGAGTTCTACAGATCATAATCCGTAGAGTTTCCCGAAACGAAATTCAGAGCAGGACGACTTTTCAACGTATCAAAGAGGTTAATGCTAATGCAAGAATGCATACCATTCGGACCAATCACCTTTATCACTAGTGAGAGATCTGAGAGAAACCATGAGACCCTGCTACAAGCACTAGCTGAACCTCGAGCCGAAGTTATAGAGCTCCAAGTAAGCCAGAGGGTGTACGAGAGATACCTACTTGATATGAAACACCAACTAACCAAACTAAGGGTTCACTATAGGGGTGACCGCCGCGAGTAGGAGATACCTTACTTCCTTCTTTGTTTTAAAGAACTGTGTTCCTATCTATGTTCTGTGTAGTACTTTTTATGTGACTACCTTGTACTATAAGTACTTTTAGTTAAGTCTTTATGATGTCAAATACTTTTCTACTCCGAATATGATGTATGACCTACAACAAGGTCAATTTCCCCAAACCTATTACATCTTAAAAATCAATGATATCGAAAGTCGACTAACTTCCATGTTACTCTTTGTTCAAATACCTTCATTTTACTACCGTTGGAGTCTATCTGAAACCCCATCTAGTCAAGTTATTGGACTATGGTAATTTAACTCCAAAATCATTTTCAAGCCTCTTTTAAAGGTTGGATCATTTTATCCACCAACCTATAATACCTCGGCTTGAACGATAAACGTTTAAAGACCATTCTACAAACATACTTCTACTCTGAACTAGGACTGCATCATAGGGATGTAGGTCAAACTATCATGAACATACTTCTAATCTGTACTAGGACTGCATCATAGAGATGTAGGTAAAAAATTCAAGAACATACTTCTACTCTTTACTTAAGCGATCAAGGTACATCCAGGTTCAACCATTCTCACTCACAAATTCATTTCTTTCCATGTAACAGAATCATTTCGCCAAAGAAAAACGATCAACCCATCAACCAAACACCAACTCTTCAGATTGATGCAGCTACCTTTCAAGCTGCAGTCTCGGCTGCCGTGTCAGCTGTTCTGACCCACCTTAACGCTAACAACACGAATGTTAGCGGGATTGTTAACAATAACTCCAATCCAAGTAACAATCAAATACCTCAACGGGCAACAAACTACCACGAAACCCCGAATCCCAAGCCCAAGAATAACAAACAAAAGTTCTGGGCTAAAGCTAAAGGAAAATCACCCCAAGGGACGAGCAAAAGACAACAACATGTGGCAACCTTCACAGCCACGACATCTGTACATCCTACTACCATCCCTTCTGGTATCCCAATTGTCCCTACACCAGCTAGGCAGTATGCCAAAAACCTACCAAAATGCAATAAGTGCGGCTTCCATCATCGGGGTAGTTGTCGTCTGTTACACTGCTTTAAATGCAACAAGAACGAACATACTACCAATTGCTGCCAGACTCGGACCCAACACATTACTTGAAACACCAATGTCAAAATCTCTCTAATATGCCATCTATATGGCGTAATGGGACACTTCAAGAGGGACTGTCCAACAGAGAAGGACGACGGCGAATCCGGAGGAGTTTGACCTCAGAATGGAAAGAAGCAACGAAAGAACCTACTATAGTATACGTTCACTTCCAATCGTCAGTATTATGTATGTCTTTTTAAAACATGTTTAAAACTAGTGCAACTAGAGTCTTATCTTTTGCGGGATCCCGTCGGTATAGGGATGCTCGTACTGCGTATACTTACCTTTTTTAGTATACCTTATTCGCAGCAATAGTCTTATAGTAGTCTAAAGTGTTGTAACTCTGTTGATGGTTGCACGGTTGTGTTTTGTCTGTAAACATCTTATGTTCAAATCTAATGACTTTAAGTTTCCTTATGATTCCAACATTATCATATGACTTGATTCAATTTGATCCTCACAAAAACAGCTTCATACGTACATCTCTTCCTCCGAAATTTTCTTTCTAGCAAAGCCGTCATTCCAAAATACCAAAGTACTCATGCATAGAGCACTTATTGTTTATCATCCTTTCCGAAGAAAAATTCAACAAACCGCCCTGAAGTATCACTCGTGCAGTACGTCAAGTTCAATCTAAAGACCCATAGTTTCAATCTTAATTATATACGACTCGTACACCCGAGACTGTGATTGAGGAACCTGGTATGGGTTCTACTAGGAATTTCAGGACGGAGACTGCCCAAGACTTTGAGTGATTGTGCTTCCGTGAGAATAAACTTAGAAATACCTATCCTTTTCCCTAATTCATGAGTAGTCATACTTTCTTTTAGATCTTCACGACATCTAATCCACCACCCAAGGTTTTGACATCATAATCAGTAGGAGTTGGTTAAGTCTACATCGAGCCGACATCAGGTGCTTTGATAAAGCAGTTGATCTTAACCTCCCTTTCAAAGAACCTCTTGTTATTTACGGAGACAAATCAAGTACAAACCTTCGCATCATTTCATATATTTAAGCTCAAAAGCACTTATGAAGGGAATATCACACATTCCTTGGACACATCGTCGATACGAGTCAAGAAGTGAAGGACATTTAGAACATCCCAAAAGTACGTGACTTTCCCAACACCTTTCCAGAACAACTACCGAGATTACCACCACAACGTCAATTCAAGTTCAGAATCGACTTAGTTACAAGGGCTACCCCAGTAGCCAAATCACCTTATCGTGTAACTCCAACTAAGAGACTAGAACTTCCCATACATCTTAACGAACTCCTCGGAAGAGGATTCTCTAGGCCAAGTTTCTCACCTTGAGGAGCACCGGACTTGTCTATAAACAAGAAAGAGCGTTCCAAACACTAAAGTAAGCCTGGTGCATCGCACCGAAATTATCCCTCCCAAAATGGGATAGAAGATTTTGTGGTGTATTGCGATACATACAACCAATGGCTTGGTTGTGGTCTTATGCAAGAGGAAAGGCCACTGCCTATAACTCAAGACAACTTAAGACGCAAGAAGTTAACTATACGACACATGATATTGAGTTAGTAGCAATGGTAATTGCTCTGAAGATTTGGAGACACTACTTGTAGGGTATAAGGTGTAATACTCTCACAGACCACAAAAACACTCAACACACATTCGATAAAGAAGAGTTATCATACCATTGAAGTCAAACGAAAGAAGCAAAGTCGTATCCCGATAGTGAAAGGTTTGTTGGGAATGCCAAGCGAGGACGCGAGTTCACTCAAGAACACAAGAAACAAATAAAACTTCTATCCGTAGCATATTTATCAATTCTGCTTAAACTCTAATTTCGGGACGAAATTCCCTCTAACGGGGGGATGATGTGACAACCTGATATTTCGAGACAATGTAATGTAACACCAATCAAATTTAGGTCAAAATATAAATTTCTTAAAATCTTATTTGGGTTAAATAAAGTAGTAGGAATCGTAAAAAGGTTTTCATACATATAAGGAACACAAAAATCCGAGTTATAACGAAGAAGTTATGACCATTATAAGATTTCCGACAAAACCGCAACACCGATTAAACGAAAAACGCGAAGTTTCAATACAATAGTTTTTAGCCTTAAGTATCTAAATGAAAGTTGTAGATAACATTAAACTGTGAGCGTACATAAATAGAACGTCCAAATCTGACTTCGTATGAGGAAGTTATGATTTTTCCAAGATCCAGATATAGCACTAGGCAGCTAAAAACTCGAAATAGAGCTCGGAAGACTTTTGGCCAAAACAAACTAAATGAGAATTGAAGGTCTCAATAATAGTAGCGCAACGGCGAAAAGTCTGACGAAAACGAACATCGGATGAAGAAGTTATGGAATTTTAACGGACTTTTAGTGTCCCGGTCCGTTAAAAATAAATAATTAAAAATAAAGTCAAAAATTGCCAATGAAGTCTAAACGAGAGTTGTAGATAACATTTTCAGCTACGCGTGCATATAAAGAACGTCGAAAACAGAGCTCGTATGCGAAAGTTACGGAATTTACAAGTTCGGGGTCCAAAATCCGAGGCTGTCAGGCCCCCACGACGTGGCACAGCTTGGCCGCGACCCGGCAAGTGACTGAGAGCGTCCAATCAACAGAAGAGGATGAGGCTTGCTCCCCACGACATGTCCAACCTTAGCCATGACATGGCACACCAGAAATACCCCTATAAATAGAACTCTTGGGGTGCCGGGTTTAGGTTCTCCATTCTTCCATCTCTCGTGCTGAAACTCTGCGGTTAAGCTCTCGAAGCCCTCCCAAAGCCCCGGTTTTCACCTTCAAGTCCCGAAGGAAGGTTTTGTGTTCCCGAGATTCCCTAGATTCCCGAGAATCCCGAGATTTCCTGCGTTTTCAACTCTTCCTGTCGAAGTTCTGCTCGATTCTTTTCTCGACTACTTCAAATCAACCACTTCAATCAAGTGAGTTCATACCCCTATAAACTACACTTTTAAATGTTTTATAAATACTTTTATATGCTTTTAAGGGGGGGGATACAAGTTAAATACTCGATTATTGTCGTGTGTTATATAATAAAGTTCATTATACGCTTTTTATCAACGAAATCCTATGTGATTTATAACTAGTATACAAATGGACTTACTACAAGTTTAACAGTTTTACTAAACATATTACTTCAAATGACTTTCCTAAACGTTTTTACATGATTAAAGCTCGTTATCAAACTGTCTTACACACTGTAAGCTTCCTTTCAAACTCGGTTACAAAGGTGTTTTCAAACAGTGGTTTTCCGTGTACTTAAACTGTCTTATCAAACAAAATACTTTCAATCATTTTATAAACTGACATCAAGTCACAAATTCTTTATTAGACTTTTCAACGGATTTACAAAACATCTTTATGCTTTCATATTATAAATTGCATGCCTCTATATGTATAGTTATATAAGAAATGTTTAAAAGACTTAGGAAGGCTATCCACCCTGTTTCCTTTTCCTCGATTTGGATGTGGTCTGGTGGGATATCGGGTACTCCTCCGAAGGTCGTTTAAATATTAGTTATATATCATGTATACATATATGGTCATAAATGTTCCATCAGTTAATTTAGTTCCGATACTCTTGGGTAGCAAGAGTGTATAAACCTACTTGGACACTCATCAATTACATTCTAGTAAACTATTATAAGAATAGTTTAGAGTAAACAAAACATTATCCCTACTACAAGAAATTACACCAGAGTCAGTTCATTCATGAGTCTAAACTACATGCTAGATGAAAGAATACTCTTACATGAATACTTATACATGAATACTTTTACATAGACATTATTTGGAAAATTACTATTACATGTTATATGTCTAGATACTGTTATATAGTTCTCCTTTCTATCTTTTCCTTGTGATACAATCACATCATCGACGAGATAGATTGGACTTTATATCCTAGTACTAAAGGATACTTTGAGGGACTAACCATTCCTAGAACCACTGTTAGCTACATAGGTAAATGAACAATCTACGGATGTTTTAGGTTGATACCATTACAGGTATACTTAAGGGACTAACTATTCCTAAACCCGACTGTTAGCAACAGAGGTAAATGCACATCTACGGATGTCTACGGTTGATCTGTTTACGGCGAGTTTCCACGTCGTGTGTATCTTAGTACCAAGGATACAACATGAGTTATTATATTATTACTTTTATAGTTTTATAATAATAGTTAAACAGGGAAAAACCGTCACATTTTCAAGTGATGCGTACTTTCAAAACATTCGGGTCGTGGTAGAAGACTACTTTTATACTAGTAGGAAATAAGGGATTTTCTAGAGTTTTTTCATACTTATACTAAATGTTTCATCAATCATTCACCAGTCTTTCATAACAACTAATCAAAGCAATGAGAAGACAGAGCAGTCAAGACTCGTCTGTTATTTTCATTAGTTATCTTGTTGTCTTGTACTATGAAAGAAAACAATTGTAACTAAAATTATTCTATTAATGCAATGGATGATGTTGTTGCTTATTTACTACTATACATTTGTTGTGATACATTACATGACATCCTCCGCCCCAGAACGTTTCCGCCGTTCTCAGTTTTGGGGTCTGACAGTATGCTTAGCGTACTAGGACCTTTTATGGTCGCGGGTGTTTGGAGGTATGTTGGGCATACCAGGTTTTACGTGGGGCGTACGCGTCATGGACAAGAAAACCCTAATTGCAGACTTGAGGCCTATGTAAACGACTTTAAGCCCTTGGGAATAAACCCTAGAGAGCCTCCACTACCCTTGAACGTCATTTCACTGCTGGAAGCCTTCAAGAATCATTTGTGAGCTCTTAAAGTGTACTTTTGTGATCTTTAGTGTTCATTTCAAAGAGAAGATTTGGTTAAGCAAGCTTGGATCAAGAGGGAGCTTCAAGATCTTGCATCATAATCATATTTCAGAGCTTTTATAGGTAAAAAGCTTTCACCTTTCCTCTTTTCTCTTTAGATCTAGCTAGGGTTTTTGTAGTTGGTCCTTTTGATGGATTTTGGGCCTCATTTGTTGGCTAGATCGTCCCCATTCGAAAATAAGTTAAACTCTAAGGTCCTTAACCCATTTAAGACCATAAAAATGAGAGCTTGGTGGAGGTCTTAACCTTGTGCATGAATTATAGACTTGGAAAAGGTCTTAATGATGACTTTGGAGGTTTAATGGACTTGCAAAGGCATAAAGTTAGCAACTTTATGCCCTAGGAGGTGTTAATGGACTTAGATCTAGATTCTGGACGTAAAAGAATGACATAATAAGCACTTAATAGAGAAAGTGATTAACTGAGACTTACGTCCGGCATACTTCGAGTACGCTACACGTAACCTTTGAAAACCTGGTACGCTGAGCGTACCTAAAGCGTACGCTGGGCGTACGCGGGACAGTTTGGGCCGATCTTTTTTTGGGCTGTCGAACTTTTGGGCCTCTTTTGGGTTATTGGGCCTGATTGGATTTTGAGAGTGAAGGCCTTTTATCAGTTGGATCATGGACATATTGGGTGGGCCTTTTTGGTCCAAAGGTGCCCATTAAGGATATTGGACTTAGATCATTAGCCAATTTGCAATGCAAGGGTGATTGGGCCTTTGGGGGTAGGGTTTAAATGTTGGGCCCTCCCTTGGGATAATTTGTGGACCAATCATTGATGATGTTATTATCCAGTTCGGGAGGTTGCGGGTCATTAAGAGTGCAGTATTCGTATTCTTCGAGCGAAGGTGAGTCTTCTCACCATACCCATGGGTCTACGACACCAAGGCCGGCCCACTATGTGTTTATGATATATGTGCAATTGCTTTGTGTTTGATATGTAATGTGATCGTATGTTTTGCATGAAGACCCAAGGGGGGGCCCGTGAGATTGGATGTAAGACCATGTGGGGTAGCCCATGGCAGTCCTAGGTAAAGACCATGTGGGGTAGCCCATGGCAGTCCTAGGTAAAGACCATGTAGGGTAGCCCATGGCAGTCCTAGTTAAAGTCCATGTGGGGTAGCCCATGGCATTCTTGTTGGTTCTATGTATGCATGGCCTAGGCGATATGTTACTTGGATATGTGTATGTGTGGTGTGTGGTATGCTCTAGGGAACTCACTAAGCATTTCGCTTACATGTTGTTGAATTATTTCAGGTACATCAGAGCCAAAAGGCAAGGGAAAGGCATGCACTCTATCTATCTGTTTTTCATTAATATGTTTATGGACACACTCTGATAATCTATATAATGTAACGGATAGTGTTTCAAACTAAATATGAGATTCAGGGTTTTATGTCAATGTGTTATTTAATATAAATGAATTTTTTTTGTGGTAAAATTTGGGTTGTTACTGCTTATTAGCAATATTTGTTTCAGCCATAGCTAAATTGAATTTTATAAGTCTTTATGTGTTTTGTCTCTTAAAATACGGAGAACATGAACGTCCATGCCAAGTCTAAATAGAGGTTTGACATCAATTTGAACTAAACCGACATGTAAAAATTAATATTTTGTTCTATGAACTATAATAGATCGTGATGATAACAAATGCAAATTTTGTTTGTTTTGACCAATAAGCAAAGTTTGTTCTATCATTTAAATAGAGTAACCTTGAAAACAATCAAAAGTTCATATTCTATATAATGTATTAACATTAGTTTTAGGGATTGTCCAATTATTTAAACTTTGTTCTATGTTATTATAGGTTTCTTCAATAGAATTTATTTGGTTATCATTATAATCTTGTTCTTCATTGACATTTTTACTAGAAATATATTTTTTGGATAGTTTGCTTTAAAACCTACTCATATTTAATTAATTTTGCTTTAAGATTCTATAAGAAAACTTACTTGTTTTAATAATGATGAATAGAGGGGAATCGTCCCGACGATGATTGTGGTCCAACACCACAAATTACGTCCTTATTCGCGTGTTTTACGCTAATCCAACTAATCACTGGTATTGTCTCTGAATCATACTTATTAAAACTCATAGTTTTTTTTAGAGAATATTAAACCAAAATAAATAAATTTGAAATAAATTTATCACACATAATACTAAATAAAAAAGAAAAATATATAAATACTTGTCCAGTGGTATAAATTTTAAGATTATCCATATATTTTTATTTATATATTTCAAATAAATAATCAAGTTACTGGATTTGAATTTTGAAATGCAAATAAAAGATGTAAGGGTGTGAGTGTGTTTTAAAACATACATATACATTGGAGTTAAATTAAAAAAAAGGATGTAAGAATGTTGGAACCTGAAAGTGAACCTCTAGCAATACTAAGTCCCAATGCAAATTCCGAAGTGTGCATATTTTCTGAGGTGGAGAGTGGTCCGAAATCTGTCTAGACCTGGAGAATAAAAGATGAGATGGTTAGAAGTGAAGGCATTCCGGAATGATCATCAAGTCAGGAATGTGTGCTGATCCGGAATGAATATTTTTTCTTTATGCAGTTAATGAAATTTGTCTTTGTATTGATCTTACACTTCATAGGACTTAGTCTATTTGTAAAGTTAGACAATCAGAATGTCAGGAACATCTCTATTATCCGGTTCTATGTTAGTCTCTCAGTTTATCCAATGTATCCTTCACTCCTATTTAAAGGAGCTTTCAATGCAAAGTCATACGACAAATCTTTCACTTATTTTGGCATTTTACTAAGTTACTTCATGTTGGATAAGGTGTCTAAGTCCATAACTATTTCTGGTATGTACTTGACCCGACCCGGCATGGTCCATTTGGGTTGCATGGCACCATGCAATTGGATAAACTAAATGAGAGAAATAACGCTTGGAGATTATTAATATATTATAAGTTCTAATATATTAATAATATTATTTGATTAGTTTGATCAAGAATTAATTTAGAATTAATTAAGTGATCAAAAGATAACTAATTAAATATATGGGTTGATTAAGTAAATCATCCATATCTTGTATAGTGGGCTAAAAGGCTCCATGGATCATCAAGTTGGGTTCCACCCATAGGATGCTCCATGGGAGTTACAAACCCATGGGTCATGGAAATGAAGAGTCATGACACATTAGGGTTTAACCCTAGATGTGTCAACACTATATAAGGAATATGATCTCCTCCCAAATCGGTTACACTAAGTAATAAGGGGGCTTGGCCGATTTGAAGAAGTGAGTATACTCTCATAAGTTCTTTCAAGAGCATTTGGTGTTGTGTGAAGCATTTGAGGCATCACCACTTGAGGTGTTAGGCTCACAAGGTTTCAAGGAACACAAGCAACAACAAGGTAAGTTATTCTATCTATACTTTATGTTAAAAATTGTTCCCCATGTATGCTAGATAGGAATATAACCTTGGAATTCAACTTTGCATGACAAATTAGACAAACATAGATCCAAGGTTATTAGGGTTGCATGTACACTTAGGAAGTGTTAGAATGCTCAAAACCCATCAGTGGTATCAGAGCCTAGGCTTGTTTGTTCTTATTTGTTCTTAAAAGTTGAAAACAGAATCGAAAATTTGCTATCTGCGATCGGACTCGTCGAGTCCATAGGGGGAACTCGTCGAGTCCATGAGTATCTTCAACCAACTCGGCGAGTCATGTTCATGCACTCGGCGAGTAGGGTCGAATGAGTGCAGAATTTCGATTCAGTTGCTGGAAAAATGAATTAGAAACATTACCCTAAACTGTTTTGGTAATTGTAAACTTGTTTTTGGTGGTGTAATGTTTTGCTAATTCATTTACAACAACTAGTTATCAAAATTACAAAGTTTTATGTAATTTTTGATTATGTTCATATTCATGTTCTTGTTCTTATGATGTTTTAGATGATCATAGGAATTTTTGTAACCTATTTGGTAGTTTAATTCTTGATCATAATGTGTTTTAATGGAGTCCATAACTTATCCTTAAGTTATGGAAAACCAAGAGTCACACTTGAGTTAAAACCATTAAGAAAAAACACAAGAGTTATAAAAATGAAGAGTCTTCATTTTATAACTCTATTAAACTCATAAGTTACAAGAAATGAAAAGTTTTGAAAGTTACAAAACTTGCCCTCAAGTTTTGGAACAAGTAAAGTTAAGTTAAAACTTTAGTTCCAACCCCTAGAATTTTAAAAGTTAAAATTCAACCCTTATACTTATATTATGATAATTTAATAATTATATATATATATGTATAAGAATAAAGTCGTCTTACCGCTAGTACGCCTCATTCACGAAGCCGGTCTATAAGGTGGGTATAAGGTTGTTGCCTATAAAATGGTGACTTAATGGGTGTATATTCTCACCCACCACTTGCTTGACTGGTGGAGGGTCGTTAGCCGAACGGGTAAGACAAGGACTTATAAATTCTCATTCAAAGTATGATGAATATATAAAGTAACTAAATGTTTATTAAATTCCCAATCTTAGTTACTTTAGGAAAAATGTGAATAAGGTGCTAATCCATGAAATTACACTTTACACTTTGTCTGAGTCGTTGGTGGAGCGTGTGTGGTTAACCGGCACACTAACTTGGACTTAACAAGGTAGGTAAAGGGTGACTTAAGGTTTATTATAGTATCGGTGGAGCGTGTGTGGTTTACCGGCACATCGATTGAGTGATAAACTTTAAGGGTACCAAGTGATTTGCATGGTTACTTCACACCTCGTTTTGTGATCCTCGGCATCCCAGTCACAAAACCTGGAGGGCACTCCCGAGATCGAAACATGCCTTTGAAAAGTTCATTGGATCTCAAAGAATCTAGGAATTTCTAAAACCAATAAAAACTAAATATTTATTATTTCGGTTTTCGTGGTGGAAATTGGTGAATCGTCATTCACCTACCTTTCAAATATGGTATAGCTTAGATTACGGCATACCTCTTCTAAGTTATACTATATTGTGATTGGATCCTAGCCTTAATATTACATTTGGGTGTTTTATTAAGGACTCTCTCAAATCTAAACTAAACTTGTTCTTCTCTTTCAGATGTCTTCAAATAATGCTTCTGGCTCGAATCCTAATGGCTCCTTTACTCTTATGAGTCTGTGTGGGAAAGTCACCTTTGATGGATCCAACTTCAATAAGTGGATCAGAAACATCAGGATGATTACTCGCTACGAGGACAAAGAATATGTCCTTGACAAGGAGCTTAAGGAAATTGACGAGTCCACTGCAACTCCCCAGGAGATCGCTGACTTTCATACTCATGAAAGAGATGCAACCAAGGTGGCTTGCATCATGTTAGCCACCATGACAGCTGAACTCCAAAAGTCTTACGAAGACTTCTACCCTTATGAAATGCACCAAGATTTGATGGAAAGATACCATCAAAGTGCACGACAAGAGAGGTACGAAGTCATCTGCTCCATGATAACAACCATGATGAAGGACGGAGAGTCCGTCACGAGCCACATGCAGAAAATGCAAAAGTATGTGGATCGGTTGCTGAAGCTCAATGTGAACTTCCCTGAGGAGCTTGCAATAGATATCATTTTGCACTCCTTACCATCGTGCTATGATCAATTCCACATGACATATCACATGAACAAGGAAGAGGTCACCCTCAGCAAACTTCAGGGACTTCTCAAGACCGCAGAAACAGGTCTTAAGGGGAAGTCGGTTGCTATCACTCCTACTCCAGAAACAACTCCGGTCTTGGCAATCGGGCAGAGTCGAGGGAGGAAGAGAAAGAGATCTTCAAAGGGTACCAAGGCTCGGACCCTTGATGGCTCTTCTTCAAGTGGAACCAAGAAAGGTTTCATTACTCCTTCTTCTGACCCAAAAGAGGCTGAATGCTTCTATTTCCACGAAAAAGCTCATTGGAAGCGGAACTGCCCAAAGTACCAGCAAGATGTAAAGGATGGGAAAGTCAAACCCAACCATGCAGGTATTTACACTATCATTTCTAATAACTCACCCCATTCGAAATCTTGGGTCCTTGATACAGGTTGCGGAATTCATATTTGCTGTGACTTGCAGGGACTAGGAAGAAGTGAGAATGTGGAGCAAGGAAGAATAAACTTAATCATGGGGAATAGGAAAGTTACACCTGTCACCAAGATTGGAGTTTATACTTTATCGCTAAGTAGTGGGTTAAATTTAGATTTGAATAAATGTTGTTATTCGCCAGAAATGGCAAGAAATATTATTTCCTTTCATGCATTGTACAAACAAGGTTTCACCTTTTCGTTTGATAATGAAGTTGGTTCGATTAATGCTTTCTTTAATAATGTACTTTATTTTAAAGCATTACCTTGTGATGGTGTGTATGAAGCTGTATCTATTGTAGATAACTTAGGAAATAATGTTTTTTGTATTGATTCTACTAATAATAATAACTTGGATAAAGCATCGTTATGGCATTGTCGTCTTGGACATATAAGCAAGAAACGCATAGGCCAACTCCAAAAGGATGGAGTCTTGGAGTCGTTTGACCTAAAGTCAAATGATAGTTGCGAATCATGCTTACTTGGAAAAATGACAAAGTCACCCTTCACAGGCTCATGTGAAAGGGGTGAAGGTTTGTTGGACCTTATACACACGGATGTGTGTGGACCATTCAAACATGCCACAAGAGATGCTAATCGTTATTATTTGACTTTTACCGATGATTACAGTAGATATGGATATGTCTACTTAATCAAGCATAAGTCAGAGACTTTCGAGAAGTTTAAGGAATTTAAACAGGAAGTCGAGAATCAATTGGGCAGGAACATTAAGATGCTTCGATCCGATCGAGGTGGTGAGTATCTTAGTTCAGAGTTCCTCGACTATCTAAAGGAATGTGGGATTGTCTCACAATTGACACCTCCCAGGACACCGCAGTTGAATGGTGTGGCTGAGAGGCGTAATCGAACCTTGTTGGACATGGTTTGTTCCATGATGAGTCGAGCTTCGCTACCAATATCATTCTGGGGGTATGCCTTAGAGACTGCCGCCCATATCCTTAATCTAGTCCCTACAAAGAAAGTTGCCAAAACTCCTCACGAGATGTGGACTGGTAAAGTACCTAAACTAGACCACATCAAGATTTGGGGCTGCGAGGCTTTCGTGAGACGTGAGACTCATGATAAGCTCGAACCCCGAAGCGAGAGGTGTATTTTCATCGGCTACCCACAGCAATCCTTTGGTTACCTCTTCTACAGACCTAGTGACAACGTTGTCTTTGTAGCAAGAAGAGGAGTCTTTCGAGAAAGAGAGTTTATAAGCCAAGGAGACAGTGGGAGGCAAGTTGATCTTGAAGAAATTCAAGAGTCAAGTGGTGAAGGAACTTCAAACTCTAGCCCTCAACTTGAGAAGGAAACTCCTGTTGAGCCAATTGACGAATCTGTACCTCTGAGGCGTTCCACGAGAGTTAGGAGTGCACCTGAGCATTACTATGGATTCCATATTACTGCAGAAGGTGAGACATTTATTAGTGATGAGACACTAGTAAGTCATGATGACCCTAACAGCTACGAGGAAGCCATGGCGGGCCCCGAGTCTGCTAAATGGAAAGAGGCTATGGATAGCGAGATACAATCCATGTATGACAATCAAGTTTGGAACTTGGTTGAGAATGTACCAGGTCGAAAGACTGTAGGGTGCAAATGGTTCTTCAAGAAGATGACCGACATGGATGGTAAAGTACACACTTATAAGGCTAGACTGGTTGCAAAGGGTTTCTCTCAAATTCCTGGAGTGGACTATGATGAGACCTTTTCTCCGGTAGCCAAGATTAAGTCTATTCGGGTTCTGTTAGCCATAGCCGCATTTCATGACTATGAAATTTAGCAAATGGATGTCAAAACCGCTTTCCTTAATGGAAAGTTGGCTGAAGATGTTTACATGAGTCAGCCAGAGGGTTTTGTCAGTAACAAGTACCCTAATAAAGTGTGTAAGCTTGAGAAATCCATTTATGGATTAAAGCAAGCACCTCGCAGATGGAATCTTTGCTTTGATGAAAAGGTCAAGGAATTTGGCTTTTCTAAGAGTGAAGATGAATCTTGTGTATATGTCAAGGCTAGTGGGAGTATAGTTAGCTTTTTGGTATTGTATGTGGATGACATACTACTCATAGGAAACGACATTCCAACCCTGCAGGAGGTAAAGTCCTGGCTTGGAAAGTGTTTCGCTATGAAGGACCTTGGTGAAGCTGCCTATATTTTGGGGATAAGAATCTTGAGAGATCGGAGTAAAAGACTAATTGGACTTAGTCAAAGTACCTACTTGGAGAAGATTCTGAAGAGATTCAGAATGCAAAACTCCAAGAACGGAGAGTTGCCCATCCAGAGTAGCGCCAAGCTGAGTAAGACACAAAGCCCTAGCACTGAGGCTGAGATAGCAGAAATGAGTCGATTACCTTATGCTTCGGCTGTAGGTACGATCATGTATGCTATGACGTGTACTCGACCTGATGTAGCCTTTGCCTTGAGCATGGTTAGCAGGTTTCAGGGGAACCCTGGCAAGGCACACTGGATTGCGGTAAAGAATATTCTCAAGTACCTACGAAGGACTAAGGACTGGGTCCTTACCCTCGGTGGGAGTGATGACTTGAGAGTTGTAGGGTATAGTGATGCTAGCTTCCAGACTGATAGGGATAACTTCCGCTCTCAGTTGGGCTGGGTCTTTACCCTAAATGGAGGAGCAATTTCTTGGAAGAGTTCCAAGCAAGAGACAGTGGCAGATTCTACTTGTGAATCAGAGTATATTGCAGCTAGCGAAGCGGCAAAGGAGGCGTTATGGCTGAGGAACTTCATTGGAGACCTTGGAGTTGTACCAGCTATTAAAGAGCCGATGGAAATTTTCTGTGATAGTGAAAGTGCTGTTGCCTTAGCCAAGGAACCAAGGGATCACGGGAGATCCAGACACATCGACAGAAAATACCATTTCATCAGACATCGGATCGAAGAAGGACTCCTCGTGGCAAAGAGGGTATCATCGGATGAGAACCCAGCAGATCCCCTCACGAAGGGACTGACTCGGGTTAAGCATCTCCAGCATGCTCGGAGCATAGGGCTGAAGGATGATATTAGATTTAGTAGTTAGATAATCTCGAAATTTGTAAAGTGTAATTGACATTTGATGATGAATAAAAGTGTTTTATTTATGAGTAAAGTGTTGCTATCTCTTGTCGATCGTTTACTATATTTCTTTTGCATGTTTTGACTTCCAGAATAATTTTGTTTGGTATAACATATTATTCAAACCTCCACAGTCGGTCATATGTCGGAAGTACGTATGAATCAAGACTGTCATGTTTGGTTGTAGAGGTCTGGGACAAGGCTACAACAATCATGAGTGCTCATAAGTTCTGAGCATTCGACTCAACCCACGCTCACTGGAATCACTTCATGGAATTCTATCTCGAGTGATCGTGAGACGGTAATATCATATAAGTCTTTAAACCTAGAGATATGATTTGTTACTTACAAGTTGGTTATGCATTGATTGTACGAAAACGCATTGGTAACTCGATGTTATAAAATCGTGCTCTTATGTGTAATTCAATGAGTAGTAGAACAAACATATGAGTCGAAGTTTATCTGTTCCTTCTTGGATTAGAAGCTGATATCTGGGCCCCTCGATGATTTTGTTTTGACCTATGTACCGGGCCCGGTCAGAACTAAATTGATGTGTTCAATAAAGTTCTTTGTCAAACAAATCGGAAATCGGGAAACAAATGTTGGACAATAAGTAAGACATTGTTCCATGTATTTGTCCCACTGATATCTAGAACAGAGGATTATATGATCACTTATCTTAAATGGCGTACCATCATCTTCTCAAGTTTCGAGAAACCTTGTAAAGAGCTACGATTGCCGATCGGTTCCTGAAGTCATACTTGCAGTAATAGTTACTAGACTTATCCAAGTGGGAGACTGTTGGATAAGGTGTCTAAGTCCATAACTATTTCTGGTATGTACTTGACCCGACCCGGCATGGTCCATTTGGGTTGCATGGCACCATGCAATTGGATAAACTAAATGAGAGAAATAACGCTTGGAGATTATTAATATATTATAAGTTCTAATATATTAATAATATTATTTGATTAGTTTGATCAAGAATTAATTTAGAATTAATTAAGTGATCAAAAGATAACTAATTAAATATATGGGTTGATTAAGTAAATCATCCATATCTTGTATAGTGGGCTAAAAGGCTCCATGGATCATCAAGTTGGGTTCCACCCATAGGATGCTCCATGGATGCTCCATGGGAGTTACAAACCCATGGGTCATGGAAATGAAGAGTCATGACACATTAGGGTTTAACCCTAGATGTGTCAACACTATATAAGGAATATGATCTCCTCCCAAATCGGTTACACTAAGTAATAAAGGGGCTTGGCCGATTTGAAGAAGTGAGTATACTCTCATAAGTTCTTTCAAGAGCATTTGGTGTTGTGTGAAGCATTTGAGGCATCACCACTTGAGGTGCTAGGCTCACAAGGTTTCAAGGAACACAAGCAACAACAAGGTAAGTTATTCTATCTATACTTTATGTTAAAAATTGTTCCCCATGTATGCTAGATAGGAATATAACCTTGGAATTCAACTTTGCATGACAAATTAGACAAACATAGATCCAAGGTTATTAGGGTTGCATGTACACTTAGGAAGTGTTAGAATGCTCAAAACCCATCACTTCAATTCTCTCAAAAAAATTCTTCTTGCTCTTCATTTAGTATCTTTACTTTGATCATTATCCTTTCTCCACATTTATATCTTGAATACTTTGTTAGGAGCATTTATTCAGACTTGATTGGCCTTGCGAGACTTAACTAAAACACTTATTAGCAAGCAGACATTGATCTTAGGTATTCATTCAAGGTTTGAATTTTCAAACCTTGTCCCTGCGCATCAGATCATCCTTGATCTTACAATTGGTATTAGAGCATGAGTGGTTGTCCTTTGAATCCATAAGATCATATTAACATTTATTTGAAATTACCTTGGCATTTCAATCATTTATGTGTTCGAGATAAAAGTTCTTCTATATACCACTTTTGCTCAAGATATCTTAACTTCAGTGGTTCCTTCTAATCCTCAACAAATGTATTCAATGCAAATAGCAAATAGCATGGGTTGCCCTACTCGTTCCCTATTGCTAGTTGTTGAAGAATATGATCATTGGAAAGTAAGAATGGAGAGATTTTTACTTGGAAAATAAAAAGGTGAATCTATCTGGAGATCCGTCAACGAAGTCCCACATGTTCCAGTTAGAACAATTGTAAGAGATGTTGCTGCTCAGCTTATGGATAAAAATGAGACTCGTCCATCTCCTCTAATAGTTGATGATCTTGAAAAGTTGCATGCTGATCAAGTTTCCTTCTCTAAAATGGTGTTTGGTGTTCCTCCTTCTCTTTTTAAGCACATCAAACTATGCAAGTCTGCTAAAGAGATCTGGGACACACTCCAAGATCTATTTGAAGGGTCAGAGAATATGAAGGACAAATAGTTGACTTAAGTTGTAAATGATTTCGACACATTCACTACCACTCTCGGTGAATCTGTTGGCTCAGCTTCAAACAGATATTGAATCGTTGTCAACAGCATGACAACTCATGGAATAGTCTGAACTCCTCTTGAGTACACCCTCAAGTTCATCAACAACGTCGAAAAGGGATGGGGAAATGTGAAGTCTTGTCTTCAGAGTAATGGATCTTTGAAAAAGCTCAATCTCTATCAAAATTTTGATGAGCTTCAAGGTCATGAATCAAATGTTTCTCAAACTTTAAGAGAACTCTCCGGAGGTCCCCTTGCCTTAGTCAGCTCCTATGACCCTCCTCAAACAACCCAGGCACTAGGGACCCTCTCACTACTGTTGTTCCTTTCACTTCTTCCATACTACCCTCAATACCCACTGCTCCGGTTCTTACCAATTCCAACTATCCTCCTATGGAAATCTTGAATCTTGATGAGACCGACTCAGAACTTCGATTACAACAAGAATTTGCTCTACTCTCAATGAAGTACAATCTTCCTTTCAAAAAACCCTACAACAACCATTTCCAAAATTCTCAACAAAATAACCGCTTTGAAACTCCTCACCAAAACAATCCTCAGCCTTTCAACAAACCTTCCGAAAATCCTTCTGCTTACAAGCCAAATCTTCCAAACCAACATCACACTTGGGAACATCCACAAATTCCAAAATCTGAAAAACCAAAAATTGTGTGTCACAAGTGCGGACATGCAAATCACTTTACCAAAGACTACTTAGCCGAAGTCCCACAAAAACTAAAGTTCAAGGACTCTGCTTACTATGCTCAAGAATTGAATGAAAGTGAAAAGGCTTTTGTTACTACTGTGTTAAGGGATGGGGAAGGTACTGGTCATCTGGAGATGATGATGATGATGATATAACTACTGGCAGAAACATGTGTCTCATGGGTCGATAAGAAATTGAGTGTGATGAAGAGTAATGGTCTTCTGGATCTGAAAGAGATGATGAAGATGCAAAGCCCAACTACTACTACATGGCTATGAACGATCCTCCAGGGAGAAGCATTATACAGCAGGTAGAATTTATGATTACTAAAAATAATTTTGATTTATCTATTTGTGAGCCATATCTAACTCAGATCCAATCAGACATGAACATCATTTACAAAGCCTACGAATCATCCATATAAGCTGGTGAGAAGAAGGAAATCGAATTGAATCGTCTTACATTACATTTTGAGGATAAGAAGTTAAAAGTAGAGTCTTTACAACGCGAGCTTGTAATGTCAAGAGATGAATGTATCATTTTGAAAGACAAATGTGAAATTAGCTACTCTAAAAGAAATGTCTTAATTTCTGATAATAAACATCTCAATGGTAAGATAGATGATTTACACAATTCCATTGATATGATTGAAGCAAACGAACGAATGACTCATAACTTTGGTCATCCATGGTCCAAAGCACCTGGCCTTGGAAGCGAGTTTCCGAAGCCAATTGTTCATCCTTTGGAGGAGTTGCAAAATTTGACATTTATGGGAGAGGTTCCGAACATAAAACATTCGGACACCCTTGTTTCTCCCTTGTCACCCCTTATTGAGAACGAAGATCACTTTGCATCCTTCATTCCTGAGTTTCAACCAATTGTTGTTAATTGTATTGATTCCACACCTTTTCCGCCTCTGACAAACCTAGACCAGAATCGAACCATGGAATTCCATTACAGTGTTTAAAATAAGATGGATCACATTCCGAACCCTAATCCTCCTAACAACTGTGTTATTTAGGAAATCATTCCGGTGACAATTGAAACTGCTACCTCTGAATTTGTATGGGCATCGTTAGATGATAAATTTGAAACTTCAAGTTGTGTCTCCTCTGATTCTTGTGAATCAGAATCCTTAGTTACCTCAAAAACCAAGTTGGTTCCTATTGATGCCAGATTAAGTAACCCATCTTCAGGACTAACCTCAAAATCTTCGTCTCAATCTAAGAAAAAACCAAGGCTCAATAGGAAGGATATTGTCGATCCCAAAGTGGAAGCTCGAAATGCTCACAAAAAGGAAGTTAAGTCAAGACAAAACACTAGGTTCCTTGAGAACTCCAAAAAGAGTGTATCTTAGAATTCTTGCTCTTCAACCCCTAGTTAAAACTCCTTCACTCCCACTAAGATCCTCAAGAGACCTTCAAATTCTTCTAATCCTGTAGAACCGAAGAATCTAGTCGATTCCACTCTACCCAAGTCTCGTGTGAATACCACTTATGTCCAAAACACTTCTCCTCGAACTGTTTCATCCGTTTTCATTGCTAAATTAGATAACACAATTTTTAAACCAAATATATCAAAAACAAAGGCGTCATCAATCAAATCAAAAAGTGCTGAGAAAACCAATTTTTCAAAATCTTCTAAGCAAAATCTTGTGTGGAAAGTCAAATCGCTCGTTGATGAAACCAAAGTTCCAAATATGTCAGTCGTTCACACCACTTCGAAAGTTCTTGTTCCGAAGCGAACTACTCAAGAAATTCGTGTCATTGAATATGACTATTGGATAGATGAAAGAACAATGCCATTATGTTTGTTTCCCAAGGAATCTTGGAACAAACCTTCAAAACCCTCAGTTGCTCAAAAGTCACTCTAGAAGCCCAAGACTCGTGCCCTTGTCCACTATTCACTAATTTTGCAGGCACTCTATGCTTTAGAGCAAGAGACAATATGGTATATTGATAATGCTTGGTCCATGCACATGACGGGGCAGAAGAACTTTCTGCGAGATCTGAAGCTTGCACCAAATGATGGATATGTAACATATGGAAAAAACTCCAACTCCCATATAACACCCCGATCCTCAGGTATTAATAATGATATTTTGGTTTGGTTTTTGAGAACCTACACGGCGAGTTGGCCTCCCTACTCGTCGAGTAGTTGCGGGTTTGTCCACGAAGTTTAATGATCTACTCGCCGAGTCCATTATGGTACTCGACGAGTAGATACCGGTAGATGAAACCCTAGATTTCGGGGCCTTGCACCATATTTAAAGGGTCATTTGCCTCCCCTAGCCCCCCTTTACAACTCTTTACCACCCAAAAACCCTGATTCGAGTGTGATTGTGTTTCTTGGTGATTTTAAGCATGAAGGACAAACTTTTTGAAGGAGGCACTTGAGGGAACAAGCTAGAGGAAGCAAAGGGATTGTGGGGATTCAAGATCAACATATGTGGAGCACTTTCTGAAGGTATTAAGCTGTTCCTTGGCTCATTCCCACCCAAGACCCTCTTGTGCATGGATTCTAAGAAAGGGCTTTTGTGTTTAAGCCAAGATCTGAAGTTGTAACTTCAGATATGGACTCCTTTTGGCCTTAAGACGAATAAAGTTATCAGTTGAGCTTACCATGTGCCTCCCCTCAAGTGTATGAATTCATTCCAAGCTTAGATTTGCTATTTTAGGGCCTTAAAGCCTTGCACGCACGTAAAGTTTGCAACTTTATGTGGAAAGCATGCCTCAGGAGCCTAGATCTGTAGTTTGGAAGCATTGCATGGCTCAAAAGAGTCTATATGGCTTGAGATCTAATAGGACTCGGCGAGTTGCAGGGGGCAACTCGACGAGTGATATGAAGGCAGGCATGGACTCGACGAGTTGGATGAACAACTCGGCGAGCCCGATGAATATTGCTCTAGACTCGACGAGCTGGATGAACAACTAGGCGACCCGGATGAAGATTACCTACAACTCGACGAGTTGAAGGAACAACTTGGCGATTCGAGTAAGATTCCCCCAATTGTTGGATGTTCGTAGACATGTCGAGTGGCAAGCAAGGAAACTCGAAAAATGAACTTAGATTATCAATCAAGACCGTATGAACTCGACGAGTCACCTCGACGACTCGGCGAGTAGATGTTATCCCGGGAAACTCGGCAAGTCACTAGTTGTACTCGGAGAGTTAGGGTCAACATGGACTGTTGACTTGATCTTGGCGGCAGTTGACCAGGATGAACTTTGGGGAAATGACTGGATATTGTATGACACTTTTTAGGTAGTTGCGTAGAGCAGGTCGTGGAGTATATTTGGTCGCAAAGTGTCAGTTCAGCATTCGTGACAGGTGAGTCATCTCACTAAACATATGGGTCTAAGGCACCAAGGCTGGCCCATTATGTGATTATGATATATGTGTTAGACATTCTGTGTTTTGTTATGTGATTGCATGTTTTGTATGAAGACCCCGGGGGAGCCCGTGACATTAGATGTAAGACCATGTGGGGTAGCCCATAGCAGTCCTAGGTGAAGACCATGTAGGGTATCCCATGGCATTGGATGTAAGGCCATGTGGGGGAGCCCATGGCAGTCCTAGGTAAAGACCATGTGGGGTAGCCCATGGCATTCTCACAGGTTTCATGTATGCATGGCTTATGTGTATGTGTGTAACTTTTATGGCTATCAGGATGTGTTGTGTGGATTGTGTGTGGTATGCTCTGGGGAACTCACTAAGCATTCCGCTTACAGGTTGTTGATTGTTGCAGGTACTTCGGAGCCTAAGGGCAAGTGCAAGGCGTGATGATGCGGCGCATACTCTACCTCTCTTTTGGATGTTTTGGGACTCTCTGATGTTTTTAGAAATAGACAACAATGATATAATGAATGTGATTTGGAAACAAATGTTTTGAAAACTTATGGAATGTGTAATCGGTTGATTAATTAAAATGAAAAAATTTCTTTGTAAAATTTGGGTCGTTACAAGTTGGTATCAGAGCCTTGGTTTGTGAGATTCGGACACATGCTCGGATGTTTCAGGACACAAACTGAGGAAGTGGTAAATGTTTTCAAAAGAAACTTAAAAAGGATTTTTAACCCAAAAGAGGAGAGTACAACGCGCGTGATCAGCCGAGCCAAGTAAGTAGTTTCCTAATTTGAATAGCCATGTTATACTGATAATGAGCTCTGTCGATTATGTAAACTTGCTAAGTGTATGTGAAAAAAAATTATATACGGTTAGGAGTCGCAGCCTCAGAATGGGTGATTTAGCCTTATTTCCTTTTCCTTGTTTGGATATGGTCTTAGGGTAGAATCTCTAATTTGATCCTTTCTATGTATAATTTGCATGCCTAGTAGCAACCTACATTGATTGGTATGGTTGTTGTGAGTAGGACGATCATAGGGTGTTCAGGGAATGATTCATGTGAGAGCTGTGAGTCGTAGTTTTACGGATGCGATAGATTGGAAGTACTGGGTAAAGCAGGGGGAAAGGTACGGGTAGGTGTGGAAGGTAGTACTGGGCCCATACTATTGGAAGCATAGGACCCGTACCCGAACCCATGTTCTACCTAGGAATTCCAAATAAGCATGGTATGGATGCAATCTCGATATGGGTATCCTGATCTTTATGTTTGTGTTATGACAGTTCAGCATGGTGGTTACGCGATTTGGAGCAGGGGGATCAGGATTGGGATCAAGATCGGGATCGAGGTCAAGATCCGAGGCTGGGTCAGGCGGCCCTACTAATGGTATTGACGAGAGGCTGCATGAGTTGATTGCGGCCAAGGTTACGAGGGGCATCCTTGACGCTATCCCAGTCATCTTTAGGACAGTCAAGGAGGGCATGATTGAGATCATGGAGGAGAGACTTAGAGCATTCAGGGCTGATACTTCTGCAGGCCAGGGTGGAACTCGAACTTCCTCGTTTAGGGAGTTCAAGGCGTGTGGAGCTCCAGAGTTTTTAGGGGTCAGGGATCCCATTGTGAGTAGACACTGGGTGGAAGACATTGAAAGTGCTCAGTGTACGAGTTCTTTCCCGGAGGAGTCAAAGGTTGGATTTGCTTCCTGTATGCTGAGGGATAGAGCCCGAGATTGGTGGGGCGAGATTACTAGTCAGGTGCGACTAGCCGGTGTGGCTGACATGTCGTGGGCCGAGTTTGTACGACGATTCGATCAGGAGTTTGCACCACTGATTGAGGTGCAACGGATGGTGAGGCAGTTTCATGATTTACAGCAGACTACTGAGACTGTGGCGGAGATCACCATCAAGTTTCGAGAGCGAACTTTCTTGATCCCTCAGTATGCGACACTAGAGGACATGAGGAGTACCCGATATCACTCTATGCTCAGAGAGGATATACGGGAATTTGTGAGCTTTACAGGGTGCAAAACCCTGAATGAGATGGTTGATAAGGCCCATGAGAGGGAGATGGAGTTGGAGTCCCGCATGAAGTGGAAGACTGAGAAGGTTCAGGCAGCGGGGGCTCAGGCTAAGAAGCCTAAGACCTCCGATTCTTCTAGTAAGGGCCAACAAGGCCGGGGCCGGTGCGCCAAGTGCGGGAGATTTCATGGTGGGGCTTGTCGGATAGCCGGGATGTCGGGATGCTACTCATGTAGCCAGTAGGGTCACCTGAGTAAGGATTGCCCCAAGAAGGGCTTGATATGTTTTCACTGCAACCAGACATGCCATAAAAAGGCCAATTGTCCGAGGTTGCAAGGAGGAGGAGGAAGAGGATTTGTGGCAGTGCCCACGCCTGCCACTATGAGGATTACTGATGGCCTCCCTAAGGCGGAAGCTCCAGCAGTGAAGAGCCGCGCATTCCAGCTGACTACCGAGGAGGCTTGAGCTGCGCCAGACATTGTGGCTGGTATGTGTTCATTATCCTCTGTCTCTTTTATGTAAATGTTTGTGTGTATGCTTATTATGCTTTGTATAGGGACCTTTCTGGTCAATGGTATGATGGCCCATGTCTTATTTGATTCGGGGGCTACCTGATCTTTTGTGTCTCTTATGCTTAGCAAGAAATTCTGAGACACACTGGGGACTCCGGATACCCCGCTCGAGGTGGAGATTGCAGATGATCGCACCGTGAGTGCTGCGAGGGTGTGTCAGGATTGCATCCTGAATGCGCACGGCGAAAGGTTTCGCATTGATTTGGTTCCCATACCATTACGAGGATTGAAAGTGATTATTGGGATAGACTTGCTAGGGTTCAATGGGGCCATGATCGATTGTGAGTGGCAGCTAGTCCAGGTTCGAACCCCAAGGAGGGAGAACTGGTTATCCACGGCGAGAGGACCATGCAGGGCCCGACCCTTTGTTCAGTTGTGAGGGCAAGGAGGTTTCCGTAGCAGGGATGCATGGGACTTTTGGCCAATGTTTCAGATATGCGAGTAGAGGTAGTGACGGATATCGATAGTGTGCCAGTGGTGCGGGATTTTCGGGACGTTTTTCTCGAAGAATTACCTGGAGTGCCTCCGGAGAGACAGGTGGAGTTTCGTATTGACCTGGTACCCGGTGTCGCTCCGATAGCAAAGGCACCATATCGGTTGGCGCCACCCGAGATGCAGGAATTATCGGCACAGCTTCAAGAGCTTCTAGACCGAGGGTTCATCCATCCGAGTAGTTCTCCGTGGGGAGCTCCGATCCTTTTCGTGAAAAAGAAGGACGGGTTTGATCAGCTTCAGGGAGCTAAATAAGCTAACGGTGAAGAACCATTATCCTTTGCCTAGGATTAACGACATGTTTGATCAGCTTCAGGGAGCATCGTGGTTCTCTAAGATTGATCTCCGGTAAGGGTATAATCAGATGAGGATTCGGGATGAGGATATACCGAAGATAGCTTTCAGGACTCGTTATGGGCATTACGAGTTCGTGGTGATGCCATTCGGGCTCACCAATGCTCCGGCCGCGATCATGGATCTCATGAACCAGGTGTGCAGGCCGATGTTGGATCAGTCAGTGATCGTTTTTATTGATGATATCCTGGTATACTCCAAGACCAGGGAACAACATGAGCAACATTTGAGAGAGCTACTGGAGACCTTAAGGATGGAGAAGCTGTATGTAAATTTCTCCAAGTGTGAGTTTTGGTTGCAGGAAGTACAGTTTTTGGGTCATGTCATTAATCAAGAGGGTATTTCGGTTGATCCAGCGAAGGTGGAGGCTGTGATGCGATGGGAAGTGCTGAGGAATGCCTCGAAGATTCGTAGCTTCTTGGGCTTAGCATGTTATTATCGGAGATTTATCCAAGATTTCTCCAAGATGGCGATGCCATTGACCCGTTTGACCAAGAAGGATGTGGCTTTTCGATGGGGTGAGGATCAGCAGAGGGCTTTTGAGACCCTGAGGTAGAGGTTATGTGAGGCTCCGATCCTAGTATTGCCCGAGGGATTGGATGATTTCGTGGTATATTGTGATGCATCGATTTCAGGACTAAGTGTGGTACTAATGCAGAGGGGATGCATGATCGGATATGCCTCGAGCAGTTGAATCCTCACGAGGAAAATTATCCCACGCATGACCTGGAGTTGGGGGTAGTGGTGTTTGCCCTCAAGATTTGGAGGCACTATTTATATGTGGTGAAATTCGTTGTGTATACCGATCACAAGAGTCTAAAGTATTTGATGGACCAGCAGAACCTGAATATGCTACAAAGGAGATGGTTGGATGTGCTAAGGGACTATGACTGCGAGATCCTATACCATCCAGGGAAGGACAATGTGGTGGCCGATGCATTGAGTCGCAAAGCGACGGGGTCGCCGATCAGGGATATTTGTATGAGGGTGACGGTAAGTCCACCCTTCATAGACATGATTTGAGAGGCTCAGGTCGAGGGGGTGAAGAAAGAGAACTGGAAATTTGAAAGAATTCGAGGGCAGTATCCTTTGTTTGCTAAGGATACTCGTGGCTTGTTGATGCAGTGTGGTCGAGTATGGGTGCCGATGTCAGGGGGAGTGAGGCAGAGATTGTTAGAGGAGGTGCATAAGTCCAAATTTTCTATACACCCAGGTGCAACAAAAATGTATAGGGATTTGAAGATGAGCTATTGGTGGCCCTGCATGAAGCTGGAGATCTCCGGATATGTGGAGCGATGCTTGACCTGCAGGAAGGTCAAGGCCGAGCACCAGGGACCTCATGGTAAGGTTCAGCCATTACCCATTCCCATGTGGAAGTGGGAAGAGTTCAATATGGACTTCATCACGAAGCTACCGCAGACAGCAAGGAGAGTAGATGCCATATGGGTGATCGTGGATAGACTGACGAGGAGTGCTCACTTCATTCCGATCTCCGAGAGTATATCTGCAGAGAAGTTGGTGGACATTTATGTTCAAGAGGTGGTGGCTAGGCACAGAGTGCCGGTATCAGTGGTTTCAGATAGGGATTTTCGGTTTACATCCAATGTTTTGGAAGAAGTTCCGTGAGAAACTGGGTACTCAGCTGCATTATAGAATGGCATATCACGCCCAAACCGACGGCCAAAGTGAGAGGACAATCCAGACACTGGAGGATATGCTGCGGGCATGTGTGCTGGATTTTGGAGGGAGTTGGGATACATACCTCCCACTGGCAGAGTTTTCGTACAATAATAGTTATCATGCCAGTATCGACCGAGCACCATTTGAGATGTTATATGGACGGAGGTGCAGGACCCCAGTGTGCTGGGATGAGGTTGGACATCGAGTTTTGGGGAGCACGGAGGTGGTACTTGAGACCACCGGACTGATTCAGCATGTGCGTGACCGATTGTGAGTCGCGCAGAGTCGCCCGAAGAGTTATGCGGACCGACGGCGATCAGACCTCGAATTTTAGGAAGGAGACTTTGTCTTATTGAAGGTGTCACCCTGGAAAGGGATTATCCGGTTCCGCAAGAGGGGAAAATTGGGGCCCCAGTTCATTGGTCCGTTCAGGATCATAGCCCGGGTGGGCAAGGTGGCATATCGTTTAGAGCTCCCAGAGGAGCTTAGTCGGATTCACAACACCTTCCATGTGTCTCAGCTCCGGAAGTGTGTTGCCGACGAGTCTTCAATCATATCCTTGGACGACATTCAGTTGGATGGGAGTCTAAATTATGTCGAGAGACCACTTACGATCCTAGACAAGAAGACGAAGAAGCTCCGAAATAAAGAAGTGAATTTGGTAAAGGTGCAATGGCAGCACCGAAAGGGTTCCGGGTGGACCTGGGAATCGGAAGATGAAATGCGAGGTTTCTATCCGGAGTTGTTTGGACCAGTAGGCTTCGAGGACGAAGCCTAATTCAAGTGGGGGAAAGTTGTAACACCCTGATCCTCAGGTATTAATAATGATATTTTGGTTTGGTTTCTGAGAACCTACTCGGCGAGTTGGCCTCCCTACTCGTCGAGTAGTTGCGGGTTTGTCCACGAACTTTAATGATCTACTCGCCGAGTCCATTATGGTACTCGACGAGTAGATACTGGTACATGAAACCCTAGATTTCGGGGCCTTGCACCATATTTAAAAGGTCATTAGCCTCCCCTAGCCCCCCTCCCCCCTTTATAGCTCTTTACCTCCTAAAAACCCTGATTCGAGTGTGAGTGTGTTTCTTGGTGATTTTAAGCTTGAAGGAGGGACTTGGTGAAGGAGGAACTTGAGGTAACAAGCTAGAGGAAGCAAAGGGCTCATGGGGATTCAAGATCTACCTCTGTGGAGCACCTTCTGAAGGTATTAAGCTGTTCCTTGGCTCATTCCCACCCAAGACCCTGTTGTGCATGGATTCTAAGAAAAGGATTTTGTGTTTAAGCCAAGATCTGAAGTTGTAACTTCAGATCTGGACTCCTTTTGGCCTTAAGATGCATAAAGTTATCAGTTGAGCTTAGCATGTGACTCCCCTCAAGTGTATGACTTCATTCCAAGCTTAGATTTGCTATTTTAGGGCCTTAAAGCCTTGCATGCACGTAAAGTTTGCAACTGTACATGGAAATCATACCTCAGGAGCCTAGATCTGTAGTTTGGAAGCATTGCATGGCTCAAAAAGAGTCTATATGGCTTGAGATCTGATAGGACTCGGTGAGTCGCAGGGGGAGACTCGGCGAGTCATATGAAGGTAGGCATGGACTCGACGAGTTGGATGAACAACTCGGCGAACCCGATGAATATTGCTCTGGACTCGACGAGTTGAATGAACAACTCGGCGAGCCGGATGAAGATTAGCTAGAACTCAACGAGTTGAAGGAACAACTCGGCGAGTCGAGTAAGATTCCCCCAATTGTTGGATGTTCGTAGACGTGTCGAGTGGCAAGAAAGGAAACTCGAAAAATGACCTTAGATTATCAATCAAGACCATATGAACTCGATGAGTCACCTCGACGACTCGGCGAGTAGATGTTATCCCGGGAAACTCGGCGAGTTAGGGTCAACATGGACTGTTGACTTGATCTTCGCGGCAGTTGACCAGGATGAACTTTAGGGAAATGACTGGATATTGTATGACACTTTTTAGGCAGTTGCGTGGAGCAGCCCGTGGAGTATATTTGGTCCCAAAGTGTCAGTTTAGCATTCGTGATAGGTAAGTCTTCTCACAATACCTATGGCTCTAAGGCACCAAGGCCGACCCATTATGTGATTATGATATATGTGTTAGACATTCTGTGTTTTGTTATGTGATTGCATGTTTTGTATGAAGACCCCGGGGGGAGCCCGTGACATTAGATGTAAGACCATGTGGGGTAGCCCATGGCAGTCCTAGGTGAAGACCATGTGGGGTAGCCCATGGCATTGGATGTAATGCCATGTGGGGGCCCATGGCAGTCCTAGGTAAAGACCATGTGGGGTAGCCCATGGCATTCTCACAGTTTCATGTATGCATGGCTTATGTGTATGTGTGTAAATTTTATGGCTATCAGGATATGTGTTGTGTAGATTGTGTGTGGTATGCTCTGGGGAACTCACTAAACATTCCGCTTGCAGGTTGTTGATTGTTGCAGGTACTTCGGAGCCTAAGGGCAAAGGCAAGGCGTGATGATACGGCACGTACTCTACCTCTCTTTTGGATGTTTTGGGACTCTCTAATGTTTTCAAAAATAGACAACAATGATGTAATGAATGTGATTTGGAAACAAATGTTTTGAAAACTTATGGAATGTGTAATCGGTTGATTAATTAAAACGAAAAACTTTCTTTGTAAAATTTGGGTCGTTACAAGTTGGTATCAGAGCGTTGGTTTGAGAGATTCGGACACATCCTCGGATGTGTCAGGACTCAAACTGAGGAAGTGGTAAATGTTTTCAAAAGTTACTTAAAAAGGATTTTTAACCCAAAAGAGGGGAGTACAACGCGCGTGATCAGCCGAGCCAAGTAAAATTTGTGTCATTACATCCCAAATCCAAGGTTATGGCATCCTTACAAATGGTAATTTTTCGATTTCAAATGTGGTATATGTAGCTAATCTAAGGCATAATTTGATAAGTGTGGCTCAACTCACTTATGCAAATCATCGAGTTAGATTCTGCAAAAAAAACATAGCTACATCATGACTGAAGATAGAAAAGAATGCTTGATCAAGTCCAACCGTAACAAGAACAGGTACCCTCTTGATATCAACATGATCATTGGCAAGCCCCAACTGTGCTTACTCTCTAAAGCTATTTGTGATGTCAGTTGGTTATGGCACCGAAGGCTTGCTCACTTGAACTTCAGATACATGAATGATCTTGTTTCCAGCGAAATGGTTAGAGGTCTGCCACTCCTCAAGTTTGAGAATCATCATTTATGTGTTGCATGTGAGTGTGGTAAAAAGTCAAAGAAAGGTCATCCAGTCATTATTGAAAAATCGATCTCCGAACCCTTACAACTTCTACAAATTGATCTACGTGGAACATCAACAGTTGAAAGTTTACATCATAAAAAGTACATCCTTGTGATTGTGGATGATTTCACTAGGTTCACTTTGGTCTTCTTCCTTAGGCTAAAGTCAGAAACAGCCTCCGAGCTCATAAATTTCATCAAAGGAATAGAAGTTCTTATCAAACTCCCAGTAAGGCGAATCCGAAGTGACAATGGTTCGGAATTCAGAAACTCCACCATTGAGGGTTTCCATACCAAGAAGGGCATTGACCATAATTTTTCTGCTCCATATACTTTTCAACAAAACGGTGTAGTCGAACGAAGAAATAGAACTCTAGTTGAAGCTGCTCAATCAATGCTCGATTTTGCAAATCTTCCTCTCTATCTTTAGGTTGAAGCCGTTTCCACTGCATGTTTTACTCAGAATAGAAGTGTCATCAATTGACACCTCAACAAAACACCGTATGAAGCCTTGAATGGTCGAAAGCCAACGATCTCGTTTCTTCATGTTTTTGGATGCAGATGCTTCATTATGAACTATCGTAATCAGCTCACCAAGTTTCAACCCAAAGTTGATGAGGTTATTTTCCTTGGATACTCCTCAAAATCAAAGGCTTATCGAGTCCTCGATCGACGTACTCGAGTTATTGAAGAAAGTTTTCATGTTACATTTGATGATAATTTCGTTCACAATCATTATGGAATCTGATGCTCCTTCTCCGGAATGTCTGAACATTCGAGTAATCCATGAAGTATATTCTGAAACTCTCTTTGGACCCTCCGAAACAGCTCTTGATTCGGAATCTCGTATAAGGCAATATTCCACTCCGGATGTTCCTGTTTCTTAAAATGTCTCCGGTCTGATTCCAAGTCTTCCTCCATTTGATTCTGAACCATTTCAACCTTCTCAGGTTGAGGGGGACAATGGTCAATCTTCCCTTGAATCAAATGTGGATGGATTTCAAGATGCAGCTGCTGATTTCGATGATTCAAATCCGATCAAAATTGATGATAATGAAAATTTCTTTAAGTTCCCTTTTGATGATGATGTCAACCTCTCCAGTTCTGAAATTCAGGGGGAGCATCAACCTCAAGTTCAAACCATTTAGGGGGACTGGACCAAGGACCATCCTCCGAACCAAGTAATCACAAACATAAACGCTGGTGTACAAACTAGATTTGCTGAAATTTTTCAACAAGAATGTCACTTTTCGGCATTTATCTCCATGGTTGAACCCAAATACATTAAATAAGCAGTTGAACATGCTGATTAGATCACATCCATGCAAGAAGAACTGACAGACTTTGATAGAAATGAAGTTTGGTCTCTTGTCCCTCCTTCTTAGAATCATCATGTTGTCGATACTAGATGGGTGTTTTGCAACAAGTTAGATGATGCAGGAGTCATTATTCGAAATAAAGCAAGACTGGTGGCTAAAGGTTTTACTTCGATTAAAGGCCTCAACTACGATGACACCTTTTCTCCTGTAGCACAACTTGAAGCTATTAAAATCTTCCTTGCTTATACTGTTCATAAAGGCTTCAAGGTTTACCAAATGGACGTCAAAAGTGATTTTCTAAATGGTGAACTTGACACTGAAGTATATCTTCAACAGCCACCCCGATTCATCAATCTCGCATTTCCGAACCACTGCTACAAACTCTGGAAGGCAGTCTATGGCTTCAAGCAAGCTCATCGCGCATGGTACGAGACCCTTACCGACTTTCTCAAGCACTATGTTTTCAAAGAGGTGTTCGGGATCCTACTCTAATCTGAAGATCAAATGGAAAGCATCTCATGCTGGTTTAAATTTACGTGGACGAAATCATTTTTGGATCTACGGATTCATCAATGGTTGCTGACTTTGCTAAGCTAATGATCAATCGATTCCAAATTACCATGAACCGAGAGTTAAGCTTCTTTCTTGGTCTCCAAGTCAAACAGACTAATAGAGTAATCTTCATTCACCAAGAGATGTACACTTCAGAACTCCTCAAAAAGTACTCAATGGACACTTGTGCCTCCGCCAAGGTACTCATGGGATTTAGACACAAGATCTTTGCCGACCCTTCAGGTGTAGCAGTTGATGAAAAGAAGTACAAAGGAATGATTGGGTCTCTAATCTATCTCACAACTAGTCGTCCAGACATCATGTTTTCTACATGTTTGTGTACCAGATTTTAAGTTAACCCTAAGATGTCTCATCTTTTAAATGTCAAGAAAATTTGCAGGTACCTTAAAGGTACTAAGAACCTCGGAATCTGGTACCCAACAAATGAGAGTTTCCTATTACAAGCTTATTCATATTCAAACTATGGTGGACTAAAACTGGATAGGAAAAGGACATCAGGTGGAAGTCAATTCCTAGGTGGTTGATAGCTTAGTTGGTCATCCAAGAAACAGAACTGCATTCCACTCTCTATAGCCGAACTTGAATACATTGCTGCTGTCAGTTGTACCTCTCAAGTTCTATGGATGAAGTCTCAACTTTTAGATAATGGTTACCGCTTTCAACGCATTCCTATTTATTGTGATTCTCAAAGTGCCATTGCAAATTCACACAATCCAATTCAACACCCCATGACGAAGCACATTTACATACGCTATCATTTCATAAAAGACCATATTTTAAATGGTAACATTGAACTCATTTTTGTTCCATCTAACGATGAGATTGCTGATGTCTTTACTAAGGCATTAGACGAAACCAAATTCAGTGGTTTCTGAACAAGATGGATATGATGATGTCAGATCCTCAGTTATTTCAAGAGATTTGTTCTCTCCGATGAAAGTATTCGAAAGAAAATTGGCTCCGATCTTAAAAAGTTTTTTTTCGGAACTACTTTCTCTCAGAATACATAGGATCATTTTACTTGTCTTTATTTCTAACCATCACATGAGTTTTAAGTTGTACAGTTCATCCTGATTATCTGTTGTTCAAAGTCCACATAATCATAATGATAAATATTTCATCGTGGAATTCACTCCATAAGGTCATACCGGAATTCCACTCCGGAAAGGTATTGCACTCCATACTTTGAATTTTTTTTAAAAAGTTGAGTCCGGAAGTTTTCTCAAATCTTGTTTCGGAATGTCTCTCAAATCTCCTTTAGAAACTTCTTCAAAATCATTTTCTCCGGAATCTCAATCAGTTTTTGTTTTCACTCCGAAATCACAATTTTTTTCTCGAAAATCTAAAACTAAACTTTTTCACTTTGAAAATTTCAAAACTTCAGATGACGTTTCACTCTGGAGTTTTCAAATCATTCTTCAGGAATTTCTATCGAAAACTTTTTTTAGAACTGTAAACTCACTCCGGATTAATTCCTATTTCGGACCTTTTTCAAAAGATCTTGTTCCGGAACTCAACTCTTTATCCTTCATTTTTAAATCTGTCCGAAAACAATCATTTGGAATACCAAAGGTTGATAAGGCAAAACGTCTCCTAACGGTTACTTTTTGAGGATCCTTATCCTATCTTCCTTGATTTTAGTGACACGATCTGTAACATAAACGTTTTGAAATCGTGTTTTGTAATGAATAAAATTGTGAAATATTATGTAAAATTGAGTGTTGAGTTCTAACAGATGGTTTTTACTAGAAATGAAGTAAAACTATGTTTAGAAGCACTCAGAAAATATTGGAAGTCTTATGAGATTCCAATTAAAAGCCAAATAGTGAAATTTAGCAAAAATATGAAATTTTAAATAAGTAAAATTTTATTATTTGATGTTGTAGAGAATCTCGTTAGAAACTTGTAGGCGAAAACCTCGTCAAAATCCAAGTTATAACGAAGAAGTTATGACCAACCGAAGATCCGCGACAAAACCGGCACTGTGCCGAATGACATAAAAAGTGAGTTTTTGATAAACTACTTTTTAGTCTTATTAATCTAAATGAAAGTCGTAGTATTCGTTAAACCGAGAAATTCGATAAAAAGAACGCCAAAATCTGACTTCGTATGAGGAAGTTATGATTTTTCGAGGTTTCAACTTAGCAGTAGACAGCTAAAATTAGATCGAGCGATATTTTACCGATACATCCTAAACGATAATCGAAGGTCTCTTCATATGTAGTACAACGGTAAAAAGTCTAACAAAAACGGATGTCGGATGAAGAAGTTATGAATTTTTAACGGATTTTCCTGTCCCGGTCTGTTAAAAATAATAATATTAAAAATAAATTCAAAATTAGCCGATGAAGTCTAGAGGAAAGTTGTAGAGCGTAATTATATCTACGCGTGCATATAAAGAACGTCAAAAACGGAGCATGTATACGAAAGTTATGGATTTTAGAAGTTCGGGGCCCGAAAACCGAAGAAATTCGCATGAATAGTAACCGGCCACGCCACCTCGCACGAAGCAGGTGTGTCACCAGAGACGTGGCCTCGCCTCGCAATGCCGCGTGTCGCTTAATGATTCGACCGAAGTGCGGTCCAAGGGAATTCTGACGCGCCTCGTTGCGGTGTCCGAGTCTCGCCCCTCCACGTCTTGCTTACCCACCTCGCAGCCGAGCCTCGCATACAGCCTCGTGGCCTTCACCTCTCGCGCCACCTGCTTTGCTCCGCTGCTGCCACCAAACCCTTCGCTGCTGACTCACCGTCTCTCCCTCGCTGCCATCTGTCTTGTTCTCGGCCGGAGGACCTATGAGATCTTCCGACTAACTTTGGAAATTTGCCATTTTTCACCCCTAAATCCATATTTTCATTATTTTGACTTTTCCCAAAGACCCGGTATCAACTTTAGCACCCGAAGCATGTCCCGAGACCCCCGAGAAGCCCGGAAATTTTATCTTTTCGGTTTTGAAGCCCTACCTTCGCAGAGCCCGGTTTTCAATTAAGCTCCCGGTTTTCAACATAGAAAGACATATTTAAAGCCGAAATGTTGTCCAAATTACTATTTTAACCCCCGGTTAACTTAAGATGAGTTCAATATATAGGAACAATTATATGTTATGTGTTATATGTGCTATGTGCTTTTCAGTATTATTATTCTGAGTTATTTTCTCGTGTTATTCGCTATGTTTATAACAATTGTAATACCTTTGACCATGTGATCAGTGAAAGGACTTAGATTCACATTGGTACTGGTACATAGCCTCTGGCCATGTAGAGCATGTCTCCGTAAGAGAATAACTTCTATTCTATGGCATTGGCAAATGGTTAGACAGGACTATAAGCATGAAATCTAACAAGATGTTAATCATAAATTGTATGTCTCTTATGCCATTTGGGCCAAAGCTTTATTGATGTATATCAAGAATTGAAAAGAATATCTTTGAATAATGTCTTTGATTGATATGAACGCTTGTCACATGATCTCACATACATTTTGTTGTTCCTCTTTGCTTTTGCCACATTGAAGTATATATATGGAATAACGTTATATTGTATCTATTTTTGAACTCACTAAGCAAAACTGCTTACCCTATCAATGTTTAACAATTGCAGGTGATAAGTAACTATTATGTTTACATACTATTGAAAGATGTAGAATAGTTTGTAATAGTACTTTTGTACTACATTTTATGTTTTTATAAATTACAATATCCTGGGTAGTTATGTAATATATATAACACTTTGTAATAGAAGGTTTGTATCCAATAGTTTGTAATTCCCTTTTTATCAATGTAAAATATTGCTTTTATAAATATGCAAATAGCATGTTTTGGAGTAATGATATTGTGAAGTACTAAAGTTTGGGTCTTTCAAAAAATACGAAAGGTGGGGTCTTTCACGATCTCACGCCTCCGAAAAGCAACCATTTAATCGTCGGTTGGGTTTTCCATTTCAAGCTACAAACAACCCAGCCTTTCCCTTCCCAAGTCAACAAAACCCCAAAAGCAGTTATTTATTTAATGCAACCCGATTCAAATTCGAACCCTAATCATTACTATCCTTAACCCGACCCATTTCCCTTACCTATATATTGTTGGATTAATATCTAAGTCCATAACTATAATTGGTAAGACTTGACCCGACCCGGCATGGTTCATTTGGGTTGCATGGCATCATGCACTTGGATAGACTATAATGAGAGAAATAAGACACTTATGGTTATTAATATATTATAAGTTCTAGTATATTAATAATAAGAATAATGAGATTATTTAATTAGTATTGATCAAGAATTAATCTAGGATTAATTAAGTGATCAAAAGAAGACTAATTAAATATATGGGTTGATTGTGTAAATCATCCATACTTGTATAGTGGGCTAACGCTCCATGGATAATCAAGTTGGGCTAAAACCCATAGGATGGTCCATGGATGCTCCATGGTGTATTTGAACCCATGGATCCAAGGAAATGGAAAGTCATGACAATTAGGGTTTACTCTAATTGTAACACTATATAAAGATCTTATTCTTGACAAAATCGGCACTAGTATGATTCTAGAGAGGGCTAACCAATTTCATGAAGTGTAGAATTCTCTCAAGTTATTCCAAGTGTATTTGGTGTTGTGTGAACCATTTGAGGTGTCACACTTGGGGCACTAGGTACTCAAGCTTTATGAAGACAAGCACTAACAAAAGGTATGTTATTCTAACTAATGTTATTCAAAGTTTAGTATGCTAAGAATAGAACAATACCTTGGAAAGTTGATATTTGTATGTATAATAGAGAAAACATAGATCCAAGGTATTTAGGGTTGCATGTACACTTAGGAGTGTTAGAATGCTCATAACCCAACAGTGGTATCAGAGCCTAGGCTTGTTTTCTTGTTATACTTGCAAATGGAGCTGAAAAATCGAGTTTTGATGCTGTCTACCCAGCAGACTCGCCGAGTCCATGAAGGGACTCGATGAGTCCAAGGAAAAAAGCATCCAACTCGCCGAGTTGGTTAGTGCACTCGACGAGTTGGACCCCCAGACATCATAAATTCGACTTTTTGGCTGGAATTGGACTAGGAACATTACCCTAACAGGTTTTTGAACTTATAAACTTGTTTTTGATGTGGTAATGTTCATGCTAATCCAATTTCAAAGATAATTGTCAATAGATTCATGTTTTGTATTAGTTTAAGGGTTAGACTAATTACATGAAAAAGTTTGATTTGAATTATCTTGTTCTTATGAGTTGCTTAGATTAATAGAAAAGTTGAGTGAAATAGTTGTTTTCAATCCAAATTAATCTAAGAGTTGATTCTAAAATGTGTTTTTGTAACTTGTCCTCAAGTTATATGAAAAGTTACATTTAAGTTTCATAAAACTCATAAAAGTTGGCAAAGGTTACAAAATGAAGAGTCTAGTTCTAATTAATTGGAGTTATGACTCCATAATTTGTCCATCAAGTTATGGAGGACCAAGAGTCTCTTCATTAAATAAATAAAAAAAGTGTAACCTTAATTAATTCCATAAGTTATAAAATAAAGAAAAGTTAATTCTTTTATTAGTTTAAAGTCTTCCATAACTTGTCCTCAAGTTATGGAACTTGAAGAGTTTTTGGATTAAAACTACTTTAAACACATTAGTTATGGAATTAATTAGTTTTGAATAGTTTCAAAAGTTGCCCTCAAGTTTTGGAATTTGTAAAGTTTTCTCTTATGAATACTTTAATTCCAAGTTAGCCCTTAGAATTTTAAAAGTTAAAATTCAACCCTTATACTTTATAATATTATAAGTTAATAATATATATATATATATATATATATATATATATATATATATATATATATATATATATATATATAAGAGTAAAGTCAGTCTTACCGCTAGTACGCCTCATTCACGAAGCCGGTCTATAAGGTAGGTATAAGGTTGTTGCCTATAAAATGGCAACTTAATGGGTGTCCACTCTCACCCACCGCTTGCTTGACTGGTGGACGGTCGTTAGCCGAACGGGTTTGATAGGACTATAATTCTCCCTTCATTAAAAGTATTAATGATAAATACTAAGTAACTAAACTCTTAATAATTCCCAATCTTAGTTACTTAGGAAAAATGTGATAAGGTGCTAATCCATGAAATTACACTTTACACTTTGTCTAAGTAGTTAGTGGAGTGTGTGTGGTTAACCAGCACACTAACTTGGACTTAACACGGTAGGTAAAGGGTGACTTAATATTTATCATAGTATCGATGGAGCGTGTGTGGTTAACTGGCACATCGATTAAGGGGTAAACACTTAAGGGTACCAAGTAATTTGCATGGTTACTTCACACCTTGTTTTGTGATCCTCGGCATCCCAGTCACAAAACCTGAAGGGCACACTTGAGATTGAAACATGCCATTGAACAGTTCAATGAATCTCAAAGATCTAGGAGTTTCAAAAACCAATTAAAACCTAATTATTATTTCGGTTTTCATGGTGGAAATTGGTGAATCATCATTCACCTACCTTCAAATATTTTATAGCTTGGATTACGGCATCCCTCTTCTAAGTTATAAAATAGTTTGTTGGGTCCTAGCCTTAATATTTCAGATTTGGTGTCATATTAAGGACTTTAGATCAATTATCTTGAATATCTCCCAAAAGATGTCTGGTTTAGACATTTATGATCTTCCCAAATCTCTTGAAACAAGCTTTCCTAAATGAAGATGATGTCCCATGGAAATCATTCTTAATTCACATTCTCGAGTTATTCTCCCTAACCCACAAGTTCTTGAAAAGTTTAAGGTCACTCGAACCCTATTGGCAAGTGAAGGTCTAGGTGTGGTCACATCTTGGAGATGTAGTCACATATTGACAAGTCGGGAGAGTTGGGTGTCAAAGTCTTGAAAAAGTTGGTGGTTCAATCACTTTTAAGTCACATAGTGAGTTCCTTTAGGACACCTATGAAACAGACTATGACAAGACCCTTAATGATCATATCTATTTGTTAAGATCAATTTCCTCAAAACTTGATGGACATTGACAATAGTGACACAGGAAATCCAGAAAAGCATTCTCTTCCCAATGGAAAGGGATCGGCCATAGTCAACTCGGTTGAACAAATGGTAAAGAGAAAAGCTAAGTCTGTGATAGTCCCGTGTACCATTATCAAAGGGTCCATATGTTTATATTGCCAAAGAAAGGGTCATTAGTTGCGAAGCTGCCAAATTTACCTAAGGATGTTAAAGTCAATAAGTTTGACTCTACTTCAGGTAAAGTCCACTATCTAACTCTGTTGAGTTTCTATCCTGAGATTCTTGATACATGATGTGACTGGGTCACATGGTGATGTTTTAAGAATCAAAGAAAAGTGAAGGAACTTAAAGAAAGAATATGTTGAATCTGATCGCATAGATGGATTTCTATCGCGTAGTTTGAAGATCGGATTCTTGAGCTACTTCTTAGGAGTTATGAGATGTTGCTTAGGAATAGATAAGAACAAGTTTTTCATATGGATTGTAAGGATAAGTTTTTCCGCTAAGTTTTTAAAATAAAAGGAAAAATGATGATTTTATTTATTTTAAAATATCCTTACAATGCCATTTGAGGAAAAATGAAATTGATTCATTCATTTGTGGTAATGTCTAAATTTACCAAATAAGGAAAGATTCTCATCACCCAAAGTCTCAATTGGACCGGGACTTGGGATCATGCAAGTGGTATAGCATGATGAATGAGAACTTTCAAGTATTGGAAAAACTAAGGCTAATTACTTGTTCACATGGATGTGTGAGTCAAGTAATGGACTAAGGGATCGAGTACATAGTCATGTGCACTGATTAAGTCCACCACAAAAAGATTAATAAGGCTATTCGTCATAGTTTACTAAAGCTCAGTAAATATGATTATACTTACAAGCTTAAGTGTAACTCTGAGACATTGGAAAAGGTTCCAATGCATGGCAGAGCGAATAAGAAGAATCAAATTAGGCAGAAGGATAGAAGTTCCTCAAATCTGAAAAGATAGGAGAGTACTTTAGTATCATTTTTGTGATCATCTTAATGATTAAGAAACCATATAAAAATTAGTTCTCTAAGGAAGTCTTAGTGCATTCTTATGACTAAGAAGAAGGGATCTTGAATTGTTGAAATGGTTAAATCAAGAAGATGAGTCATACTTCGTTCCAATACAAGTCTTAGAGTTATACTCCAAGATTGTAATTTGAGTGACATGTCTTTAAGAAGGTTTAAAACACGTATTAAATGTAAGAGTAAAAGTGTCGTACTCTTGTTCATTTGAAGTTGGTAAGTTGTGATGTTTTGGATAAAACAAAGACCAACTTAGGCCAACTATGTGAAGCGTTTGTCTTGATAAAGAATCCACACTATCTCTTGAATATTTGACAAGAGAGTCTTATATGTCAAGAGGACAGTGGGAGTCTTAAAGGTCTTGAAAGTCTCAAGAACTAATCAAGAATAAAACCTGAAGTTCTTCACTAGCACACGACTTGAGGTTTATAACCTATCGTGTTGACATATTTTGTGCCCATTCCAGTTAAAGTTGGTTTTGCATATAAGTTCTTAGAGTTCTAAATGTGTTGCACAACAACTTGGAAGCAATTGCAGGCCCTAAAGCTGCCAGGTGGCAAGAAGTTAAGATTGAGTTTAGTCCATATGAGTTTGGATTTGTCATTATCCTTGTCTTGTGACTATGGTTTTGACAATTCACATGGATAAGAACACATACACCATTAAATCTAAGTGTCATAAGGTTTCTCTCCGATTCATGAAAATGATGGTGAGGAAACACTTTCACTAAGTAGATTTTAGTTAGATAGCAATTGTGATATTTGCATTCTCAAAGTCGTTAGTGGAGCGTGTGTGGTTTACCGGCACACTAACCTGGACTTGTGAGAAGTGGCAAAAAGGTCTAAACATTATGATTACGGCATCCCTCTTCATAAGTGTTTAGACACACAATTGTGCTATCTAAGGGAAGGTGTATGATTTTGATAAAGTTCTATCAAAACAATCCAGTATCAGAAATCTGAACTTTGGTAAGAAAGTCAATAAAGTATTGATTTCTAGAAGTCCAGCTGATTTCTGAGTACATGTCAAAGCTAGTGGGAGCATAAGTGTTATGCTAATGATCATCATGTTAGTGGGAGCATGATAATTATGATAAGTATTGCAAGTTAGCAATGTTAATTATAGAAAACAAAAGTTGTTTTGTTATAATTAAGGGAGAGGAAATTATACTTCATCTCAAATCTATAAGCTTAGATCGTGAGGTTTTAATCATTTAGTCAAGGAAATATATATATGAATTTCATGTTGGAATGGCTCAACATAAGGAAATTCTGTATATGGGTCCATTATTTGCGTTCTTAAATTTGATTATGATTACGTCATCCCTTTTCATAATCTGAATTATGAGAACTTGGCAAATAGAAATGGAAATGTTATAGCAAAAGACTGGTTTAGTCTTTATGTGAGACATCATGAATCGTGTCCCATATGCTTCGGATATAGGATCGATTACATGTGCTATATTCTGGAAGGACCATATTGACATAATCTGTAAGGAGGCAACTCTTGTTCAGAAGTGATAGTCAAAATGAATCCGGAAATGTTTCAAAGTCAGAAATTTCAATCTATGTAAGATTAAGGAAACTTAATGCAAGAAGGATGTTTCCAAGGAGTTGATCTCCTTTGGAATGGTCTGTAATGGTTGTTGTCAAGTCCTTATGACTTTTTGCATAATCATTACAAAAGGACCAATGCATATAAGTTTAGAATCTAACAGATTTCAGTAAATGGCATGAATTTGGAATTCTTGCATTTGCAGTAAGGATTTGGGAGTGTGAAAAGAGAATCATTGAAGTTATGTTCAATTGATCTAGTTCACAAAGTAAAGATCATAGAAAAACATAGTATGCATACTTGGTGTATGGCATGACTAGTGTTTAGAAAACATAGTGTACATGCTTGGAGCATGGGACAACTATTGTTTTAAATTCAAGAATAAAGTTGATAGCTGAAACAGTATACAATGAATAATGTGTAATCATACGGTGATAAATAAAAGGTGTTTTATTTATGTTCATAGGTTTTGATACCATATTGGATTCAATTATTATTGTGTTTCACTTTGCATGTTTTGACTTCCCGAATAAACTAGGTTATTCTTCCAGAATGACTAAGTTATTCAAACCATCCACAGTCGGTCATATGTTGGAAATAGATATGAATTAAGACTGTCATGGGTTGGCTTGTAGAGGTCTAAGGTGTTTGACAAAGGGCTACAACACTCATGAGTGCTCATAAGTTCTGAGTATTGGATTCAACCCGCGCTCATTGGAATCACTTCATGGATTTTATCACGAGTGATCATGAGACGATAATATCTTATATTCTTCAAACCTAGAGATATGAGTTGTTACTATGAGTTGATAGTACATTGATTGCACGAAAATGCATTGGTAACTCGATGTTATAAAACATGTCTTTGTGTATGATTCAACAAGTAGTAGAACAAGCCATATGAGTCGAAGTTTATCCATTCCTTTTACCTTTGGGATAAAAGCGATATTTATGGGCCCCTCGATAATTTGATGATGACAAATGGAAGTGCTCGGCCGGGCCAGGACTGATTTGATTTGTTCAATTAGTTAGTCGTCATAAATCGGAAATCGGGAAACAACAAATGGACAAAGAGAATGATTATAATCCATGTCTCAGTCCATATGATATCTAGAATGGAGGAATATATGATCCCTTATCTGATGGACAAGTCATTGACAAAGGTCAGAGTTTATCGACAAGGTCAGAGTTCGACAGAAGCTTTTGAGAGCTACGATTGCCAGTTGGTTCCTGAAGTCATACGCAATAATAGTTTTAGACTTATCCAAGTGGAAGACTGTTGGATTGATGTCTAAGTCCATAACTATAATTGGTAAGACTTGACCCGACCCGGCATGGTCCATTTGGGTTGCATGGAATCATGCACTTAGATAGACTATAATGAGAGAAATAAGACACTTATGATTATTAATATATTATAAGTTCTAGTATATTAATAATAAGAATAATGAGATTATTTAATTAGTATTGATCAAGAATTAATCTAGGATTAATTAAGTGATCAAAAGAAGACTAATTAAATATATGGGTTGATTGTGTAAATGATCCATACTTGTATAGTGCGCTAATGCTCCATGGATAATCAAGTTGGGCTAAAATGCATAGGATGGTCCATGGATGCTCCATGGTGTATTTGAACCCATGGATCCAAGGAAATAGAAAGTCATGACAATTAGGGTTTACTCTAATTGTAACACTATATAAAGATCTTATTCTTGACAAAATCGGCACTAGTATGATTCTAGAGAGGGCTAGCCGATTTCATGAAGTGTAGAATTCTCTCAAGTTATTCCAAGTGTATTTGGTGTTGTGTGAACCATTTGAGGTGTCACACTTGGGGCACTAGGCACTCAGGCTTCATGAAGACAAGCACTAACAAAAGGTATGTTATTCTAACTTATGGTATTCAAAGTTTAGTATGCTAAGAATAGAACAATACCTTGGAAAGTTGATATTTGTATGTATAATAGAGAAAACATAGATCCAAGGTATTTAGGGTTGCATGTACACTTAGGAGTGTTAGAATGCTCATAACCCAACATATATACCCATCAAAAACCCCTTTTACCTCTTTACGCGCTCAAACCCTCTAAAACTTCAAACTCTCTTTGTGTTCATCGTGTTCTTCAAGTATTCAACCTTCTGCAACAATGGATTCCCCATCTTCTTCACCGAAAAATGCACAACCTGCATCCACTCCCAATAAATCAATTGCAAGGAAGAAACCCAGCAAGGGTTCATCATCATCAGCATCGCTTGAACCGTTTCTTAGGGATACAACACAACTGTTTTCCCTAAATCCCTTGGATTACGATGAATCCATCAGAGTTATGATTGAGATCATAACAAATCATCTCATATCCACCCCTCTCATCAAAGTTCCTAAACCACCTCTCCCACTTCATCACCTTCACAGAGCCTTTATAATAATCAAACTTAAAGACGGTGTGTTGGAAACAAAGATCATTGGCGACAGGATTGTGCCCATCTACAAGTCCACGTTCCTTAAAGTAATTGGTGTAAAAGAAAACCCCAGAGGTTTCAAAGTTTAAGAACCCACTCCAGAAGAGTTTCAAATTTTCTTGAACCACATAGGATACAATCAGGATTACAGGGCAAAGGACTTCAAGAAATCATCAGTTTCCCGACTCTGGACTGTGCTGGTGCATTTCATTATACGTGGGTTGTCCGGAAAGCATGGTGGTACACATACTCTTAGCAAAGACTGGCTACATGTGGTATACAACATCTTTTCCAAAAGTATTAATGCAGTTGATCTTCCGAAGGTACTATGGCATGATTTCTGCAAGTTTGCCATCAAAAGAAAGGAGTGTGAGATTTCAAATCCTAGGTTATGGGCTCTGATGATTCAACAACTCTTTAAGGAACGTTCTGAACCTCTTCCTGTTTCTATGATTCCTCCGGAGGTATGTGTTTCTTTCAAGGTTGCCAAGGCATATAGAATTTCAAATCAATCTTCTTTTGGTCTGGTTAGACGACTTTCGGGCCATATCTTGGCCTTAATCCCTTCCGATTCTATTTATTTAAAACAACATTTAGAGATTTTGGTTGTGTTTGACCTAACAAAACCTACCCCATCCTCAGTTAAGCCCACTCCAGAAGAGGCCAATCCTTCAATATCCAGACCAAAGATCAAAAAATCTGCCAAACAAAAAACTTCACCCTCAAATCCAAAGCCTAAAAAGAAACCCAAAGTCAGTTTCACCTCTCAACGGGAAGGAACACATGACATTCAGGTTGATTCTGGCCATCCGAACACCCATCGTGTCCACTCATCCAAGGTACCCCTTGGTGATTCAAAATCTCAAGCACACACTCACGGGGAGTCTTCACATAATCCGTCCTCACCTTCTCAAAAAGGTGTTGTCAGTGTTGAACATAGTTCCTTGCACCCCTGGAACAAACCGAATGTCACTTTTCGATATTCTTATTATTTCTTCCTCATGCACACACTCTAGAACCCATGTTCCGGACCCTAAGCATTTTGAAGCCGCAACAGCCCATCCAACTTCGGATGCCATAATTGGTCTGATACCAGAAGGTGTACAGGACGACCAGGTGCTAACGATCCCAAATAGGAGGATTATCTGAACAGGGCTATATCCAGGCATCCAGATCTTACAGGAGCTCAGGTAGAGGCCACGCTCATTTCAATGTGTAACAGAGCTATTCAAAGCAATCTTCCATATGTTCCTCCCACTGATGCTGATGCCGACAAAGAGCTTGCTTCGAAACAACCACCAGTCAACCCTCACAACAAATTCATCCAAACCGATTCGTATGAAGAACTCTCTGAAGAAGTTATGCTGAATGATGAAGGAAAAACGGTTCCGGATCCCAATTTCATGTCTTCTGTCCGATTTCAATCTAAGCCACATCCACCAGTCTGCCTTTGACTTCGGCTCATCCTCCTCAACCACTTAGAATGGGGAATCTAATTCCAACATCAAGCTACATGAAGATGATGCCAGCACTCAGCATGGTCCATCAACAAATGCCTCATCGCATCAAGCAAAGCCACAACACTCCAATTCTGACATCGGATCCTCAGCTGGTGGTTATATCAATCCATTTTCTCTCCTTGAAATTCAATCAAACGTGCCCGATACCATGAAGAAAGTATCCTCAATCGAAACCTCCGTAATAGACCTCGACTCCAAATTGGATCAAATGGTTTCCGGACTTGATTCCAAACTTGATGCCATCATTTAGTCTCTCTCCAATTAATCCGGATCTTCCGTTGCTGAAAGAGAAGCTCAATTAGATCAACTGATATCTGTCCAGCTCAAGCATTCCATTGAAGAAGTTGAAGCTAAGTATGATGCTTCAGTTGAGCATTATCTCGACACAATCACCACAATGCTAAAGGTCCATGATGACTTGGTGTCTGCTACCAACGATCTTATTAAGCAAACCCATGTTCATCATGAGAAGCAAATTCAATGATTGGAGAAGGAAATCAAGCAGAAGGACGAGATGAATGTTACTATTCAACAAGTCCTCATCAAGCTGCTTTGATCCACTTGGAACATTGTTGATATTCCGAATCGAAAGTTTGATGAAATGTTAGTGGTCCTTGGACACCTGTTCGATCATCTTGCTGATCAAGCGCCTACTTCTAAAGCTTACGATGCTCTTACATGACAACTCAACCTCGTACTTCGAAAAGTGTTCGAAAAATTTGATGGTCTGAAGACCTCGTGAATGCTTGCACCGGATCGACGATTCACCGATGCAATAGGGAGAGAAGGTCCTTGTTAAACATGGAAGCATGCCTCATAGTTCTCTCTCCAGGATGAAAATGAGTCTGATGAAGATGAACTGAAGATCCTTTCCGTCTCCCCTTCAAAAAGAAATGATGATGAAAAGAAGTATGTTACAAAGGGATTTCTTGGTCTCGAGGCTCTGAAAAAGCTTTTTCCGAAGGCAATGACAAATGAAGAAAAGAGAATTTAGTCCACTGTCTCCTGGACATCTTCTCTACCCGATGCTCTTCGGATGGGAATCCAAATGGCCACGGAAAAGTCCCTAATTGCAGCTCAAGCCTTCCAAGCCACTCCCTCAATACTTCTTCCCATTATGGCCCAAAAAATCACTCCTTTAGACCAGGGTTCCCCACTTCGGATCCTTGATGACATTCCGAAAGAACCTCTTCCGAAACCCACTCCAGAATTGTAATTGATGAGAACATGCAGTTCATCATGGCTGCATTAAAGAGAGATAAAGGCAAAAATCCCATAATAGCCGAACAATAAGCCGTCCACTTCGAACCTCCTCCAAAGAAAAAACATAGATGGTCTCAGGAGGAAATTAACAAGGCACTAGAGGACAGAATCCATATCCAAGCTCTCAAGGACAATCCTGATCTGATGTGTGGAATATCTCCTTTATGCCGAGAAGGCATTGTCCATAATCATGAAATCATTTCGTTAATGTATTACGATGTTCCTACACATGACTTTGAACATCTCGATCTTCCTCTTTCCCCTTACAACAAATACTACATCAAGTTTGCTCCTGTTCACCCCTCTGACGAATCAGAAGTGACTCTCCGGACTGAGCGAGAAAGGCTTGAAACATTCTATTCCAAGAATGCACAACCTCTTAAGGAAGTGTGGACGCGGAATAGAATTACCAAAGTCGATGGATTTGGAAGAAAGATTCTAGTAAAGTTCGAACTCAACTGCCCATTATTTCGATTTCACATTCTCTGAAACAAACCAATAACCCGGACCATCACTGATGCTGATTTCCCATTGATGAATCCTAATGGCATTCTCATATTGGTTGCTCACTTCCGAGGAATTCAAAAAAGATGATATTTGTATCGGTACTTACCATGCTGCTCTGAGCTTCCTCAAGGACTATGTTGTGGATTTTTGCATACACACCTATGAGCTGACACACCTATACGGAACTGAAGACTTTGTTGCGAAAATCGACTTCGTTCTTCTGGAAGCTGAACTACTTATAGATAGTCCAATCGAAGAACCGGTTCTATGGTTTGTCTACACAACCAAAAAGACAAACAAGGACTTTTTCCGAGTCCTTGACAAACACCTAGTTCCTACCAAAGCCCTTCAGAAGTTCATCTCTCGTGCATCCAAATTTAAAGCTCCGGAACAGGTCAAAGCAAAGTTTATGAGTCAACTGACCCGGCATATTGAAGTTAGAGAATGGTTGTTCAGAGCCTACACTTTCATCAAAGAAGAAGCTATATAATCTAAATGGATTGCTAAGTTCACTTAGGGGAGATTGTTGGAACTTGAAAGTGAACCTCTAGCAATCCTAAGTCCCAGTGCAAATTCCGAAGTGTGCATATGTTCCGAGGTGGAGAGTGGTCCGGAATCTGTCCAAACCTGGAGAATAGAAGATGATATGTTTAGAAGTGAAGGCCTTCCGGAATGATCATCATGACAGAAATGTGTGCTGATGCGAAATGAATATTTTATCTTTATGCAATTAATGAAATTTGTCTTTGTATTGATCTGACACTTCATAGGACTTAGTCTTTTTGTAAAGTTAGACAATCAAAATGTCAGGAACATCTCTATTGTCCGGTTCTATATTAGTCTCTCAGTTTATTCAATATATCCTTCACTCCTATTTAAAGGAGCTTTCAAAGCAAAGTCATATGACAAATCTTTCACTTATTGTGGCATTTTACTAAGTTACTTCAATTCTATCAAAAACATTCTTCTTGTTCTTCATTTAATATCTTTATTTTGATCATTATCTTTTCTCTACATTTATATCTTGAATAGTTTGTTAGGAGCATTTATTCAGACTTGACTAGCCTTGCCAGACTTGACTGCAACACTTATTAGCAAGCAGACATTGATTTTAAGTATTCATTCAAGGTTTGAGTTTTCAAACATTGTCCATGCGCATCAGATCATCATTGATCTTACAAAGAAGAATTAAAATCATGTAACCAATAAAGCAACAAATACGATGTGATTGTTTGTTACGATATCAAATCAAAATTATTTAATAATTGTTTATTTACTTATTTGAGTGTAATATATGCACTGATTCATGTATATAGGAGAACTCTTTCAATATTTCGTTAATAAGATTTCAACATTAAAATGATTGAAAAGTTAAATGTGTAATATACATTATTATTATAAGTAGTAGCACATAAAAATAATTGACAAGTTACTGATACATTATAATAAAACATTTATATACAACAAAAAAAATAGAGGTAAGTGATTAAATATGTATCCAATCTAAACTATGTTATCTTTTTAAAACATATATTATTAAAATTTAGTGAAAAAAATAAACTTTATTAAAAATTAATTTGAATTTATAGTGATACTAAAAATAAGAAAATTACTAATGTATAATTTTTAAGATTATTAAGAATATTAGCATATATTTTTATTTACATATTTCAAATAAAGTTATTGAAATTTAAAAGAATAAAAACATAATGGTGTGTTTTGTAACTTACATCTATTCTAAAGGAAACAAAATGATATATATATATATATATATATATATATATATATATATATATATATATATATATATATATATATATATATATATATATATATATATATATATAAAAGTTCAATAGAGAACCATTATTATTGGTTTTTCAAGGAACCAAATCTTTTTTTCAATTTCTAAAGCTTGTTCTTTATCGAAAAAAATCTAAAAATTTCTAAATTCATATATTAACATTGTGAATGTGAAAAATATTTTTCGGATTCACCGTGTGAATCCAGATTCACGTTGTGAATTTTCAAAAATTCACACTGTGAATTTGATGTAAAAAAAAAATGAATTTTATATCATTGAAAAAAGGATAAAAAGTTATAAAGTTCTGTATTTTTAGTTTTTTTTTTATATAAAATAAGTTCTAAAAATTGAAAAAAAGATTGGTTCCTTGGTTAATTATGGTTCTCTATTGAACCTTACCTTTTATATATATATATATATATATATATATATATATATATATATATATATATATATATATATATATATATATATATATATATATATATATATATATATATATATATATAAAAACAATAACAAACATGAACAACTAATTTAAACTGTAAAGGGATAAAATGAAAAAAATAAAAATTATGAAAGTCACAAACCTATATGATTTGATTGTGGAGTAATGAATTCATTATTCTGATTGTTTACTGACTTGAGTTTAATATACGAATTAATTCTATGTTTAAAGGGTTATATATATATATATATATATATATATATATATATATATATATATATATATATATATATATATATATATATATATATATATATATATATATATAAGGGAGGGTTCAATTGAGAAAAAAAAAAAGATTAAGAATGGGGAAATCATTCTCAGTCATTCATTTATTTTTGCCGCAAAAGCCTTATTGTACCAGCGGAAATGGGAAATGAATAGACATGTGTTTTCCAACAAAACATATTTCCTTAAACTATGCTAATCATTACCTTAATATATACAAAAACATAGCTTTTTTCTTTTTTTTTATTTTTAGAATCTGTTTTTATCAAAAAAAATGATTTTAAATATACCAAAATTCGTGATTTTTTATTGTCTACAAATAGACATCCATATTGATATAGTTTTAATATAAAATTAATTTTGTTTTTTTATATTTTCAGCTATCGTTATTCATAAGTGAATAAAAATGCATCAGCTTTATTACCGTACATTCGTTAGTCACTTATTAATAAAAAGTATTTTTTATTTACAATTTAAGTATCATTCATATATGAATATAGCATATAATAAACATAGTATATTCATATTTTAATATTTGACGATGCATTCACTTGTAAATATTAACATAGTATATTCACTTGTGAATATTAAATGCGAGCCAAAAATTTCGTTTTTAAAACATGTACTTAGCAAAAGATTTAGGAATAATTCATTCAACAATCATTTCATTTCACCAAAAGATGTTGCATGTCAGAAAACATTGTCATAATTATAAAAATTTTAGAGTACAATTTCCCAGGAATATATCATAATGCGGAATACGAGCAGGTGTGTGTGTGTGTGTGATGTAACGCTACCGTGCCAGCTCCTTCCCCTTCGAAGAAGAGGTACCTGAAACCAAAATTGAAAACTGTAAGCACGAAGCTTAGTGAGTTCCCCCATAATACCTCATACCATGCAAACATACAACATGCAGCTAGGAGATACGGGCCTTGCCCACACTCATGAAGATACGGGCCATGCCCACACTCCGCTAGCCGGGAGATACGGGCCTCGCCCACACTCCACTATCTGGGAGATACGGGCCTCGCCCACACTCCACTCTCGGAGAGATACGGCCTAGCCCACACTCAGCCGCTAACCCATATCATACAAGTATCACACAGACAACAAGTATAGACAACTCTATCATACTGGCGTATATCATAATCAACTTAACTAAGAGATACGGGCTCGGCCCACACTCTAATACTAACGTCTCGTCTATACGGGCCGGCCTTGGTGCCTTAGACCAGTTACTACTGGAAGGAAACTCACCTCAAAGTAACTACCGATCTGTGTGGAAATTGACTGTCTGCTGCTGCTGCTTCTCCGGAAATCCTCCGGCTATAATTCCCACAAAATACTCAGACAAATACTGCTAACCGCCTTCAGGGTAAATTGTCCATTTACCCTTAACAAGTCATGAGTCAAGTCACAGTCAACTGCCAATTGACCAGACTCGCCGAGTTGGCTTCCTTACTCGCCGAGTCCCTTTCCCTTAGTCTGACCATAAATCCGTCTCTACTCTCCGAGTTAAGCGTTGACTCGAGGAGTTTTCCTTCTATACCCAAGGCCAATGGTCCTTCATCCTACTCGCCAAGTTGTATGAACAACTCGTCGAGTTCATCTTCATCCGAAGAACACTCTAAGCTGTAACTCGTCGAGTTGTATGAACAACTCGCCGAGTTGTTCTTAAGACAAGAAGATTGCCATGAACTCGCCGAGTCATGGCATTGACTCGCCGAGTGACTTCATGAGTGAGTCTAGCTTCCGACCCACTGAGTCACACCCAATGACTCATTACTCCCAACCCGCCAATTGCGAAAAAGGGGGAAACTCGGGGACTCGCGACTCGACTCGCCGAGTCGGCCATATGCAAAAACTATACACGCGATTCTGCTTGGATCCAGCTCATGCCATTCATAGATCTGGGTTTCTAGGGCATGAATAACACGTAAAGTTCCCAACTTTACGTGTAAATAATCACCAATAAAGGTTTTAGGGCTCAAAATGCACCAAAATAGTAGATCTAGGGCTTTCATGCAATATGGCTCCATAAAGATAGAAGATCTAAGTTCCTGGAGCTCAACTACACCTAGATCTAAAGGCTAACAACTTATTACAACCCATAAAGCACAACAAGCTTGGGGGAAAAGCTCAAGAAGGACTTCCATGGAGCTAAAAGGGACTATAAGCATGAAAACAGGGGGAAATCGAGTTATACCTTAAGGAACACACTAAGATAGCTCAAAGATGCCTGGCCTCCTCCTCTTCTTCTTGATCTACGTTCCTTCCCACTCCAAAGCTTCAAGAAAACACAACAAATGCTTCAAACTCACAAGGAACAAGGCTTGAACGAAGTATAGGGCTCTGAGGGTGAATAGGGGTGAGCTTGGGGTGGAAATGAGGGGTTTAAATAGGGTGAAAACCCTTGAAATTTAGGGTTTCAACAGACAGCGGTAACTCGCCGAGTCCAGAATATGGACTCGACGAGTCGCCAACTTAAACGTGTTCCCGGATCCCGTCTCTACTCGGCGAGTCGGACCTGCAACTCGCCGAGTCCAAGGCTAAAATGAAAAATGCTAAGATAAATTTTACGTACCAGAAACCAGGTGCTACATGAATATTACATAGTATTACATGGTATATCACATGTGAATATTACATAGTATATTCACTTGTGAATATTAGATGATATATTCACTTATGAATATTACACAATATATTCACATGTGAATATTATAAGGTATATTCACTTGTGAATATATTCACTTATGAATATTTGAAGGTATTTTGACAAATATATATAATTTTCATATGTTATTCACATATGAATAACACACAGACTTGCATATTTGTTTTGTGTTTTTAATAATCATATATTGATTCAGGTGAGAAAACATATTCATATGTGAATATAACGTGGTAATTTAGTTTATGCATTTCATCAAACAGTTGGAGTGCATACAAGTTAACTATTTTAAAAATGTTAAAAACATCAAGTTATCAATTCCAAATCATCATATACTTCCGATTTCGACTTTATATGCGACATCCTATGTCTAATAGATTTCTCATTTTGCTTTTGATTTTCGAAAATCCGTTTAGGAAACTGTGAGTACTGATTTTGAGTCCTTCAGTGTCGATTGTGACTGCGAGTCTAGAACTCCGATTCCAATTTCATGAACAACGAAGAAATTCCGATTTAGTTGAAGAAATTTGGATGATTATTGAAGGTCGGAGGAAAATTTTTTATGATGAACGAACTGTTATCGATTTCTCTATAGTTATGTATTTGAGATTGAAGCTTATTAACATATTTACAAGTTTGCCACCGTGTCTTTTTATGCTTAGATTAAATGAGTGGCTAAGAATGATTCCCTCATTCTCAAACTTTTTTATTTTCTCAATTGAACCCACCTCTCTCTCTCTTTCTCTCTCTCTCTCTCTCTCTCTCTCTCTCTCTCTCTATATATATATATATATATATATATATATATATATATATATATATATATAGTGTAAAGTTCATGTAAGACGGCATAATTTTGTAAGACCGTGAGACACATTTTATTTTTAGTTAAATCAAGTTCCGAAAATAATATTTTAAAAAAAGAATTTTTGGATTTTTCCATTTATTTTGCACTTTAAAATTATTTTTTAGAATATATACAATGTAATATTCTATTATAATATTTCACATATTTAAAAATAAAAAAAAATAAAAAAATAAAAAAAAAACAGGATTTTTTTAATTTTTTTAGTTAATTCAAGTTCCGAAAATAATATTTAATAAAAGAATTTTTAGATTTTTCCATTTATTTTGCATTTTAAAATTATTTTTTAGAATATGTCAGTGTAATATTCTATTAGAATATTTCACGTATTTTTCAAAAAAAACGGGACTTTTTTTATTTTATTTTAACTTTTTTTTAGTTAATTCTAGTTCCGAAAATAATATTTAAAAAAAGACTTTTTGGATTTTCCCATTTATTTTGCATTTTAAAATTATTTTTAGATTTGGCCTCATGGTCTCACAAAATTAGAATGGTCTCAAATGAACCTGAACCTATATATATATATATATATATATATATATATATATATATATATATATATATATATATATATATATATATATATATATATATATATTAAAATTATCTATCCTTAGCTACAGTAAATTTGCTAAGGATTTGGCAAAAGTGGTCCTTTATGTATGAGTGTCTTTGCAATTCTTTCTCATTTGTTATTTCTTTTTGTAGAGGGTCAATTTATGTCATCATATAGTTTCTCTATTTACACGTGTTCTTTTTAATTTGGTTCACCGTTTTTAACCAATCATCTTTGGATTGATGTTACTGACGTCTCTGGTAGAAGCAACGCCTCAAATGCTTGGATACCTTTATTCCTTTTTTGTCTTCCCCTCTTTGCGATAGTATCAACAAACCCTATCGATCAACAAACCCCTTCCAGGATTGCTTCCAAAATTGAACGACGGTTTCTTATCGCCTGGTACAACCGACCGGCTACAGGGAACATGAACGGTCCACCATCCTTCAGTCCTTTCGACCGGATGTTGGGGACTATTTCACCACCTACTACTACTTCATAACACGTATCACATAATCTATTTAGCATGGTTGGGCATAACTGCCCCTTCGGCCCTATCGATCGGTAACCTGGGGACTATCTCCCCTACTATCACTAGCACATAGTATCATATCATACAAACACATAAACATAACACAGGTAGTAGCAACCCTAGATGAATATCACAGAAACAATCATCTAATCATACAACTCCTACTAGTGGGCCGACATTGTGGCCTTAGACCCACTGCTACTAGAAGGTAACTCACCTTGAAGTAGTTGCTGAAAGTCTGCTTGCTGAGCGCCTGACTGTTGAACCGGAACTTCCCGGCTACAATTTCAATAAACACTAAGTCAAATACTGATAACTAATCTTAGGGTAAAATGACTATTTTACCCCCTGGTCAAAGTCAACTTCCTGGTTAACTGGAGTCGTCGAGTTGGCTCGCCAACTCGCCGAGTCCCTTCCATCTGTTCTAGTTTTATACTTGTTTCTACTCGTCGAGCTTAGCGAAGACTCGATGCGTTCTTCTTCGACACACACATACTTAGTCCAGGTTCATCCGACTCGCCGAGTTGAAGAACAACTCGTCGAGTCTAAGGCAATCTTCATCGGACTCGTCGAGTTGCTCATCCAACTTGCCGAGTTCACGGCTATCTTCATAGGACTCGGCGAGTCCAACGTTCTACTCGCCGAGTTCATTCAGACCTTTTTCCATACAGACCTGATTTGAGCCATAAAGCGGCTCCAAACCACAGATCTAGGCTTCTAGCGCATGTTTATCACGTAAAGTTGCAAACTTTACGTGTATGCATGGCTTTAGGAGCTTCAAATGTCCAAACTAAGCTCTTAATGGGGTTCTAAGCTCAAGAGGGACCTTAATCACAAATATAACTAAAACTTAACACTTCTAGAAGGTAATGAGAGTCCAGATCTGAAGTATAACCCAACCATAAGGTTTCTCTACAAAAGATTTGGGGTTTACGGCTTAAAAGCAACAATTTCAGGACAAACAAGATCTAATAGATCAATAATCAAGATGGAAACTTTATTACCAGAATGGATGATCACAAACGAATGTGTTTTGGATCTAAGTCCCCTTCCTTGACCTATTCAACCTCTCCTTTCTTCCACTTTCTCCAAAGTGCACTAAAAGTCCCTTCACAAGGCAACAATCACTGAAACTTACCAATGGAGGCGAGGGTTTCGATAAGGAATGCTCTGAGGGTGATGGAGGCTGAGATGGGGCTATAAGGACGTTTAAATAGGGTGCAAACCCTATGGATTAGGGTCTCCTCCTGACTGGCCTATTCACCCCAAAACCATGAACGGTGGAAACGTTCAGGGGTGGAGGACGTCATGTACAGTATCACAACAGTGTAATATAATAAACAAGCAACAACATCATCCATTGCATTATAAGTAAAGTTTTATACATGTGTGTTCTTTCATTGTAATAAGACACCAAAAATGTACAATCAAAATAAAAGACGAGACTTGTCTGCTGCGTCTTCTCACAACCTGTCCTCCGTACCTGTCTACTGGCGACCTGAGAATACAAGTTATTTTGAAAGAGAGTATCAGCTTTAAAGCTGGTGAGTTCATAAGTATATAAGTGTCATTGCTTTGTTTGTGAAAACCTGCTATGAATGCCATGAAAAACCTTTACGTGAAAATGTTGAGGTAAGTATGAAATCCCTAGAAAAACCCTTATTTTCTATAAGTATGAAGTGTAGTCTTCTACCAAGACCCAAATGTTTTGTATAAATGAAGTGTAGTCTTCTACCAAGACTCGAATGTTTTGTATGTGTGAAATGCAGTCTTCTACCAAGACTCGAATGTTTTGTATGTATGAAGTGCAGTCTTCTACCAAGACTCGAATGTTTTGTATGTATGAAGTGCAGTCTTCTACCAAGACTCGAATGTTTTGTATGTATGAAGTGCAGTCTTCTACCAAGACTCGAATGTTTTGTATGTATGAAGTGCAGTCTTCTACCAAGACTCGAATGTTTTGTATGTATGAAGTGCAGTCTTCTACAAAGACTCGAATGTTTTGTATGTATGAAGTGTTTTTCCTTTGTGTAGACTAGTACTAAAAGTGCTTAGTCTAACTCATCGTTTATGTGAATGTGTCACAAAATAAAGTAAACAGGAAAATATGATATGGTAAGTGTTGTCACTGGGTACTAGGACCAACACTACATCGCATAAAGCGAAAGTTAGACCCTGAGGAACATCCGAAGAGTGTCCCCTCATCCCCTGTAGCAGCAGCAGGATGGAAGGAGGGTTAGTCCCTGCATCGATCTCTTGACGTAGATCGTCAACTTAATGTTCCTCCGAAGATTCACATCTCGTCCACTGTTGCAACAGCGGGCGGAGGGATAGTTAGTCCCGTCACTGACCACAAATCAAGTGACTACCTTAGACATCCGTAGACGCCATCTCTCACTGGCACTAATCAGTGAGATTCGGAATGGTAAGTCCCGCTGAAAACATCCCCTCGAACGGGAATAGGAAAGACAATTTATACAGTAAATACTAATAAATCATCCTCTTAGATCTAGTTCAAGTATCCAAGGTAAGTAAGTACAAATAATGTACTTACTAAGAAGTGTCCCTGTCTAGAATTCATGTAAGTGTGTTCATGTAACAGGTAAGTATATGTAAACATATTCATGTATCATAGAACCCTAAGTACGTGTAATCATGTATCATGTAAGGCATTAGTATAGACTCATGAATGAACTGACTCTTGTTTGATATTCTCTGACTATCCCTATGATAGTTAACTAGAAAGTATATTGTTGTTCAAGTAGGTTTATGCAAGGTATCTAGGAGCTTTGAACAATAATATAAAGTGACTTAAAGTTATTATACAATTCAAAACTAATACTTCTGTTGTCTAAGTATTTTAAGATAGAAAACCCTTTCTCGTGACTTCTTTTGAAATATGTGAAATCTACTGAGTGAAAACATAGTTATAAAATACATGAAACTGATTTAATAACATGTTTGTTTCTACTTGTATTCCCCCCCCCCCCCCCCATTAAAGAATTTAAAATCTTTTAAAACATTGATTACGGGGTATGAACTCACCTGTAGTTGGTGATTAGAATGAACTGAGCGGTATCGGATGGCTAGGTGTCAAGCGAGGACTTGTGCACACACTACGATCCTAATGAACATATAATCACACATATATGCTCTCAATTAGACACCAAAGACTAATTGATAATGTTTAAGACATCTTAGATATAGATAACACTTTATGTAAGTGTTTTAAGCCGTAAGGACTTCATCTAAGCTATTGTGGGACAGGGTACTTGAGTTTAGGGTTTCCAAAGGACCCCATATGAGAGTGTACTCTCTCTAAACCATCACACATGGAGTTTACGGTTGTAAACTATTGAGTTTACGGCCGTAAACTCCCAAACATGTGTGTTTGGTTGTGTTTTGAAGTCCAATATGCTTTCTAGAATTGTTCTAACTTAGTGGCTAAGTCCTTGGAAGAGTTTAAGGTCTAGAAGTACTCCAATTAGGAGTTTACGGCCTCAAGGCTAATACCCTTAGAGTTTACGGCCGTAAACTCTAAGTATGGTGGGTTTTAGTTGCTTTCAAGCCTCTTGCACTTGTGGGATATGTTCTAGACAATTGTTTAAAGCAAATGAGAACCCTAGGCACACTTTGGTGCCATCCTTTTGAGTTTACGGCCCAAGAACATTGTCTTGGCCGTAAACTCACTTTGAAGAGTGATTTTTATGTATTTAGGTTACTCATTTTTGTAGGAAACAATTCCATGAAGGGGTCTAGGGCTTTAGGTGTCTTGAAAACACCCTTTGTGATTATTTTCATGGAGTTTACGGCCTAGGAGAGTTCTGGGCCGTAAACTCACTTTCTTTTGTGTCTTTTGAAGTGTTTAAGACCTTAAGCTACTTGGGGAATTAATCTAGATGCAAGCCTTAAAGTCCTTTAGTCCAAAAACCACCATTTAGGCCTTTGAAATGGAGTTTACGGCCTAAGAGAGTTCTGGCCGTAAACTCCCAATCTTGGGTGGTTTTGTGTGTGATTTCATGTCCCTAATGTGTTTACCTAATGTCCTAAGGCCTTATTCAAGCATCAATGTTGGTTTTGGCCTTGTTTCTGGAGTTTACCGCCCAAGAACACCTTGGGGAGTAAACTCCTAGATCTCATGATTTAGCCATCTAAATCATGTTATGAGCATCTAATATGTATTATAACACTACTAGAAAGAGTGACTCACGTTTTGGTATAAAAACCCGAAGATCCATCAGAGAGAAAATGGCTTTTCTCTAGTCAGAAATGTGAATAATGAATTAATTTAGTTCAGAAAACTATTTATAGTCCTGAAATATTTTGGCAGAAAATATTTTTATTCCTGAAATGATCCCTAATAAATTAGAGTGTTGGAATAACAGTGTTGCACCAAACCCTAGGTGCACACACTCTCCTGATATTTCCTGAAGTGTAAACCCTGAATTTCTCAAACTCACGCGAAAAGCCTGAAAATTAACTGTGACTGCTACAACTTCTATTGAAGTGATATAGTTTGTACAGAATGGAAATTTCGGGTTGTCACAGCTGAGTCCAGGTGTGGATTCACCGAGTAGATCACTTAAAGCCCGCATCCAACTCAACATCTACTCGGCGAGTTAGGGCTACAACTCGCCGAGTAGCTCTTCCAAAAAGAAACATTTAATCAAAATAAATACGTACCAGGAATGGGGCATTACAATTCTCCCCCACTTATCTTAGATTTCGTCCTCGAAGTCTGCTGTCTTCAGAAACAACTCTGGGTAGTGCTCCCTCATCTCCTCCTCCACCTCCCATGTCCACTCTGAACCCCTCCGGTGCTGCCACTACACCTTCACCAACTGAACCACCTTGTTCCTCAAGGTCTTCGCCTTTCGATCCAAGATCGCAACTGGTCTCTCGATATAATTCAGGTTGCTATCAACCTGAATATCCCCCAAGGGTACAACTGCTGACTCATCCACCAAACACTTTCTCAACTAAGAAACATGAAAAGTGTTGTGGATCTGGCTAAGCTCTTTTGGAAGATCTAATCGATAGGCGGCCCGACCTACCCGGGCCAAAACTCTAAAAGGACCAATGAACCTGGGGCCCAACTTGCCCCTCTTCCAGAACCTAATGACACCCTTCCAGGGTGATACCTTCAGGAGGACCATGTCACCCACTTGAAACTCCAAGTCTGAACGCCTTCTGTCGGCGTACTCTTCTGCCGACTCTGCGCAGTCTGCAGTCTACTACGAACCTATCGGATCAACTTTGTCTTCATGAGCACCACTTCGGTGCTCCCAAGGACACGCTGACCGACCTCGCCCCAACAAATCGGGGTCCCGCACTTCCTCCCGTAGAGCATCTCGAAAGGAGGGCGGTCAATACTCGCATGGTAACTGTTGTTATACGAAAATTCTGCTAACGGAAGATACGTATCCCAACTGCCACCAAAATCTAGCACGTGTGTCCGCAACATATCCTTAAGAGTCTGGATGGTCCGCTCACTCTGACCATCCGTCTGCGGGTGGAAGGCAGTGCTAAAATGCAGACGAGTGCCCAACTCATCATGAAACTTCTTCCAAAACCTGGAACTAAAACGTACATCTCTGTCTGAAATCACTGACAATGGCACCCCGTGCCACGCCACTATCTCCCTGATATAGATGTCGGCCAACTTCTCGGTCGAGATGCACTCCTGAATCGGGATAAAATGGGCACTCTTGGTCAATCGATCCACGATGACCCATATAGAATCCACTCATCACGCGGTCCTGGGAAGCTTTGTGATAAAATCCATCATAATATCCTCCCACTTCCACAACGGTATTTCCAATGGCTGCATCTTGTCGTGCGGTCTCTGATGCTCGGCTTGGACCTTCCTGCAGGTCAAGCACCGCTCGACAAACCAAGCCACATCCCGCTTCATGCAGGGCCACCAATAGTCCTGACGAAGATCCCTATACATCTTCGTCGCTCTGGGATGAATGGAGGATCGGGATTTGTGCACCTCCTCCATCAAAATCTGGCGCATGCCTCCGAGGTGTGACACCCATACCCTGCGGGGTAATGTCAATAATCCCCTGCTATCATAGTCGAAGGAGGAAACCTGACCCACTATGTGCTCACTCTTCCGATGTTCCTCCTTCAGGGCCTCCTGTTGGGCCTCCCGAATCCGCTCCAAAAGAAGAGTCACCACTGTCATCCGCATGCAAATATCCCTGATCGGCGCCGCCTTGCGGCTAAGTGCATCGGCCACCACATTGGCCTTCCCCGGGTGGTAAAGGATCTCATAATCATAATCCTTCACCACATCAAGCCACCAACGCTGCCTCATATTCAAATTTGGCTGATCCATGAGGTACCTCAAACTCTTGTGGTCCGTGTAAATGGTACACCGAACCTCGTAGAGGTAATATTGCCAAATCTTGAGGGCGAAGAACACCGCCCCCAACTCTAAATCATGCGTCGGGTAGTTCGCCTCGTGAAGCTTCAGCTGCCTCGAAGCGTAGGCAATAACGTGCCCTCTCTGCATCAGTACCGCACCCAACCCCGAAATGGACGCGTCACAATATACCACAAAATCCTCTACCCCCTCTAGCAGGGCTAAGATTGGCACCTCGCACAATCTCTGTCTCAAAACCTCGAATGTTGCCTGCTGCTCAGGCCCCCATCGAAAGACTACGGCTTTCTTATTCAACCGTGTCATGGGTACAGCTATCTTGGAGAAGTCCTGAATGAATCTCCGATAGTAGCCCGCTAAACCCAGGAAACTCCAAATCTCAGATGGAGACTTCGAAATCTCCCATCTCATCACGACCTCTATTTTGGCCGGGTCAACTAGTATATCATTTTGGTTGACTAGGTGCCCCAAGAATTGCACCTCGTGCAACCAAAACTCGCACTTGGAGAACTTGCCGTACAAGCTCTACCTCCTTAGGGTTTCCAAAACCTCTCTCAGATGCTCCTCGTGCTCTTCCTACGTCTTGGAGTAAACCAAGATATCATCGATGAAAACTATCACAGACCGATCTAGCATCGGTCTGCACACGCGGTTCATGAGGTCCATGAACGCGGCAGGAGCATTGGTGAGCCCAAACGGCATCACCACGAACTCATAATAGCCATAATGCGTCTGAAACGTGGTCTTCTGCACATCCCCCTCTCTAACCCTCATCTGATGGTAACCTGAACGCAAATCGATCTTGGAGAACCAAGATGCTCCCTATAACTGGTCAAAGAGATCATTAATCCTCGGCAGTGGGTAACGGTTCTTTACCGTCACCTTGTTCAGCTCCCGATAGTCTATACACATCCGATGCGACCGGTCCTTCTTCTTCACAAACAAAATCGGGGCTCCCCAGGGTGAACTGCTCGGCCTAATAAATCCTTTGTCTAGCAGCTCCTGCAACTGCGTAGACAACTCCTGCATCTCGGGAGGAGCCAACCGATACGGTGCCTTGGCTATCGGAGCCGCACCAGGGACTAGGTCGATCTTGAACTCTACCTGACACTCTGGAGGTATCCCAGGAAGCTCCTCTGGGAACACATCTGCGTTGTCTCATACCACTGGAACCTCGCTCACCGTCGCCCTACCCGCCTCCCGGGTATCCGTAACATACGCGACATATCCCGCGCAACCCTGCTGAAGGTAGCGCCTAACTCTCGCTGCTGAACATACTGTGGGTCCACGTTGTGGCCTCTCGCTGTGGATCACCAACTCTCCCCCACTTGGGGTCCTGATCCGCACCAGCTGCTGTGCGCAATCTATCACCGCCCCATTAGGGCTCAACCAATCCATGCCTATGATCACCTTGTTCCCACGCAACGGAATGGGAACTAAGTCCACCAAAAAGCGCTCCTCCAACAACCTTAGAACACAATCCCTGAACACTGTTGATGCTCGCACCGATCAATCATCAGCAATCTCTACCTCTAGAGGGCAATCCAACATGCCCGAAGACTCAGAAAGCTTCTTGCTAAGCGCAAGAGAAACAAACGATCGGGTGGCACCCGAGTCAAACAACACCTGAACTGGGATACCATTCACATGGAACGATCCTAATGCATATACACAGAGCACACATCAATAACATAACATCATATAAATAAAATAGAGGAAAGGAACCATACCTGTCACCACATCGGGTGCGGCGCGTGCCTCCTCGGTAGTCAGCTGAAACGCCCGGCTCCTCACCACTGGAGCCTCTGCCTTGCCCTGCCGGCCATCAGTGATCCGCAGGGTCGTTGGAGCTGGCGCTTTTACTGGCACCGATGATGCTGTCAACTGGGGGTAACTGGCCTTCTTGTGGCCCCTCTGGTTGCAATGGAAACATAGCAACTCAGACGTTTGTATCACAGGCGCAGGGGCGGTACAATCCTTGCTGAAGTGCCCCGAATTGTTTCACTTATAGCAGCCTGACGATCCCAACTTGCACTCTCCCTCGTGTGCCTTGCCGCATTTCCTACAGCGGCCCCGCCTATGTTGGCCTTTTGGCCCCGCATCTGGTCCCTTGGGCTTCTAACCACGAAGCCCCCATAATATGACCCTCTCCCGCCTTCCTCTTCCGGATGTGATCTAGATCTATCTCCCTCTCCTTTGCCCTGGCAATCATAGAGTCCAGGGTAGGGCAAGCTAAAAAACTGACATGCTCCCGAATATTAGTTCGTAACATGTCATGATAGCGGGTCCTCCTCATATCCTCATCACCCGCGTATTGGGGCACCAACAACACCCTCTCCCGGAACTTGGCAGTGATCTCCGCCACAGTCTCCGTCATCTGCCTCATATCTAAAAACTCCCTGGCCAGTTGCTGAAGCTCGACCGCTGGTGCAAACTCTGTCCTGAACCTGGTCACGAAGTCTGACCAGGTCATAGCCTCTAGAGCCGAGGCTCCCAACGAGTCACCAACGGACTCCCACCAATCCCTAGCTTGATCCCTCAAACATCTTGCTACAAATCTCACCTTCGACCCCTCAAGGCAGAAGCTAGTCAACTGTGCAGATTCAATGTCTGCAATCCATCGCCTGACAGCTATGGGGTCCTTCGCCCCATGAAAATCCGGTGCACCACTGCCCCTGAAGTCCTTAAAAGACAGTGTGCAAGATCCCGACTGGCCAGATGCCATGTCACTCCTGAATGCCCGAAGGCAATCCTCTATCAGCTCAACTATCCCTTCCTTGATCGACCCGAAGATAATGGGGTGGACTCAAGGATGCCCCTGGTGATCTCTGACGTGATGAAATCGCGTATCCCCTCATCCACTGGCTCGGAACCTGATCCCGAACCCGATCCCTCTCCTGAACTGCCAACTGTTGGTCTAGGGCGTAATACCACCATTCTGAAACACAACATAATAAACGTCAGGAACACTGATATATCTCGAGGAATCACTACCACCACAAGTTTCCTAATCTCATCTCAGCTTTCCTTGATTCGAGTACGAATCCTCTGCTTCCAGTAGTACGGGCCCATACTACCTTCCACATCTATCCGTACTTTCCTCAAATACTGCCTTGACTCCACCAAGTCACTATTACTGCTAATAATCTCTGCTACTCCCATCCTAGGCTTTCCCTAGGGAATTCTCTAACTATACCCGATCCAATCCTCAGCTGCTGAAAGCCTCCTTGTGATGCCAATTAGCCATCACCTGAATACCATCACATGCGGCGAGGCTCAGATAATCCTTCAAGTAAAAGGCTCGTCCCTACAACGGTTAGACTCAGACAAGAGTTGTGCAATAGGGCTAAGTTTAGCACTCTGAGATTATTCAACCTTGTTTGCATGTGACGTGACGCATTCACCTAATGGCTAACTCCCATCACTTAGAGTCCCACAAAGCACAAAGCAAGCAGCATTCAGACACAGGAGACTACTCAAGCAATTCTATCCTTATAGTGGGAAACTGTACTAGCATACAATGCTAAGCTCATGTTATCAGGCATAACCTAAACAGGCTATCCCACTACTGTCTACTCAATCCTAGCATGCAATTTTCATATACTGAAGCACATAAAGCAGGCACATAAGGCATCACTCCTAGATTCCTTAGTCCTATTCTAGCATGTTGTTCTACTGAAACGGATAAACATACATAAACTTGTATGGGTACATTGGGGAATACTTACTTGAGCTCGGCCGGTCGCGCACATCACACACTTTGTTCCTTCTTAAAACTCTTTACTTAACCTTTTAGAAAACATTTTCTTTCTCAAAATCTTTTAATCCATTGATTTGAGTTCAAACAACGCTGAAGGTGTGTCCGAATCCCTCAAACCAGGGCTCTGATACCAACTTGTAACATCCCCAAAATTATGGGCCAAAATTTTCATTTTTAATTAAGTGATTTGCAAAACGTGTGTAACAAAATATCATTCGACCATATTATTTAATAAAACATGCTTCGCGTTTGTAAACCAGAACGTAAATCATAATAATATCAGAGTACAAATCCCAGAATGTCTCATAGTGCGGAAAAACAAGAGTGTGTGTCTGATATGCCGCTACCACAACAGCTCCTTCCCCTTAGCTGAAGAGGTACCTGAAACAACAACTAAAAACCGTAAGCACGAAGCTTAGTGAGTTCCCCCATCGTACCGCATACCAAATAACCACATAACATACAAATATTGTCAGGCATATCTGGGTGCCCAACCTACCCCTTCGGTCCTCTCAACCGGATACTGACTAGCATATCTGGGTGCTAGTCTCCCCTTCGGTCCTTTCGATCGGATACTGACTAGCATATATGGGTGCTGGTCTCCCCTTCGGTCCTTTTGATCGGATACTGACTAGCATATCTGGGTGTTGGTCTCCCCTTCGGTCCTTTCGACCGGATACTGACTAGCATATCTGGGTGCTGATCTCCCCTTCGGTCCTTTCGACCGGATGCTGGGGACTATTTCACCCCCTACTACTACCACATAACACGTATCACATAATCTATTTAGCATGGCTGGGCATAACTGCCCCTTCGGCCCTATCGACAGGTAACCTGGGGACTATCTCCCCTACTATCACTAGCACATAGTATCATCTCATACAAACACATAAACATAACACAGGTAGTAGCAACCCTAGATGAATATCACAGAGACAATCATCTAATCATACAATTCCTACTAGTGGGTCGGCATTGTGGCCTTAGACCCACTACTACTAGAAGGTAACTCACCTCGAAGTAGTTGCTGAAAGTCTGCTTGCTGAGCGCCTGACTGTTGAACCGGAACTTCCCGGCTACAATTTCAATAAACACTAAGTCAAATACTGATAACTAATCTTAGGGTAAAATGACTATTTTACCCCCTGGTCAAAGTCAACTTCCTGGTTGACCGGACTCACCAAGTTGGCTCGCCAACTCGCCGAGTCCGTTCCATCTGTTCTAGTTTTCTACTCGTCGAGCTTAGCGAAGACTCGATTCGCTCTTCTTCGATACACACATACTGAGTCCAAGTTCATCTGACTCGTCGAGTTGAAGAACAACTCATTGAGTCTAAGGCAATCTTTATCAGACTCGCCGAGTTGCTCATCCAACTCGCCGAGTTCACGTCTATCTTCATAGGACTCGCCGAGTTCATTCAGTCCTTTTTCCATACAGACCTGATTTGAGCCATGCAACGGCTCCAAACCACAGATCTAGGCTTCTAGGGCATGCTTATCACGTAAAGTTGCAAACTTTACATGCATGCATGGCTTTAGGAGCTTCAAATGTCCAAACTAAGCTCTTAATGGGGTTCTAAGCTCAAGAGGGACCTTAATCACAAATATAACTAAAACTTAACACTTCTAGAAGGTAATGAGAGTCCAGATCTGAATTATAACCCAACCATAAGGTTTCTCTACAAAGGATTTGGGGTTTTAGGGATTAAAAGCAACAATTTAGGGACAAACAAGATATAATAGATCAATAATCAAGATGGAAACTTTATTACCAGAATAGATGACCAAAAACGAATTTGTTTTGGATCTAAGTCCCCTTCCTTGACCTCTTCAACCTCTCCTTTCTTCCACTTGCTCCAAAGTGCACCAAAAGTCCCTTCACAAGGCAACACTCACTCAAACTTACAAATGGAGGCTAGGGTTTCGATAAGGAATGCTCTGAGGGTGATGGAGGCTGAGATGGGGCTATAAGGATGTTTAAATAGGGTGCAAACCTTATGGATTAGGGTTTCCTCCTAACTGGCCTACTCGCCGAGTCCAGGCGTGGACTCACCGAGTAGATCACTTAAAGCCCGCATCCAACTCGACATCTACTCGGCGAGTTAGGGCTACAACTCGCCGAGTAGCTCTTCCAAAAAGAAACATTTAATCAAAATAAATACGTACCAGGAACGGGGCGTTACATTTGGTGTTGTTGCATCATATCATATTCATATGTTACTAATTATTGATTGAAATGCACGATGCAGGTTGTGTTTAACACTTTAAGAAAACAATTACGAACGTCACAAGAACTTGGTTTGAGCTCCATTTGACCAATTTTGACATTTTTTTTACAGAGGTAATAGCAGCATAACAACAGGCCTTCAATTATTTATTTCATGCTCCCATGTTAAGTACTTTTATGTTTAAAGTGAAGAGGAGAATGAAGATGAATTCAAATGGATTGATATGTGCAGATTTTGACTAAATTGTGGATAGATCATTTTTCATTTACATGTTGATGTCCAAAATGACTGTTTTTAACAAATTAATTAATCTGTTTCAGCTTGCTGTATTGATCATCTCATTGGCTTTCTATTGCTTCAAGATATATAATGTTATGTTAATTCTACTACATGCATCACCATATGGGTTTAGATTTTCTTTTTGCATCTTCTAAGTTCCTTGAGTATAATCTATCAAGGGAGAATTAGACTTTCATCCATCGTAACAAATAATGTGGATTGATGATATAGGATCTCCGATGGTTTATCTGCATCAATCCACCCCTTGCGAAGCAAGAGTCATCCCTCTAGTTGAATAATAAATATTACACAAAAATGAATTACGTTACTTTGAATACGGTTATTGGTATTTAAAAGCCTAATCATGATCCAAAAAAAAAAAAAAAAAAAAAAAAAAAAACAGTCAAAATGATTAATCTTTAGATTTTTTTTTTTTTTTTGAACCGGTAAATCTAATCTACACCTAAACTAACAACACCTAAGGATATCTGCCTAAACTGAAATTATGTCGATGTCTTTATAGTAAAACAGTTGTCTTAAAACCCCACAAGCCACAACCCTTCTAATAGCCATATGATTTTCCAATGGTGCCACTTTCTCCATTTTTCTATTTATAATCAAGTCTCTTGTTTGATAAAAAGAAATAAAAATCAAATAACGAAGATTACTTACGGTTACTAAAGATTATATGTAGTTACAAAAGTCATCACCTCTGAGATCCTCACAAATCATGGTGATTAATTCTTACGCCTACTAACCCATTGGATTTATATCATTACTAGACAATGTTGGGTGTTATGCATAAATAAAATAATATAGTTAAAATATTAATAAATATATATCGGTAAAAATAATTATGTTATTGTAACCACACGAACTTAATGATATCTGCCTAGGGATAGTATCGAATTAATTTAAATATAATTTTCAATTTAGTATTAATTACGTTAAACATAATTATGTTATTGGATTTATTTGCTCGTTTAAAAAAAAATAATTCTAAAGATTAATCATTTTGACTATTCCTAGGCAGATATCAATAAGATCATTTTGACTCTTTTTAGCTTAAAAGTATATTAGATTTGCCGATGTTATTATATTTAAATTAATTTTGACTATTTAAATTAAGATCATTAAGATCATTCTAATAAAAAAACAATCAAAATGATTAATCTTTAGAATTAATTATGGTTAACGTAATTAATACTAAATTGAAAATTATATTTAAATTAATTCGATACTATCCCTAGACATATATCATTAAGATCGTATGGTAACAATAACATAATTATTTTTAGCAGTATATATTTATTAATATTTTAACTTATATTATTTTATTTATACATAACACCCAACATTGTCTAGTAATGATATAAATCCAATTGGTTAGTAGGCGTAAAAACTAATAACCATGATTTGTGAGGATCTCAGAGGTGATGACTTTTGTAACTACATATAATCTTTATTAACCGTAAGTAATCTTGGTTATTTGATTTTTATTTCTTTTTATCAAACAAGACACTTGATTATAAATAGAAAAATGGATTAAGTGGCACCATTGGAAAATCATATGGCTATTAGAAGGGTTGTGGCTTGTGGGGTTTTAAGACAACTGTTTTACGATAAAGACATTGACAGAATTTCAGGTAAGTTTTAACCCAGACGAAAAGATTGGTATGATTAAAAATGGTATCTTGTTACTTGTAGAGTGTAATACAATCATATCCTCATGGGTCCTTTTTACATCCCCTAAAATTAGTGCAATTTTATTATGTTGCACATATTCGATAATAATTCAAATATCGACATAAGAACCATCTGGTTTATGCTTTCCACAAATATAATACATTCCAAAAATTAAAAAATTTAATATTTTATGAAAGAAGAATAAAATCCAAGAGTTTTTTTAACATGGCTTATGAGATTGAAGATGACCTCTTTGTCGTTTACTTGGATTATATATCATTACAACAAGTACATAGGCAATGACAAATTCAAGGAATAATAACTTATCTTCATTTAATTGTGTAGGGATGAGTATATAGATAGGTTTGGAATTTATATCTAAGTGTAAGACCCATGTATTACATGGGTTAATTTAAAAAAAATATGAAATTCTAAACATTTAAGAAGTTTAAATTTATACAAAAAAAAAATCGAAAAATATATAATTATTAAAATTAAAGTATTTTTCTCCTTTAAATTTAAGCATATAATTTAGATAAATAAACAAAGGAAAATAATGAGATTTTAATTTTGAAAATTTGGAATTAGAAGAAAAGTCAATTAATGAAATTGATATGTATTTATTAATACATTTATTGCAATTAATACATTTAATCAATAATTATATGAAAATTAATAAAAATGAAAATAACCACAAAATGCCATGTGGAAAGAATTTAATTGAAAATAACCTCAAAATGCCAAGTGGCAAAATCAATGAGAGTGTGCCATGTGGCAAAAATATTTTCATTTATTAGAGTAGATTATGACATTGTACATCTAAACTTTTTTCTTATTAGAACACCATGTTTGAAAAATCAACACAATTATAGAAGTAGATTTTTTTTTATTTTTTTTGGTAGAAAATGTAGTGTATTTTAATGACATTGCAATAAATAGTTTGACTTTTAGGCTTCTCGGTGTGGTACGTAGTTTGGAACCGCGGTCATGCCACGTGGGACAGGAACACCGCCCCCAGGGTGCGGTTTGGGGCGGTCGAGACCGCACTACGGCCCTTGAAGACCGCGTTCTGTGATTGGCTATTCCTTTCTTGACCGTTCAAAGATTCGTTCCATTTAATTTAAATTTTTTTTTTTTTAACCTTTTACTCCATCTATATATACATATGTTATCATTTTTACATTTACACAACCTTTAAACACATATAAATACAATCATTTTACCAATTTTCTTTGAAAAAATGTATTCTTCCAAAAGACCTAGCAAAGAAAAAACACCAGCCAGAAACACCAACACCCCAATACCTTCATTTGATCAACCGATTTTCTCACCTCCGTATTACCACTATGGCGGTATGTTTCCTTCTTTTCCACAACGACCAGGGCAACCACATCCACAAACACCACCACTACTACAACCCGACCCGGATTTTAATCCATTTGATTTTTTGTCCCAACCCGAGTTTGTGCAACAAACACAAACACAACCAGAAACGGTCGTTTCTGATTCTGAACCAGAATTCGTTACAGAAACTCAGCCCACTCGAGCAACGAATAAAAGAAAAGAGGAGGTGGAGGCTAGATGTTGGGAACCTTTGGAAGCGTTGGTGTTGGCACAATCTTGGATCGATATTTCAGAAGACGCGACGGTTGGAAAAGACCAAAAGCATGACCGCTTTTGGATTCGCGTTTTACATAGGTTCCATAAAGGAATGAACCGTGGAGAATACCGTTCAAAACATCAAGTGCACTCCAAATAGGGGAAGATGAACAAGGAAGTCATGTTGTTCAATGACTTGTGGAACAACATGAAACGTCAATGGAAAAGTGGAGAAAGTGATGAAGTCATTTTGAAGAAAGCTTTGAAAGTGTATCAAAAAGAAAATCTAAAGGCTTTCAAGTTTCTTGAAGTTTGGAATTTTTTGAAAGATAACAGGAAATGGCTGAGTAGCAAAACATCTAACCAACATATCGACAGTGGGTCAAAACGCAGCAGAACATCTGAGTCCGACCACACTACATCAGATGCTCGTGTTCAGTTTGATCTGAACGAAGATGAACCTGTTCCAGTTTCACCACCTTCCCGACCATTGGGAAGAGACAAATCAAAAAGCAAAGGCAAAGCGTTGGATTCAGATGATTTGAAAGAAATGGGAACCGACATGAAGGATATAAAAGAGAGAGTGGACAAGATTTTGAAAATTGCTTCTGAAAGAGAGCTTCGGAAATAAAGGGAGAGCGACATGCGAATACTAGCAATGGACACGTCGAATATGACCGGGGCCGAGCTTGAAGTGGTTTGAGCGATGAAGGAGGAAGTGAAAAACCGTTACATGAATCGTCGCTAATTTCTAGTTTTTTTTTCAAGTTTTTAATGGTTTCTTGTGTGTTTTTTTTTAAAGTTGTTGGTTTTTTGTTTCTACTTTGTTTTTCTAAATTTTTAGGTTTTTTTTTTTAAATTAGGTAATGTATGGTATTTGTATTTTTAATTAATGAACTATTATGTTTTTAAAATTATGTTTTTTTATTAAAAAATAAGTTTTATTAAATTAAAATAGTTAACAAAAAATAAATAAATAAATAAATAAAACTAAAACTGTGGCACCACACCCTTGGTGTGGAAGGAAACCACACTTAAGTGGTAAAATGTGACGTGGCGAGGGAGGGAGTGCGGTTTCGGTGGCACCACTCTCTCCAGCCTTAAAAGTACAATACTTTTCAAAGTAATGTACGTACCTTCACTTATTGTGTATAACGTCATCTTACTTTCACCTTTTTTCCTTTTCCAACATTGTACTTGCATTTCATTTTTGTTATGGCATTAGACAATACGGTATACTCTCAACTTGAGCATCCGTGGTTCATGTGGTCACAAGAAAATTTCATGCTTACCATCCCGACATTCCGTGGTCGTTGTTCTTCGTGTTCCCAACGACGAGTTTAAACGGAATAGGTGATTGGTGATTGGTTTATTGACCGTTGAACGGTCAAATGCCCCCCCCCCCCCCTCCCTTTTTTTTTCAAACTCAATTCAATACACATAAATAAACCTTTTATTTTCACCAAAACTTACATCTTTATTGTAACCTTTATTCTCTAAAATCACAAAACACATGGAATTCTTAAAAAACTTTTGACTCGGATGATGACGTAAAATTCGTCGAGACATTCTTCAACGTTGTACAACACATTCACGACGAAGAAAGTTCAAATATTTCTCGTACAAGGGTGGTCGTCAATCGTGATCGCCAAGCCGCACACGACTTATTGGTACGTGATTACTTTGCTGATAATTTTCTTTAAAATGACAACTCTTGAGAACATCGTTTCCGTCTGAATAAGGCAATATTTTTATGTATTAGTAATGCTTTAGAATCTCATTATGATTTTTTCAAACAAAAATCCGACGCTAGAGGAAGAATGAGTTTTAGTAGTATACAAAAAATATGCGGCTGCTCTTATGTATTTGGGATACGGTATAGCATTTGATGCATCTAACGAATACTTGAAAGTACCCGAGAGGACCGCAGTTGAATGTGTAGATTGGTTTTCTGCATTTGTGTATGAGGTTTTTCACAAACAATATTTGCGCAAACCTACTCAACATGATATTGAGCGGTTACATTCGGCTCATGAAGAGAGGCATGGATTTTTGGGTATGCTTGGCAATCTAGATTGTACGCATGTGGCTTGGGAAAAATGTCCAAATGCATGGTGTGGCCAGTTCACTCGAGGAGATATGGGTGAACCAATTATCATCCTAGAAGCTATTGCATCTCAACGACATTAATGTTCTTGAACAGTCTCCTATTTTCAACGATATTTGGACCAGCAAAGCACCTGATATGACGTTCACGGTGAACGGGCACGCGTACAAATATGGTTACTACCTTGGTGATGGGATATACTCGGATTATTTTACATTGATGAAGGCATACTCGGTTCCTCGAAGTGAAAAGGCAAATTTGTTTACAAAAAAAAACAGGAATCGGCAAGAAAGGATATCGAGAAGGCACTTAAAGTCCTTAAGCAGACTTGACATATAGTAAAATATACTACACGACTCTGGGATAAAGAAAGAATTAAGCAAATGGTCCTAGCATGTATTATAATGCATAATATGATTATTGAATATGCAGGTCGAGCGATTTTCACGTATGATCTGAACGACATGGTCATTCCAATTGAGGAGTTTGTACCCAGAACGAATGAGTTTTTAGAGCAAGTTATTGAAATTCATAACAGTGAAACGTGTTTTAATCTTCGAGAAGATGTCGCAGAACATTTGTATCAACGTAACATTAACGAATATTAGTTTTTTTATATGTATGTTGGTTTTTTTTTAAATTAATGTAATGTTTTTCTATATTAATTAAGTAATGTAGTTTAAAGTTATAATTTTATTTTTATAACTAATGAAATACTAGTTTAAAAAATAAATGTTTTTTAATTATAAAAAATGTAATTTTATTGTATTTTTGAATTAAAAAAAATAAAAATAATGATGTGGAGTGGTATGTTAAGGGTAGGTATCTCATGTTAGTGGTAGGAAAATATGGTGTTGATGTGGTAGCCACCACATATGTGGTATGTGGTGGGTATAATAGATGACCTTATAGTGCAAACAATCAACCCAATAATATAGCATCCTACATTCAATTTCTTGATGTTAGAACATTCGCTTTCAAAAATCATACCATTATAAGATCAAAAAATTGTTTTGTATTTGAATGACATTGTTATAATTATATATTTTTTTTCAAAGTATAGTACTACACATGAAAGATAAAAAAGAGATATTTAGTCTACCTATATTAAGAGCATCTTCAACCCATTCTCATTCTCCGTTATTCCCCTTCACCCCCCCCCCCCCCCCCCCTTTCTTCATCCATTCATTTCCAAACCTACTTTATTTATTCCCTCATTTTGGGGAAATGAATAATATAACACCACATATGGAGTTATACTATAAATTTCCCCCAAAATGGGGATGAACTTTGAGTTGTCGATTATTCCTTTGTTTTATATATTTCTGGTTTTTTATCTATTAATTATTCTTTAAATGTAACATTTAATACTTATAATATTGTGTTATATATTAAATTATACTAATTAATTATAAATATAAAGTTTGTTTTTTGCTTAACAAATTCATATTAAAATTTAAATACATATTTGAAATTTTAAAATCCAATAACGTATTTTACAAAAGATTATAATTTTGTATTATAAATATAATCCTATTTATTTAATATTATTATAATGAAAAAATATAGATTATATATTTGTTAAAACCAAATTAATAAAAGGAGTGTGTTTAACAATTTAGATAAATTAGAATAATGAAATATGCTTTTTGAGGGTAAAAATAAAGTAAAAAAATAAAGTAGGTTGAAGATGAAACGCTATTACTCCATTTTTTTACTTCATTTTTAGGGGAAAAATGAAAATATGTTGGAGATGGTCTAATAAAAACGTAGTTCTTTTGTTAAGTGTCATCTTATTAAACCTCTTATTTAATGTCATGTCATTTATCAACCTATTGAATTTTCATTTCAAATTTTAAAATTTAAATTTCACATTCTAATTATATTAAATTAATAACATTAAAATAAAAAAACAAAATAAAATTAATACATATTATAAGATGATATAATTTTACGTATTTATTTATATCAACGATTATAGTTTTATATAAATAAAAAAAATATAATTAATTAATCATATTAACTTTTTTATAGAAGTTTAATTAATTTTATAATCGTGGTTCCCACAAATTATAAACTAGTGTTTAAGACCAGAAGAAGTGGGTGCGGCCTGGACCGCACTCCCCTTGCCACATAAACACAAACACCGCCCCTTGGGTGCGGTAGAGAATGTACTGCACCCTTCCAAGGGAGCACTCCTTCAAACAACCTTCCAATAATGTGATTGGTTCATTTTTCTTCCTCCCTTCTCATCGGTCTCTTTTAATTATTAAAAAAAAAATACCAAAATATGGCACCACTCCCTAAGTGTGGTATGAAACCATACTTTTGTTGTAATGGGTGAGGTGACACCTACGTGTCATTGCGGTTTGCGGTTTCATGAAGGAGTGTTGCCCTCCATCCTAATAAACATATCAAAAAAAGTACCAAACTATTTTATGCATTTATAACCCTTCAATATCATTTTTTTTTAAAGAGGACCCTTCAATATCATTTATAACCTATTACATGAGAAGAAACTATTACATGAGAAGAAGAAACGCATAGAAAGGAACAAAACATATTTTCATTTATTTGTTAATTATAACATCCTACCTTTTTTTTCTTTCTATTACACCATTGTACTTTCAATATTAAAAATCCACCAACATTGTACTTTTAACTTTTTTTCTCCTCTGAAAATCTATTCAATTATAAGAGTGAAAATTTCTAGGTAGATTTTCCAAATTACACAACAATGGAATAGGATAATAAAATAAAATTTAAAAAAAAAAATGAAAATCGGATGCTATTATAAACAAATCAAAATAAATACGATGCTATTTCTTGCATTTAACCTAAACTAAAACCAAAAAAGTAAGAAACTTTCTTCAAATAACTTATAACATATTATATATAATTAAACTAATAAAAATCTAATGAAAACCCCTTGATCCTCTAGATTGATAAAGCTCCAACCTACCTTTAGATTCCTGTAAAAGATTCTCCACCTTTTCAATCTGAATCAATTGAGATTGTTTAGACGCCCATTCAAGAACAGTAAGCACTTCAGCCTGTGCTAAATCTTCACTATCAGGAACATGAAAAGCAATGTAACAAAGAAGCACCAATGCAGGAATCTGAACCATTTGTTCACCAAAATACACCAATTGAATCAAATGTCGTGTTCCTCCAGCTGTAATAATGGCTTTTGAATGATCAAGATGAAGGTAGTTTTCTTTGCAGGTGAATTTCGCGAGTGCGATTGCAGCTTCTTTTGAAATTTCAGCTTCACGTTCTTCAAGAAGTTGAACTAACGGTTGGATCATGCGTGATTCGGTTGCACGAAATGTTCTTGCTAAGTTCCCGATGGATTGGATACATGGAAGAAGAAGTTGTGAATTTGAATCTGCTTTTTCGATGATTTGAAGGAGTTGTTCGATTACAGCTTTGCATGCGGGTGCGTTTGGTTTGAAAGCTGCTCTTCGTAAATCAGAATCTTCTTCTGCTACACCTGTGATTTCCATGAGTGCCATGGCGGAATTGTATCTGACTTCTTCTGGGCCTTTTTCTAGTAAGACTGCGAAGCAGAGTAGAGCTCTTGATTCGGTTATGCTTCTGCAAATGGTGGAGTTTTCTTTGGCGAGATGCCAAAGTGCTTTCGCAGCCATTGATTTCATGTAGGCTTTTGTTGCAGGGTCTTCTGATTCTCTCCCTTTGTGTAAACTAAGGGAAAGGCTCGAGTTATGATGGATGTTTTGCTTCTTGACTGTAATGCTTTCGGTTTTTTGATTCTGATTCGGGTTTAGGTTGCTAGGTTTTTGGCCATCTTTCATTCCCATGGTGGTTGCAACTACACTGTGCATTTTGAAAGGTTGATTGCTGTTACCAGAAGGATGTGGAACTCGACTCTTGTCTTCGTCTTCGTTTGTTGATTTGTTGGAAGGATTGTGATGAAGAACGCCATTGGAGTTGTTGCTGCTGCCGTTTGTGTTGTTGCTAGCTAAAACAACAGCGTGAATTGAGGTGGGCTTGTTGCTAGTGATTGCGTACTTACTGTGTTCTTCAACTGTTTCAAATGCGAGATGTCCAACGAGTAATCGAACGATGTTGTGTTGTGCGAAGAGATCTTGACATTTTGGATAATGAGATACGAGCTCCGATACAGCCCAGGCGACGACTGCTTGCACTTTCATGGGACCTTCTTTGAGAATTTTAACAAACACCGAGCATACACCGGCGTGAATCATGTGTTCGACGCTCTCAGGATCACGACCTAACAATCCGATTGCAGATGCAGCGTTCTCCTGACCTTCTGGTTTCCCTTCTTTCACCAATTTCAGCAACGGATTGACTCCGCCTTCTTCAATTATCAGCTTCCCATACCGATCGTTGTCTCTCGCAAGCGAGACAAGCGACGCCGCCGCGTCGGACCTGTCATCTAGGCTTCCAGTGTACAAAATCGCGATTTGCTCCCAAATTAAACACAAAATAGGTTCATTAGCAGCGATCGGAGGGAGACCGAGGTACTCATCGGTTGAATTGTTAGGAGCGGAGACGCGTAACAGCCACGAGACATCCCCTATGGAATTCTCAAGCTGTGACGACATCTTCCGAAACGCAGCTGCCGGTATGAGAGTAAACACCCGTTTCACAAGGCCGTTGTTCCGGCATTTTAGGGTTAGAGAAAGTGCTTTTTCAAGAACCTGCTCTGTGTCGTCAATAATACGTCTTGTAGGACGTTCGTAGAGATCGTTACTCGCACGCGCCGCTTGTCGGAGGAGTCCGGCGAGCTTTTCCGTCTTGGATTTGAGTTCAGCGCAGTCTTGCTTGTTGATACAGGCTTCGTCAGCGAGCTTGATGACTTGGTCGGCTAACTGGATCGGCTTTGCGAGGATCTGTTTGACTAGGTCCGCCATGGATGATGGCTGGAGCAACGATGGTGGGTGGATGAAGTGGAATTTGAAGATGGAAGAATGAAAGATGGAATTGGAGAGTAAATTTTGGGGGAATGTAAGGGGAAGAGGAGGTGGGAGATGATGACTTGGTCGTTGATGTTCCAAAGAGTAGACGGGCTTTACAAAGGTCTAAGTCAAAACTTCTTTACATATAGTCTTCGTCTTTCCTCTTATAATATACTACTTTATTTACTTCTATAATTAATTATAAAATATTTTCTCAATTTTGTAAATCATATTGTATTTAATTATAGGCATCTCCAACCCAATACCAAAGGTCGAAAACCCACTTTATACATCAAAATGTGTGGAGTATAAGAGTATCTCCAATTCCTATTTTATTTTCTAAATCTACTTATATTATTCTTTTGTAAGATTACTATTTGTCAAATTTTAGTCCATTTGTTTTTAATATTATTCTATTTAGCTTAATTTATATAAATATTATATATTATATCCTAAATACAACAATTATTTATTATTATATTATATTATATAATAAGTTAACATTAGTTAACTATAAATGCAAGTATCACCAGCCTAACTAGCCTAACTGGTTGTGCTGCATCCTGGATTATAGACATCAGTGGGTGAGGTCAAGAGTTTTACTCTTGCCTGAGCATATGTGGGGGATTTTCTCTGGATTAGCGTGGATTCGATTATTCGTTCCCTTTGGTGGTGAGCGGTGCCCCTCTTGGTGGCCCGCCAGGCATTCCTGATCGATCGGATCGGATTACCCTTTATCTATTTGTCGGTTCAAAAAAAAGTTAACTATAAATATATAAAAATAGTTTTAAATGTAGTTTTTTATTTAACAAATGTTATTTTAATTTTGTAATAATATATTTTATAAATAACATCTAATTCGGATTAATGAATATATAAAAATTGATGTGGCTATAATTTTGTAATAATATATTTTGTAAAGTTTTACACAAAAAAATATAAATAAATAAATAATAAATAAGTTGAAGAGTGTTTTTGACAATATATAAGTTAGAATATATTAGGAAGTATAATTTTTTTTATGTAAAAAGTAATTAAAAAAGAATGTAGAGTTGGTGATGAAATATGATTCGCACTATTTTTATATTATTTTGATAGTGAAAAATAATATAAGATTGAAGATCGGCTAGTTTTGAGTATAATCATGCAAGTTTTCTTTTAATATGTTAGTTTTAAAAATCTTAAATTAATAAGAAAAATTACATACGTTGATACAGTTTAAAGTTTTGTGTAACACTCCAATTCTGGTTTGTATTTCAATATTTATTTTTTTTCCAAGTTTTCAAGAGGAACTCGACGAGTCAGTAACCCGACTCGTCGAGTAGAGGCGGAATAAGCACATGTTTGGAGCCGGCTACTCGGCGAGTCCATATGCTTGGACTCAGCGAGTCCGCCAGTTTGGATGAAACCCTAAATCTAAGGGTTTGCACCCTTTTTAAACGACTTTTTGTGCACTAATCAGCCTCCCTCACCCACAGAGAGTTCCATACTAAAACCCTAGCCGTTCCTTATCATTTTTGGTGTGATTTCTCATATTGTGCAAGTTGTTGGTGCATTTAAAGCTAGAAGAAGAGAAGAGAAGAGGAGGAATCAAGGGGAGCAAAGTAGATCTAATTTCCTTGTTGTATTACAGTCTTCTTTGAGGTATCAAGCTCAAACTTTGTCCTTCTTCAGTTAGATCTCTTATTTGGCTTGTTTTTGCCATTTTTGGCTTGGTAGTAGTATAGAGAGCATGTGGTGATGAATAGCCATCAGATCTACCCATGTCTGAACTCTAGAAACTCAGATTTACTGTAACACCGTAAAAATTTGAACAATTTTTCACTTTTGTAATCCATAAAATATCAGTTGAAATCATAAACAAATCATTATATCAACATTGTATCAATACAAAACCCAAGATCAAATATATATATATATATATATATATATATATATATATATAAACTCCGGTATGCGTGTGTGCGAATCATACTGGCGCCTTCCCGCGATCATCGCTAGTACCTGAAACACATAACACATAACACTGTAAGCATAAATGCTTAGTGAGTTCCCCAAAATACCACTCTAACTGTAACATCCCGAAATATCAAGAGTAGAGCTGAAGGGCTAAAAGAGTAAATTGGGAAAGAGCGACTCGGTGAGTCCATGTGTGGACTCGGCGAGTAGAGTCGCGACTTGGTCGCATGTTAAGTGGCCGACTCGGCGAGTCAGTGTATTGGACTCGGCGAGTAGGCGCTGAGTGGAGAAAACCCTAATTCCCGGGGTTGAGCCTTATATAATGATCATTATGTCTTCCTCCCAGCCTTTTTATCACCCCTTGAGCCCCAGAAAACCCTAAATCACGAAGAAGCTCCATTGTTGAATGGATTGGAGCTTGGAGGAGTAATTGTGAAGGAATTTTGGGAGATTGAAGGCTTGGAGCAAGGAGCTTTGTTTGGATTCAAGTCTCATTTCAGTTGGGGCATTCCTTTGAGGTAATATCTCGTTTTTTTGAGTTGCTATTTCTTAGATGCATCATTTTGGGGGTGTTGGAGATCATATCTTTGGATGTATTGGAGTTTAGAGGCTAGATCTGAGGTTGCTACCTCAGATCTGGAAGGGAGAAGGTCTAGAGTGCATGAAAATCCCTGTTTGTGAGTGGTTGATGGAGCCATCTTGTCCCAAATCCGAGCCCAATGTGCAAATGGCTTAGATCTCTTTGGATTCACGTAAAGTTTGCCACTTTACGTGATGGATGAGTGGTAGGAGACTAGATCTAGGTTTTGGAGCAGTTGCATGGCCTGGAATGCTTCGGAATGGATTCAGAACGGTGGTACTCGGCGAGTCACATGGGTGTACTCGACGAGTTGGATGAAGATGGCCTGGAACTTGGCGAGTTGTATGAACAACTCGGCGAGTCTGTTCTTGGACTCGACGAGTCTTGTCGAAGAGTCCCAAATATTTCCTGGTTGAGTCGAGAATTGGTGAGTCAAGGGATGACTCGATGAGTTGGGTGTGAGTGGACTCAAAGTGGTGGGACTCGGCGAGTCTCGGGGTGACTCGGCGAGTTGAGTCGCGGATTGGGGAAGTTCTGATTATAGGAACTCGACGAGTCACAGGGTTGACTCGGCGAGTAGAGTCAGTCAGGGGTTGACCTAGACTGAGGACTTCGATTTCGACCAAGGGTTGGCCATTGACTTTTAGGGTTTGGACAGCGATGTGGCCTTGGGCCAAGAGAGAGATAAAATAGACTTTTACCCATAAGAGGGTGTTATGAGAGGATTTATTCTAGCCTCGAGAGTTATATTCATGAGAGTATTTGCCTTACGTGTTAGGCGGTGGCGAGTTCGAGATTCAAGTGTGGGGATATCTGCTTTCTGCTTGCCAGGTGAGTCTTCTCACTATACTTTACCTTGAGTAGGTACCAGAGTTATGTGATCAGAGTATTTGTATGCTATTTGTATGTGATGTGTTGTACTGCATTATTTCTATGTGATTTATGTTGTGCATGTTTATAGAGTTGGAACCGGAAGGTTCCCAGAGTTAGAACCTGAGGGTTCACAGAGTTTGGGTGCACGGACCCATAGAGTTATAGCCTCAAGTGGCTAATATGTGTTATGTGTGGTATTTTGGGGAAACTCACTAAGCTTCGTGCTTACAGTGTTTTGTGTAATGTTTTTCAGGTCTCTTTCAGTATCACGGGACGGCACCGGCTTGATTGTACACACCAGAGAAAGAGTCATATTTTGGAGGATCCTGGTTTTCTATGCAAGTGAAAATGGAATCATGTTTTGTAAATCGACTATGAATGAGATTTTAAACAAGTGTTTATAAGAATAAAATGATTATTTTAAATGAAAATTTTGTCTTGAAATTTATGGTGTTACAAGTTGGTATCAGAGCCTTGGTTTGAGGGATTCGGACGCGCCTTCGGGTAAATCTGGACTCAAACTGAGGAAGTAAGAAAAGTTTTTAAAGAAATAATTTTCTAAAAGTGAATAAGAGTTCAAAGAGAAAGCAAGAAGGAGCAGTGTGTACAATCAGCCAGAGCCCGAACGGTGATTTCCCAAAATACCCTTATTTTTTTGTGTTATGAGATATGTATGATGCACTTTATGAGATATTATTGCATGCTAGAGACAGGCTAGGTATTTCATATGTTAGGACTAGAGTGGCCTGATTTGTGATGCCTTAGCCTAGGACTCGTTGTTATATGTGTTATGCTTTTGAGTATGTGATGAGTGAGAGTATCCAGTTAGAACCCATGAGGGGTAGAGTTACAGAGTTCAGTGGTACTTTCGAGGATGAGCTGAGAAGGTGGAGTTATCACAGAGAGGGAGTCCTATGTATTCTTCGATGCTCGAATGTTGCTTGCTTTGTGCTTTGTGGAACTCTCGATGATGGGAGTCAGCTACCAAGTGAATATGACGATATTCAGGAGGTAGATGGCTGGCATCATTAGGAGCTCTTCAGCAGCTGATAGCAAAGAAGTAGGAGGAAAACGGAAGAGCCTAGGGAATAACCTTATCCAGATGAGTGCGCTTGTAGAATAGAGAATTTCGCTGGGATTGGTGAAAGAGCAGGTCGAGCAGCTATTTAGAAGCTCTGGGATGGTCCGTGTAGAAAGTATGGGTAGATGTGGCAGGTAGTATGGGCCCGTACTACTGAAAGCAGAGGACGCATACTTGATACATAGAGTATTCTGAAGGTTCTAAGGAGCAGATTGTGGAGTGATGTTATGGTTTGAGTACCATACATCGGAGCAGATCGAGGAGTGATGTTATGGTTCGGGTACCATACATCAGAGTAGATTGAGGAGTGATGTTATGGTTTGAGTACCATACATCGGAGCGGATCGAGGAGTGATGTTATGGTTTGAGTACCATACATCGGAGCGGATCGAGGAGTGATGTTATGGTTCGGGTACCATACATCAGGGCGGATCGAGGAGTGATGTTATGGTTCGGGTACCATACATCAGGGCAGATTGAGGAGTGATGTTATGGTTCGGGTACCATACATCAGAGCAGATTGAGGAGCGATGTTATGGTTTGAGTACCATACATCGGAGCGGATCGAGGAGTGATGTTATGGTTCGGGTACCATACAGCAGGGCAGATTGGGGAGTGATGTCATGGTTAGGGTACCATACACCGGGGCATATTGAGAAGAGATGTCGTGGAAGGAGTACCATGGTTCGTAGTGAATGATGTTTGTGGTTCTCCGGTTATTCGGCCACGAGTAAGTTCGAAGAGGAGTCCCTTGAGAGGGAGATCGAGAGTCCCTCATAGTATTCTAGTAAGGAGTCAGTGGAAGGGAGAATTTCGATCTAAGTTGAGCGATCAATTGATAAAGGAGATGTCACCTCCTATGATCGGGGAGGTACTGATTATGTAAGTGTGAGAATATGAGAAGCATGATGTTTTGGTTTTGGGTTTAGGGGTAAACCCTGCAGGTCGTCATTGATGATGATTTCCCATCAGAATATCAGGTAGCATGTGTGCCGCGAGGCAGTGATTTATCATGAGCAGATAGTCAGTTTGGACTGAGATAGTCGAGGGCCATGCTACACCTAGTTGAGTATAGTCGGGTGTATGGTAGTGGTATCAGTGGGGAGTTCAGTCAAGTTTAGTGGTGCAGAGAGTTTTCTATCCATGAGGTGTTGAATATGGGAGTGGGTCCTTGTTCTTGGGATGATCCCGGTGTTGGAGCGTTGGTTGATGAGTTGAGGTGAGGGGTACGGTGATTTTATGGTTCAATCTATGAGCCAGGAATGTTATTGAGCAGTTGAGTTGTTTGGTACTAGATTGGTACGAGATTTGGAACGACTAGAGGCAGACGTGACGATAAGTTCTTGAGGAGTTCATCAGAGGTTCAGAGTATATGAGGTCGATTCATTTCCGTAAGGGGGATTATCGGGCGTTGTGTAGCACTTTCCGGGGGCAGGTGCGATTTTGCTGGAGAATATAGTTATGAAATAGTTGTGTGCTATTTGGTGACGGTTCGAACCCTAAGTAGGGGAGAACCGGGTGCCGCATGTAAGGAAGCAGAGATTTGTCAGGAGCAGTTATAAGTGGAGTATAGAGATATGCGGTAAGAAATCATGAGACCAGAGATATCGGTGGTCGAGGAAAGGGGTCAGAGTGAGCTAATGCGGGAAGTACTTGTTTGAGAAGGATGAATGTCTCCACGACAGGTGTTTATTAGTCAGGAATCTGGTATTGGTCAGTGTTAGGGCAAGTAGATAAAGAATGATTGGGCAGCCAACTCCCGGGTCGGTATGCGTATCCTTGTTTGGATATTGAGCGGCGGGAAAAAGAGTTTTGGAGAATTATCAGCGTGTTTCGTAGCATTAGCGTTTCTTTGTATTGCAGTTGAGAAATTGAATACACCGAAGTTGCGACTTGGGAAAAATGAAGATCTAGTTATGGGGTTCAGAGGGAATGTATTATTGCATCTATATGGTGCTTGGGGCAGGAAATCTGTGGTCGTGGCAGGATCTTGTGATGTTCGGTGGGGGTTTTCCGAGGTATCCGGGTATTGATATCTTTATTTCAAGTTATTCGTGAATCTTGAGGCGAGACGACTTGTGGTATATCAGGTATCTATGGATCTATTGAGAGCCCTTCGAGTATGGGCATCCAGGGAGATTACTTGGGAGAGTGGATCTTCGCAAGGGTAGGCATCTATTATGGCGATTGCCTCCAGAGTCTGTGATGAATATTCGAGACGAGTATGGGTAGCCGCTTATGATATTCTGTAGAGCACGAGCTAGTGTAGTCAGAGGGTGTTGTGATACTGCGGGGAGCCGTAGTACTCACTAGTCAGAGGGTGTTGTGATACTGCGGGGAGCCGTAGTACTCACTAGTCAGAGGGTGTTGTGATACTGCGGGGAGCCGTAGTACTCACTAGTCAGAGGGTGTTGTGATACTGCGGGGAGCCGTAGTGCTCACTAGATGGCAAGAGAGTGTGATGATGGAATGTTCTCCGATCAGTGTATGATGTGGAAGAATTTTGGGCTTGAGTAGCCCTAGTATTGAGTCTTTGGAGCCTGGATGTTGGACGAGGGATGAGACTGGGGTCCCCGTCTCTGTCGGGGAATGTGGTGAGATGCGCAAGGGATATGCGCAGCAGAAACCAGAGATCAGAGTGGAAATGATCCTCGGTTGGATTGTATTTTCTTGCATAAGGAAAAGAGAATTTCGTGACTTGCGTGTCACGGGGCCGGGATAGTGGTCACGGGGAGAAAGTTAGTGGGATGTTTGGATCATGATTTGGGTGACCTTTGGAGGCTCAGCTGTGGAGTCAAAAGTTGACCTAGTGCCTAGTCTCGAAGAGGGATATGAGATGAGCTAGAGCTTATCATGATGATGTCTGAGGACACCTCAGAGGGAGTGAACGATTCAGACGCTCAAAGACATGCTTTGGGCATATGTATTAGATGTCGGAGGGTGTTGCGGCACGTATTTATCCTTGGTTGAGTTATCCCATTCAACAGCCATCATTAGTGCATTGGTATGCCACCCTTTGTGCTGTTGTATGGGAGGAAGTGTTGGACCCTCATTTGCTGGGGAAAGTGTTGATTCGCGGAAGTGAAAGTTGTAATGAGAATGGATGATTTGGAGTATGGTGGTCGAACACTGTGTCTGTGACAGTGGTATGGAATGACTTCATGATGGGATGTCTGCTGAGGACGCAGAAGGATTCCGCGGGTGTAGAGCTAAGAGTCTCAGGATGGATGCAGGGATGGAGTCTGGGACTCCCAACTTGATTCTGATCAAGGGCTGTGTGCGTAGTGGTGGTTTCTTCTGGGGATGTTGGAGACGTCATCAGTGTGACGGGTTTTCCTAACCCGAGAGTGCGAAGGTTGGTGCGGCATGGGTGTGTGATTGCAAGAAGAGGACTCATGGGAGTTGCTCTGGGATTTAAGAATGGGTCTTTCCGTCATCACGGATTGGATAGAATGGAATTCGGATCAGGGATCCGATGGTTCATGGCTTCTAACCCTTATGGGTCAAGTGATTGTTGAGATTTGGGGCAGAGATACTTCATGGGTAATTCTCGGATCGTTGTGTGTGGTCATCAGAGGGTACATCCGGTGCCCGGTTCGAGACAATGGTCAGGACACCGTAAGGAAAGGGAAAGTGTATTCGAGTTTCGATGGGTATGCCTTGTGAGATCTGGTCCGATTAAGGCCAGGTGGCACGTTGTGGGAGTAATTCTGGAGTTGAGTTGCTGTAGGCTTCGAGGGCGAAGCCTAATTTAAGTGGGGGAGAACTGTAACATCCCAAAATATCAAGAGTAGAGCTGAAGGGCTAAAAGAGTAAATTGGGAAAGAGCGACTCGGCGAGTCCATGTGTGGACTCGGCGAGTAGAGTCGTGACTTGGTCACGTGTTAAGTGGCCGACTCGGCGAGTCAGTGTATTGGACTCGGCGAGTAGGCGCTGAGTGGAGAAAACCCTAATTCCCGGGGTTGAGCCTTATATAATGATCATTATGTCTTCCTCCCAGCCTCTTTATCACCCCTTGAGCCCCAAAAAACCCTAAATCACGAAGAAGCTCCATTGTTGAATGGATTGGAGCTTGGAGGAGTAATTGTGAAGGAATTTTGGGAGATTGAAGGCTTGGAGCAAGGAGCTTTGTTTGGATTCGAGTCTCATTTTAGTTGGGGAATTCCTTTGAGGTAATATCTCGTTTTTTTGAGTTGCTATTTCTTAGATGCATCATTTTGGGGGTGTTGGAGATCATATCTTTGGATGTCTTGGAGTTTAGAGGCTAGATCTGAGGTTGCTACCTCAGATCTGGAAGGGAGAAGGTCTAGAGTGCATGAAAGTCCCTGTTTGTGAGTGGTTGATGGAGCCATCTTGTCCTAAATCCGAGCCCAATGTGCAAATGGCTTAGATCTCTTTGGATTCACGTAAAGTTTGCCACTTTACGTGATGGATGAGTGGTAGGAGACTAGATCTAGGTTTTGGAGCAGTTGCATGGCCTGGAATGCTTCGGAATGGATTCAGAACGGTGGTACTCGGCGAGTCACATGGGTGTACTCGACGAGTTGGATGAAGATGGCCTGGAACTCGGCGAGTTGTATGAACAACTCGACGAGTAGGTTGAAGATAGCCGTAGACTCGGCGAGTCTGTTCTTGGACTCGACGAGTCTTGTTGAAGAGTCCCAAATATTTCCTGGTTGAGTCGAGAATCGGTAAGTCAAGGGATGACTCGGTGAGTTGGGTGTGAGTGGACTTAGAGTGGTGGGACTCGGTGAGTCTCGGGGTGACTCGGCGAGTTGAGTCGCGGATTGGGGAAGTTCTCATTATGGGAACTCGACGAGTCACAGGGTTGACTCGGCGAGTAGAGTCAGTCAGGGGTTGACCTAGACTGAGGACTTCGATTTCGACCAAGGGTTGGCCGTTGACTTTTAGGGTTTGGACAGCGATGTGGCCTTGGGCCAAGAGAGAGATAAAATAGACTTTTACCCATAAGAGGGTGTTATGAGAGGATTTATTCTAGCCTCGAGAGTTATATTCATGAGAGTATTTGCCTTACGTGTTAGGCGGTGGCGAGTTCGAGATTCAAGTGTGGGGATAACTGCTTTCTGCTTGCCAGGTGAGTCTTCTCACTATACTTTACCTTGAGTAGGTAACCAGAGTTATGTGATCAGAGTATTTGTATGCTATTTGTATGTGATGTGTTGTACTGCATTATTTCTATGTGATTTATGCTGTGCATGTTTATAGAGTTAGAACCGGAAGGTTCCCAGAGTTAGAACCTGAGGGTTCACAGAGTTTGGGTGCATGGACCCATAGAGTTATAGCCTCGAGTGGCTAATATGTGTTATGTGTGGTATTTTGGGGAACTCACTAAGCTTCGTGCTTACAGTGTTTTGTGTAATGTTTTTCAGGTCTCTTTCAGTATCACGGGACGGCACCGGCTTAATTGTACACACCAGAGAAAGAGTCATATTTTGGAGGATCCTGGTTTTCTATGCAAGTGAAAATGGAATCATGTTTTGTAAATCGACTATGAATGAGATTTTAAACAAGTGTTTCTAAGAATAAAATGATTATTTTAAATGAAAATTTTGTCTTGAAATTTACGGTGTTACACTAACACATAATAGTCACTCGAGGCTGTAACTCTGTTGACCCTCAGGTCTATGTGTCTCATTGGGGCCCCCCAACCCCAACTCTCTATGGGCCCTCTGGCCCTAACTCTGTGGACCCGAAAGTCTTAATTATGTAACTCTGAATCATACATAGCACATATCACAATAAATCATAGCACATAAATAACATGCAATTACACTGGCATATAACTCTAAAATACTCTATCACATAACTCTGTTACCACACTAGGTAAAGTATAGTGAGAAGACTCACCTCAAGCGTCTCGGTAAATCTCTGACTCGGTAGGAATATTGCCTAGTCTTCGCCTATTCACATAAAGTAAATACTCTTATAAATATAATTCTCAAGACTAGACTCAACCTGCCTTTGGCACCCTCAGGAGGGAAAAAGGCTATTTTACCCCCCTCTCGACACAAGTACTCCATTGACCAAACCCTAAAAGTCAACGGTCACACTTTGACCCTACTCGCCAAGTGCACCCTGGTGACTCGGCAAGTTCACACATGTTCTTTAACACTTTGTCCCGCTTGGCACGTTGAGTCTCTCCCTATGCTTGACAAGTCATACTTGGCATGAATCGCGGGGCCACCACGACTCAACTCGCCGAGTCTCAAGATCAACTCGGCGAGTACCGCCTTGAACTCCAGTCCTCTAACTCCCTTCTGACTCACTGAGTCATCCCCCAACTCAACAAGTCTACTCACTAAGCAATTTACGTGAAACCCTAACCCTACTCACCGAGTGTCAAGAACAACTCGACGAGTTCATGCCATGCACAAACTCTACTGGCCTCCTGAGGTCAGATCTGTTTCCCTAAATCAAAGATCTGGCCTTCCCAAGCATGAATGTCACGTAAAGCTCGAAACTTTATGCTTGTATAACAACAACAAGGCATCAAAAGGAGATTTAGTCCCAAAAATGGCAACCTAAGTCCAATAACCCCAAACTGATCCATAAAGCTCCAAGGGTTAAGGTCTCTGGACCTCTTTGAGTCCAGATCCAAGGCACAAAATCGAAGAGGGACCATTTGCTCCACATAATCACTCTCCAAAGGGGTTAGAAAACCCTAACTCTAATGATCAACACCAAAACTGAAGGAGGTTCGAACTATTACCTCAAAATGAAGTCTCTGAATCTCTGGAACTGCTAGAATTGCACCTCCCCTCTTGCTCTTGCACCTCCTTCTTGCTAAACCAAAGATACAAGGATCAAAAGTGACTTCTTCTTCCTCACAACGATTTGGCTCACTTAGGGTTCTCTCAAGGGATTGGTAGCCGCAATGAGAGGCTATAAGTGCCCTTATATAGGCTCCACACCCGGGGATTTAGGGTTTCATTAAACAGCGTGGACTCGTTGAGTCCACTCATGGACTCACCGAGTCCAAAGTGAATCCGGATGAACAATCACGACCCTACTCGGCGAGTCTACACATCAACTCACCGAGTTCCTTCTCATAATTCAAAATAATTAAGTAAAATAATATACCTGGAAACCCGGCTGTTACAATTCTCCCCCACTAGAATCGGACTTCACCCTCGAAGTCTCACTCTGGAAATAACTTTGGATGCTGCTCACGCATCTCACGCTCCAGCTCCCAAGTCAGCTCGGACCCCTTCTGATGATGCCAAAAAAAACCAGAGGCACTTCCTTGTTCCTCAAAACCTTGATCTTCCGATCCCTGATTGCCACCGGTCTCTCAGCATAATTCAGGCTCACATCCACGTGAATGTCCTCCAATGGCACCACTTCCGACTCATCTGCTATACACTTCCGCAACTGCGATACGTGGAAAGTGTCATGAATCTGACCCAACTCTGCAGGTAGCTCCAAGCGATACGCTACCCTGCCCACCCTCACGATCACTTTAAACGGCCCAATATACCGGGGTCCCTGCTTGCCCCTCTTTCTTAATCGGATCACTCCTTTCCAAGGAGATACCTTCAGAAGCACCAAATCCCCAACCTGAAATTCGAGCTCGGATCATCGCCTATCAGCATAACTCTTCTGGCGACTCTGAGCGGTCAACAACCTCTGCCTGACCTACTAGATCTGCTCAAACGTCTGAAGCACTATCTCTGTACTACCCATCACACGCTGCCCCACTTCTCCCCAACAAATGGGGGTCCGACACCTCCTCCCATACAACAGCTCAAAAGGTGGCATACCAATGCTCGAATGATGGCTGTTGTTGTAGGAAAATTCCGCCAAGGGTAAGTACGTATCCCAACTCCCACCGAAATCCAACACACGTGCCCGGAGCATATCCTCGAGCGTCTGAATCGTCAGCTCACTTTGTCCGTCATTCTGGGGGTGGTACGCGGTACTAAAATGCAGTCTAGTACCCAATTCCTCATGGAATTTCTTCCAGAATCTAGAGGTGAAACGCACATCTCGTTCTGAGACAATCGAGATCGGCACTCCATGCCGAGCTACCACTTCCCTCACATACATCTCCGCCAACCTCTCCGCCGAAGAGCTCTCGCTAATAGCGAGGAAATGAGTGCTCTTCATCAATCGATCTACAATCACCCAAATTGCATCGACGTCGCTCGTAGTCCTTGGCAATTTGGTGATAAAGTCCATGGAAATCTGTTCCCACTTCCACTCGGGAATCTCCAACAGCTTCAACTTGCCGTGAGGTCTTTGATGCTCGGCCTTAACCCTGCGACATGTTAGACACCTCTCTACGAACCATGCAACGTCCCTCTTCATACAGGGCCACCAATACTCACTTTTCAGGTCCAAATACATCTTAATGGCCCCGGGATGGATCAAGAACTTCAATCGATGAGCCTCTTCCATCAGAATGGTACGTGTTCCGCCCACATGCGGTACCCATATCCAACCCTGAAACATCATAAGCCCCCGACCATCGGTGACGAACTCTGATACTTTCCCGACAACCCGCTCTCTCTTCTAGTTTTCTGGCCTAATGGCCTCGGCCTGAGCTCCTCGAATGGTGTCCAACACCGGAGTCATCACCGTCAACCTCATAAAAATGCCACGCATTAGAACACTCTCTGCCCTACGACTCAAGGCATCGGCCACCACGTTGGCTTTTCCTGGGTGGTACAGGATCTCGCAATCATAATCCTTTACCACATCCAGCCATCTCCTCTGTCGCATATTCAGGTTGGGCTGATCCATCAAGTACTTCAGGCTCTTGTGATCCATGTATATGGTATACCGGACCCCATATAAATAGTGACGCCAAATCTTGAGGGCGAACACCACTGCCCCCAACTCCAAATCATGGGTAGGATACCTCGCCTCATGAGGCTTCAGCTGTCCCGATGCATACGCTATCACATGTCCCCTCTGCATAAGTACTGCTCCCAATCCTGATATCGACGCGTCATAATATACCACAAAATCCTCCTATCCCTCCGAAAGGGCTAACACCGGGGCTTCGCATAATCTCTGGCGAAGTGTCTCGAAGGAGGCCTGCTGCTCTGGACCCCAAACAAAAACTACACCCTTCCGGATCAACTTGGTGAGTGGCATGGCGATCTTGGAGAAATCTCTGATGAATCTCCGATAATAGCCTGCCAGCCCTAGAAAACTCTTGATCTCCGTGGGCGACCTCGGCACCTCCCAACCCATCATCACCTTAATTTTAGCGGGGTCGACCAATATCCATTTCTGGTTAACGAGATGTCCTAGGAACTGGACCTCTCGTAACGAGAAATCACACTTGGAGAACTTGACATAAAGCCTCTCTGGTCTCAAAACCCCTAGGATCTCCCTCAGATGCTCCTCATGCTGCTCTCTAGATCTCGAATACACCAAAATGTCATCGATGAATACGATTACCGAGCGATCCAACATCGGTCTGCACACCCTGTTCATGAGGTCCATGAACACCGCTGGTGCATTGGTGAGCCCGAAAGGCATCACCACAAACTCGTAATGCCCGTAACGAGTCCTAAATGCTATCTTCTGAATATCCTCATCTCGCACCCTCATCTGATGATATCCAAACCTCAAGTCGATCTTGGAAAACCAAGATGCTCCTTGAAACTGATCGAACAAATCGTCAATCCTCGGCAACAGGTAACGGTTCTTGACCATTAATTTGTTCAACTCCCGGTAGTCAATTCACATCCGGTGTGAACCATCCTTTTTCTTGACAAAAAGGATAGGAGCTCCCCACGGTGAACTACTCGGCCGAAGAAATCCCTTTCCCAGCAGCTCCTGCAGCTGCGAGGATAGCTCCTGCATCTCTGGAGGCGCAAGGCGATAGGGCGCCTTGGCGATAGGCACGGCCCCCGGAACCAAATGGATATTGAACTCCACCTGCCTCACAGGAGGTACGCCCGGCAACTCCTTTGGAAATACATCCGGGAACTCACGCACTATCAGAACCTCTCCCACAGACCTCGTCTCTCCGACTCAACCCTCGCGTCCATAACATATGCTATGAATCCCTTACATCCCTGCTGAAGGCTCTGTCTCGCCCTGGAGGCTGAGCAAAATGCTGAACCGGAACGTGTACCCTCACCGTACACCGTAAGGACTCCCCCACTAGGGTCTCGCATGGTCACCAGCTTTCGCTCGCAGTCGATGATCGCTCCAAATCTGCTAAACCAGCCCATGCCCACGATGACACAAACATCCTCCATCACAATAGGGACCAAATCTATCGGAAACTCAACCCCGAAAATCTCGAGTACACAACCACGTATCACCTCGGTGGCATACACCGCTCTCTCATCTGCTATGGAAACTCTCCGAGGTCGACTCATCGCCTCTCTACTAGTACTGATGTGTCCGCTAAAGGCCAACGATACAAAAGATCGACTCGCACCCGAGTCAAATAACACTAGAGCAGGTACATAATTCACAAGGAAGGTACCTACGCATAACATAATATAAGCACAATCATCACAGAATGAAAAAGAATGCATGAAAGAGTACATACCGGCCACGACATCGGGCGTTGCGCGGACCTCCTCCGCAGTCAACTGGAAGGCTCTCCCACGTGCCTTCGGTGCTTCAACCTTCGCATGCTGAACATTCGCAGCTCTCACCGCAGCAGGGGCTGATCCCGGAAATGCTCCCTGTGCTGACCCCCGCAATTGTGGACACTCTGCCTTCCGGTGTCCAGTCTGGTTGCAATGAAAACAGACTGAAAAACCCTTAGGCAATCCTTGGCCATGTGCCCCTCCTTGCCACACTTTTAGCAAGACCCTACTCTGCAAATCCCCTCGTGGCTCTTGCCGCACTTGCCACAAGTGCGGCCCTTCTGGTTCCCAAATCTCGAATTAGCGGGTTTGACCCGCTTGGCTGCCGGCTGAGACTGAGACGGCCGCCGATCCTTTCTCTGAGACTCAGCCCCCTCCCTGGCTTGGGTCTCCAACTCTATCTCCCTCTTTCGTGCATTTTCCTGAAGCTCAGCAAATGTCCGGTACGTCGAGTTTGCCACGAATCCCAAGTACTCTACTCTTTCTATCATCTGCTACTCACTAACAAAACTCTCATAAGCACCTTGCTTCTATCTAAATCACTCTTAAGCATCTCTAGCAGCGAAACCCGTAGACTAAGGCATCATATATCAGGCCATTATAGTCCTAATAAGAATACCTAGTTTACTCTAGCATGCATATCGTAACTCATCATATAGCATACATAACATATATGATAATCACTTATAAGGAGGGTATTTTGGGAAATCACCGTTCGGGCACTGGCTGATCGTACACACGGCTCTGCTCTGTTTGTCTCAAGACTCTTTTTTACTCTTTTTCAAAAAAAAAATATTATTTTTATTATTAAAAGTTTCCTTAAATCCCTAGTTTGAGTTCAGATACGCCCGAAGATATATCTGAATCCCTCAAACCAAGGCTCTGATACTAACTTGTAACACCGTAAAAATTTGAACAATTTTTCACTTTTGTAATCCATAAAATATCAGTTGAAATCATAAACAAATCATTATATCAACATTGTATCAATACAAAACCCAAGATCAATATATATATATATATATATATATATATATATATATATATATATATATAAACTCCGGTATGCATGTGTACGAATCATGCCGGCGCCTTCCCGCGATCATCCCTGGTACCTAAAACACAAAACACATAACACTGTAAGTATAAATACTTAGTGAGTTCTCCAAAATACCACTCTAACACATAATAGCCACTCGAGGCTGTAACTCTGTTGACCCTCAGGTCTATGTGTCTCAGTGGGCCCCCCAGCCCCAACTCTCTATGGGCCCTCTAGCCCTAGCTCTGTGGACCCGAAAGTCCTAACTCTGTGGACCCGAAAGTCCTAATTCTGTAACTCTGAATCATACATAGCACATATCACAATAAATCATAGCACATAAATAACATGCAATTACACTGGCATATAACTCTAAAATACTCTATCACATAACTCTGTTACCACACTAGGTAAAGTATAGTGAGAAGACTCACCTCAGGCGTCTCGGTAAATCTCTGACTCGGTAGGAATATTTCCTAGTCTTCGCCTATTCACATAAAGTAAATACTCTTATAAATATAATTCTCAAGACTAGACTCAACCTGCCTTTAGCACCCTCAGGAGGGAAAAAAGGCTATTTTACCCCCCTCTCGACACAAGTACTCCATTGACCAAAGCCTAAAAGTCAACGGTCACACTTTGACCCTACTCGCCGAGTGCACCCTGGTGACTCGGCGAGTTCACACATGTTCTTTAACACCTTGTCCCGCTTGGCACGTCGAGTGTGACATCCCTATTTTCATCGCCAGAAAAGACCGATTTGTTTATGCTTTGTTTTATAAAATCAGAGTAATCTTTTAAAGAAAACGGTTGCAGAATTTGTTCCCAAAACAAGATATGATAATAACTTATCAAAACATTTCTCAAAGAGAATGTATTTTCATTTAATAATAAAACCTCGGGATGTCATGTTCCGATAAAGACATATAAGCATAAACAGAACTTACATTCAATTACACTAATGATTTACATCTCCTTTAATCTCTCAGTGCAAAGCAGCTTCGTATCGATACATGTGATACAATTAAACTGAGTGGGTCAGGCTTGGGAGCCTGGTGATCATATAGGGTTTTCAACCCACAATAATATAATTATTATATTCAATCATCAAACAATCAACCCAATTACCCATCCCCGTTATCTCCATTTATTTCTTAAGTACCTTCCCTAAGGAATTATCCTAAGGGTCATCTCCTACATCATATTTACCTCTCATCTCCTTACATCACATTTCCTTATATGTTTGTTCCTAAGGACTTTTTCCTAAGGATCATCGCATGAATACGTAGTCACAACATCGCCTGGACTAGTAAGTCATAATAAGGGTTAAACTATCATCGCATGAATACATAGCCACAACATCGCCTGGACTCGTAATTCATAGTAAGGGTTAGAGTATCATCGCATGAATACGTAGCCACAACATCGCCTGGACTCATAATTCATCACCTACAGGTTATGAGCCTGTTGGTGTTTCCACGGGGTCATCTAGAATAGTCCGTGGTCGCCATCTATACTCTGGTAGATGACTACATCGCCAAATTTCCACATCGCCGGTCAAGGTTATGGTATCTCCTCTCATCTCACATCACCTATTTATCATTACCTAATTATCATCACCTTTCTATCATCACCTATTTCTCATCACCTAATCATCATCACCTAATTATCATCACCATTATATCCTCACCTTTCTCTTATCACATTCGTTCAACACACATCAATTATTTCATCTACCCATGTTCTACCCAACATATTTGTAGATATAAATTACATATATAGTTTAAATCATTTAACACCCATATAAAAACATCAATTCCAAGCCCATCTCATATAGACAATTAATATATAACACATAGCACGTATTTCATAGCTAATGCTTTATATTTATGTGTTTAGAAGAGAGTAACCGCACACTCACACATATAAACCACAATATATATACACATAACATGTATTTCATATAAGATACTTCATAATTATGCGTTAGAAGAAAGTAACTACACACTTACTTGATTAGAAGATGATCGGGCAGCACTACGGCTTGCAGAAGTAGTGTTTCTCCGTAGATCTGGAAGATGTTCAAAAAAACCGGCTCCTTGTGGGCAGCGCTTCAGCTCGGGAATAACGTTCTTTGGGATCCTCGAGGCTTTGGATCTTGCTTCGGGGCTTGGGAATATTACCAGGGCTTCGGGGTACAAACGACATGCAAAACGAGGAAAAAACTAGAGAGAAGAAAGAGTTTGAACAAGAGAAAATGGCTAATTTCGAGTTCTATTTATAGGCTGAGGGTCTGGGATTACGCTGGGCGTAATCCCAAATTACGCAGGACGTACTCGAGTTACGCTGGGCATACTTTGACGTCATTGCATGCGTCGATTGGTGGCACTCGAGTATTGGTCAGACAAGTTGCATCCGACTGAGTACGCTGGGCGTACTCAAATTACGTTGGGTGTAATTGACTCGTCGAACTTCTAAATTGCGTAAATTTCGCATACGAGCTCCATTTTTGATGTTCTTTATATCCACACGAAGGTGAGACTGCGATCTACAACTTTCGTTTAGACTCCGTCAGCTAATTTTGACTTTATTTTTATTATTTATTTTTAGTAGGCCTGGACAGGAAAACTCCGTTATAAAATCATAACTTCTTCACCCGACGTCCGTTTTCGCCTATCTTTTTATCGTTTTACTACAATTAATGAGATATTCAATTCTCATTTAGATTTTTTCGGCTAAAAATCGCTCGGTCTCAAATCGAGCATTCGGGCTGCATACTGCTATGTCGAAACTTCGAAAAATCATAACTTCCTCATACGAAGTCAGATTTGGGCGTTCTTTTTATGCACGCTCATGGTTTAATGTATTCTACGACTTTCATTTAGATTGCTAAGGCTAAATATTGCTCTAACATAAATTCACTTTTTACGTTGCGCTGTGTCGTGTCGGTTCTATCGCGAAACTTCGACAGGTCATAACTTCTTCGTTATAACTCGGATTTCGGCGTTCTTTATATGCACAGAAACCTTGTAACATATACTATAACTCAATTAAGATTATTACCTCAAAATAATCTTCCATCAAAAAGTCATTTTTGACTCTAATTGACTAGCCCGGATCTACGGGCGTTACATCGAGTCCCTCCCTATGCTTGACATGTCATACTAGGCATGAATCGCGAGGCCACCACGACTCAACTCGACGAGTATCAAGAACAACTTGGCGAGTACCGCCTTGAACTCCAATCCTCTAACTCCCTTCTGACTCACTGAGTCATCCCCCAACTCAGCAAGTCTACTCACTGAGCAATTTACGTGAAACCCTAACCCTACTCGTCAAGTCTCAGGAACAACTCGACGAGTTCATGCCATGCACAGACTCTATTGGTCTCCTGAGGTCATATCTGTTTCCCTAAATCAAAGATCTGGCCTTCCCAGGCATGAATGTCACGTAAAGCTCGAAACTTGATGCTTGTATAACAACAACAAGGCATCAAAAGGAGATTTAGTCCCAAAAATGGCAACCTAAGTCCAATAACCCCAAACTGATCCATAAAGCTCCAAGGGTTAAGGTCTCTGGACCTCTTTGAGTCCAGATCCAAGGCACAAACTCGAAGGGGGACCATTTGCTCCACTTAATCACTCTCTAAAGGGGTTAGAAAACCCTAACTCTAATGATCAACACCAAAACTGAAGGAGGTTCGAACTATTACCTCAAAATGAAGTCTCTGAATCTCTGGAACTGCTAGAATTGCACCTCCCCTATTGCTCTTGCACCTCCTTCTTGCTAAACCAAAGATACAAGGATCAAAAGTAACTTCTTCTTCCTCACAACGATTTGGCTCACTTAAGGTTCTCTCAAGGGATTGGTAGCCGTAATGAGAGGCTATAAGTGCCCTTAAATAGGCTCCAAACCCGGGGATTTAAGGTTTCATTAAACAGCGTGGACTCGCCGAGTCCAAAGTGAATCCGGATGAATAATCACGACCCTACTCGGCGAGTCTACGCATCAACTCACCGAGTTCCTTCTCATAATTCAAAATAATTAAATAAAATAATATACCTGGAAACCCAGCTGTTATATTTACTGCCTTTATGGGACCGTTCTTGCATAAAAGCCTAGATCTACACTTTTGGTCCCTTTAGAGCATTTAAACCTTCATTGATGCATATACACACGTAAAGTTGGAAACTTTACGTGTGAAACAAGCCTTAGGAACCCAAATCTATAAGCTGAATGCAATGGAATTGATCAGAATCGACTGTGTAGTGTTTGCATGAAAGCGACTCGGTGAGTTGTTCTTCAGACTCGGCGAGTCGAGTCGCGAGTCCCCGATTTTTCCCCTTTTGAGTTATGCCGAGTGGAACCAGTGAGTTAGAGGTGGACTCAGTGAGTCGGAAGTCAGAATCAACAATGGAGGACTCGACGAGTCAATTCCCTGACTCGGCGAGTCCAGGGCAATCTTCTTGCCTCAAGGACAGACTCGACGAGTTGTTCATACAACTCAGCGAGTCAGATGAAGATAGACTGTTTATTAGTATCGAGGAGGAACTCGTTGAGTCTATGCCAAAATCGACAGGTAGTAACGGGCAGGAATGAGAAATAAGAGTAGGGACTCGACGAGTTTGCGGCCCAACTCGACGAGTCAGGTCAACTGTATGTTGACTTTGGCTAGGAGGTTGACTTTGACCAGGGGTAAAATAGTCATTTTACCCTCAATATAGTTATCAGTAGTTGATTGAGTGTGCTTATGGGAATTGTAGCCAGGAGAGACCGGAGCAGCAGCAGACAGTTCCTAAGTAAAGTTTCATCAGCCAGCTTTCGAGGTGAGTTTCCTTCCAGTAGGAACGAGTCTAAGGTCACAATGTTGACCCGTTTAGTTAGTAGTAGTTTCCGAACTTCGATCCGATACACTAGTTAGTATGTTTGATGCCTTTGTGGCTCAGACAGGATTTATGTGTTAAGTGTTCCGGGCTACGGTCTGATGCAGTATGTTGTATATGTTGTTATGCTAGTTGATATGTTTATGCCATGCTATGTTCAGTAGTTCCTGACTTTGGTCTGATGCAGGGGACAAGGTCCCAGATAGTTCCGGACTTCGGTCCGATGCTATTAGTTTCGGACTTCGTTCCGATGCAGGGGACACGACCAGTCAGTTTCCGGACTTCGGTCCGATGCAGAGGGCAAGGCCCTGGTTAGTTCCGGACTTCGGTCCGATGCAGTTTCCGGACTTCAGTCCGATGCAGAGGGCACGACCCTGGTTAGTTTCGGACTTCGGTCCGATGCATTTTCTGGACTTCGGTCGTATGCAGTGGGCAAGGCCCAGTAGTTGTTTATATGTTTGTATGGTATGGGGTAGTTTAGGGGAGCTCACTAAGCTTCGTGCTTACAGTTTCAGTTTTGGCTTCAGGTACTTCCGCAAGAAAAGGGAAGAGCTCGGGATGATGGCATCGCACACACCACAGCTTCAGTTTCTATCCTGGGAGTTGGTTCAATTTTTCTTAGATATGACTTGACATAGTTTTGATACAGTTTTTATCACGACACTTTATTATGATTTTGGGATATTGACGTATGATTTTTAGTTTATGACATTCGATGTTATGGTTTTAGTATTATATAAACAAAAAAATTTGGGTCGTCTTTTGGGACGTTTCAAGTTAGTATCAGAGCCTTGGTTTGAGGGATTCAGGCACACTTACGGGTGTGACTGAACTCAAACTAAGGAAATAGTAAAAAGATTTTCGAAAGAAAAATGTTTTCAAAAGAATTTTTGAGAAAGAGACTTAAAAAGAAATGAGTTTTGAAAACGAGAAAAGGGTGTGGTGCATGCGATTAGCCGAGCTCAAGTAAGTACTCCTAAATTACCCATACAAGTTTATGTTATGATTATCAGTTTTAGTTTCAGTAGAACAGCATGCTAGAATAGGACTAATGATCTAGGAGGATGCCTTATGTGCCTGCTATATGTGTTTCAGCTTTATGGGAATTGCATGCTAGTATTGAGTAGACAGTAGTAGGATAGCCTGTTTAGGTTATGTCTAATAGTACGAGCTTAACATTGTATGCTAGTACAGTTTCTTGTTATGAGAATAGAGTTGCTTGATTAGTTTCCTGTGTCTTAATGTTGCTTACTTTGTGCTTTGTGGGACTCCGAGTGATGGGAGTTAACTATTAGGTGAATACGACACATCACATGAGATCAGGGTTGAATAATCTCAGAGTGCTGGATTTGGCCCTACTGCAAAGCTCTTTTTTGAGTCCAACCGTTGTAGGAACGAGTCCTTTACTCGAAGGATTATCCAAGCCTCGTCACATGTGATATTATTCAGGTAATGACTAACTGACATTACAAGGAGGCCTTCATCGACTGAGGACTGGTTTTGGTTGAATCGGAGATTTCCCTAGGGAAAGCCTAGGATGAGAGTAGCAAAGATCAATAGCAGTAGTACTGGCTTGGTGGAGTCGAGGCAGTTCTTGAGGAAGGTACGGATAGATGTGGAAGGTAGTATGGGCCCATACTACTGGAAGCAGAGGATCCGTACTTGAATAAAGGAAGGCTGAGATGAGACTGGAAAACTTGTAGTAGTAATGATCCCTCGAGATATATCAGTGTTTCTGATGTTTATCGTAATGTGTTTTCAGAATGGTGGTTTTATGCCCTAGACCAGCAGGCGGCAGTTCAGGTGCCGGGGAGGGATCAGGATCAGGCTCTGGGGCCGAGCAGTTAGACAAGCAGACTAGGGAGTTCTTCACTTCAAAGGTTACCCGCATCATACTTGAGCAGACTCTGGTGATCTTTGGTTCAATCAAGGAGGGTTTCTTAGAGTTGATGGATTAGAAGTTGAGCACGTTCTGTACTGAGATGGCGGCCATGATGGGGTCGCGCACGCTCACTATCAGGGAGTTCCGGGCATGCGGAGCTCCAGATTATCATGGGACGCGGGACCCCATTGCGAGTACTAGATGGTTGGTAGATGTGGCCAATGCATTCCGCACTAGAAAATGTCTCGAGGGGGACAAAGTCAGATTAGCATCATGTCTTCTGAAGGACATGGGACGAGATTGGTGGGAGGAGGTTGGACATGTCGTTGGGGATGATGCAATTTTGGATGCTATGACTTGGGCTGACTTTACTGCCAGGTTTAGATCTGAGTTCGCACAGGTTATTGAGGTGCAGCAGTTAGCCAAAGAGTTTCAGGACCTCACCCAAACTACAGAGACAGTGGCGGAGATTACCGCCAAGTTCAGGGAGAGGGCACTTCTCGTTCCTCAGTACACAGCTGATGAGGAAATGAAGAAGGCCCATTATCATGAGATGTTGCGGAGTGATATCCGCCAGTTTGTGAGCCGTTCCAACTGTAAAATTCTGGATGACATGATTGCTAGGGCTCGCGAGAGAGAGAGAGAGAGAGAGAGAGAGAGAGATCTGGAGATGGAGAGGAAGAGGAAGCCAGAGGTGGCTTCGGGTACAGGGAGTTCGGGCAAAAAGCTCAAGGTTTCAGATCACAGATCCAGAGGTCAGCAGAGCCACGGTCAGTGTGGCAAGTGTGGGAGATTGCACGATGGGGCTTGCAAGGCAGGGAGTTCCGGCTGCTACAAGTGCGGTCGGACTGGGCATATGAGCAGAGATTGTACAGCTTCTACCACCGCCACCGCAGCATCAGATCTGATTTGCTTCCATTGCAATTAGAGGGGACATAAAAAGTCCCAGTGTCCAAGCTTAGCTTCAGCAGGAAAGGTCTCGGCACCTGCCTCTGCTACATTGAGGATTACGGACGGTCGTCAGGGCCAGGCTGAGGCGCCAGTGGCGAAGGGTAGAGCCTTTCAGCTGACAGCAGAGGAGGCGCGAGCGACTCCTGATGTGGTGATGGTTATGTATTTTCCCATGTCTCTGCATTCATTATTGATTGTTTCTTATGATTATATGTTTTGTATAGGTTCGTTCTTAGTGAACGATATTTCAGCCACAATATTGTTTGATTCGGGGGCTACCCGATCATTTGTCTCACTTGCGCTTAGCAAGAGGTTTAGCAGAGCTCCAGGGGAGCTGGATTGTCCACTTGAGGTCGAGATAGTAGATGACAGGACCATTAGGGTCACGAGAGTACACAGAGGATGTTCTCTACAGTTATTCGATGAGCAATTTTCGGTGGACTTGGTCCCTATTCCCCTGCGAGGGAATAAGGTCATAGTAGGAATGGATTGGCTGAGCCCCAATGGGGAAATGATTGATTGTGAGCTACAGTTAGTGAGGGTTCTCACTCCCAGTGGGGGAGAGTTGGTGATTCAGGGCGAGAGGTTACAACGCAGACCAATTCTTTGTTCAGCAGCGAGAGCGAGGCTCTACTTCCAGCAGGGGTGTGCCGGTTATATTTCCTATGTTATAGATGCCTGGGAGAAGGGCAAGGCGACAGTTGATGATGTACCAGTAGTGAGAGACTACCCGGACGTATTCCCGAAGGATCTGCCTGGGATACCTCCGAAGAGACAGGTTGAGTTCAGGATTGACTTAGTCCCTGGTGCGGCTCTGATAGCCAAGGCACCGTATCGGTTGGCTCCTCCAGAGATGCAGGAGTTGTCTACATAGCTACAGGAGCTGTTAGACAAGGGTTTCATCAGACCGAGTAGTTCACCATGGGGAGCCCCAATCCTGTTTGTGAAGAAGAAGATTTGGTCGCACCGTATGTGCATAGATTACCGGGAGTTGAATAAGGTAACGGAGAAGAACTGTTACCCACTCCCGAGGATAGATGACTTGTTCGATCAGCTTCAAGGAGCATCTTGGTTTTCCAAGATTGATTTGCGCTCCGGGTATCATCAGATGCAGGTCAGGGATGAGGATGTGCAGAAGACTGATTTTAGGACCCGCTATGGTCATTATGAGTTCGTGGTGATGTCGTTTGGGCTCACCAACGCTCCAGCCGCGTTCATGGACCTCATGAACCGTGTATGCAGGCTGATGATGGATCGGTCTGTGATAGTATTCATTGATGACATCCTGGTTTACTCCAAGACCTACGAGCAGCACGAGGAACACTTGAGAGAAGTGTTGGAGACGCTGAGAAGGGAGAGACTTTTTGTGAAGTTCTCCAAGTGCGAGTTCTGGTTGCGCGAGGTGTAGTTCCTTGGTCACCTCATCAACTAGAAGCGTATTCTAGTGGATCCGGTCAAGATTGAGGCCGTGATGCAGTGGGAAGTCCCGAGGTCTCCATCAGAGATTCAGAGTTTCCTAGATTTGGCAGGGTACTATAAGAGATTCATTCAGGATTTCTCCATGATAGCAGTACCACTCACCCGACTGACCAAGAAGTCTGTGGTGTTTCATTGGGGGCTTGAGCAGCAAGCGGCGTTTGAGACCCTCCGACAACGATTGTGCAAGGCACCGATTCTTACCTTGCCAGAGGGAGTGGATGATTTTGTAGTATATTGTGATGCCTCGATCACAGGCATGGGAGGAGTGTTAATGCAGCGAGGGCATGTGATAACTTACGCCTCTAGACATTTGAAGCCTCACGAGGCTAACTATTCGACACACGATTTGGAGTTGGGGGCAGTGGTGTTCGCCCTCAAGAGTTGGAGACACTACTTCTATGGGGTTCTTTATACCATCTACACGGATCATAAGAGTCTGAGATACCTCATGGACCAGTCGAATCTTAACATGAGGCAGCGTCGGTGGTTAGATGTGGTAAAGGATTACAATTGTGAGATCCTTTATCACCTAGGGAAGGCCAACGTAGTAGACGACGCCCTGAGCCGCAAGGCGGCAGCGGCCCTGATCAGGGATATATGTCTAAGGTTGACAGTGATTACTCCATTGTTGGAGCAGATTAGAGAGGCGCAGGTCGAGGGCCTCAAGGCGGAGATACAGAAGTGTAAGAGGATCGTGGGCCGAGTATCTTCCTTTGACTATGACAGTCGAGGATTGTTGACCCTTCATGGGAGAGTTTGGGTACTATACTGGGGCGGAGTACGGCAAGTGCTGATGGACGAGGCTCATAAGTCTCGATTTTCCATCCACCAAGGGGCGACGAAGATGTATAGAGATCTTCGACCCAATTATTGGTGGCCATGCATGAAGCGGGATGTCGCCTGGTATGTGGAGAGATGCCTAACCTGCAGGAAGGTCAACGCAGAGAACCAGAGGCCCCATGGCAAGATGCAGCCGTTAGATGTTCCAGTGTGGAAATGGGAGGATATCACCATGAATTTTATCACTAAGCTTCCCACGACCGCATGTGGAGTGGATTCGATTTGGGTTATTGTGAATTGATTGACGAAGAGTGCTCATTTTATACTGATCCAGGAGAGCATATTGGGTGAGAAGCTAGTCGATATTTATGTGCGAAAGGTTATGGCACGGCATGGAGTGCCTGTATCGGTAGTGTCAAACCGAGATGTCCGTTTTACTTCCAGATTCTGGAAGCGGTTTCACAACGAGATGGGTACTCGTCTCCATTTTAGCACCGCTTTCCACCCTCATACGGATGGGCAGAGCGAGAGGACGATTCAGATTCTCGAGGAAATGCTCTGGGCATGTGTCCTAGATTTTGGTGGCAGTTGGGATACGTATCTTCCGTTAGCAGAATTTTCATATAACAACAATTACCATGCGAGTATCGACCACCCTCCCTTCGAGATGCTCTATGGGAGGAAGTGCAGGACCCCGATTTGCTGGGGCGAGGTTGGTCAGCAAGTCATCGGGAGCACCGAAGTGGTGCTCAAGACGACATAGTTAATTTAGCATGTTCGTAGTAAACTGCAGACCGTGCAGAGTCGGCAGAAGAGTTACGCCGACAGGAGGCGTTCAAACTTGGAGTTCTAGGTGGGCGATAAGGTCCTCCTGAAGGTGTCACCCCGAAAGGGTGTTATTTGGTTCCGGAAGAGGGCCAAGTTGGGCCCCAGGTTCATTGGCCCTTTTCGAGTTTTGGCTAGAGTGGGTCGGGTTGCGTATTGGTTATATCTTCCGGCAGAGCTTAGCCAGATCCACAACATTTTCCATGTTTCTCAGTTGAGGAAGTGTTTGGTGGACGAGACAGCAGTAGTACCCATGGAGGATATTCAGGTTGATAGCAGCCTGAATTATATTGAGAGACCCGTAGCGATCTTGGATCGGAAGACGAAGACCTTGAGGAACAAGGTGGTTCAGTTGGTGAAGGTGTAGTGGCAGCACCAGAAGGGGTCTGAGTGGATGTGGGAGACAGAGGAGGAGATGCGGGAACATTACCCAGATCTGTTCCCAGATTCAGCAGCAGACTTCGAGGACGAAGTCTGAGACAAGTGGGGGAGAGTTGTAATGCCCCAATTCTGGTATGTATTTAAATATCTGTTTTTTTTTCCAAGTTTTCAAGAGGAACTCGACCAGTCAGTAGCCCGACTCGTCGAGTAGAGGCGAGATAAGCACATGTTTAGAGCCAGCTACTCGGCGAGTCCATATGCTTGGACTCGGCGAGTCCGCCTGTCTGGATGAAACCCTAAATCTAAGGGTTTGCACCCTTTTTAAACGACTTTTTGTGCACTAATCAACCTCCCTCACCTACAGAGAGTTCCATACTAAAACCCTAGCCGTTCCTTATCATTTTTGGTGTGATTTCTCATCTTGTGCAAGTTGTTGGTGCATTTAAAGCTAGAAGAAGAGAAGAGAAGAGGAGGAATCAAGGGGAGCAAAGTAGATCCAATTTCCTTGTTGTATTACAGTCTTCTTTGAGGTATCAAGCTCAAACTTTGTCCTTCTTCAGTTAGATCTCTTATTTGGCTTGTTTTTTCCATTGTTGGCTTGGTAGTAGTATAGAGAGCATGTGGTGATGAATAGCCATCAGATCTACCCATGTCTGAGCTCTAGAAACGCAGATTTACTGCCTTTATGGGACCATTCTTGCATAAAAGCCCTAGATCTACACTTTTGGTCCCTTTAGAGCCTTTAAACCTTCATTGATGCATATACACACGTAAAGTTGGAAACTTTACGTGTGAAACAAGCCTTAGGAACCTAGATCTATAATTTGAATGCAATGGAATTAATCAGAATCGACTGTGTAGTGTTTGCATGCAAGCGACTCGGCGAGTCGAGTCGCGAGTCCCGGATTTTTCCCCTTTTGAGTTATGTCGAGTGGAACCAGTGAGTTAGAGGTGTACTCAGTGAGTCGGAAGTCAGAATCAACAATGGAGGACTCGACGAGTCAATGCCCTGACTCGGCGAGTCCATGGCAATCTTCTTGCCTCAAGGATAGACTCGATGAGTTATTCATACAACTCGGCGATTCAAATGAAGATAGACTGTTTATTAGTATCGAGGAGGAACTCATCGAATCTATGCCAAACTCGACAGGTAGTAGCGGGCAGCAATGAGAAATAAGAGTAGGGACTCGACGAGTTGGCGGCCTAACTCGACGAGTCGGGTCAACTGTATGTTGACTTTAGCCAGGAGGTTGACTTTGCCCAGGGGTAAAATAGTCATTTTACCCTCAATATAGTTATCAGTAGTTGATTGAGTGTGCTTATGGGAATTGTAGCCGGGAGAAATCGTAGCAGCAGCAGACAGTTCCTAAGTAAAGTTTCAGCAACCAGCTTTCGAGGTGAGTTTCCTTCCAGTAGGAACGAGTCTAAGGCCACAATGTCGGCCTGTTTAGTTAGTAGTAGTTTCTGGACTTCGGTCCGATACAATAGTTAGTATGTTTGATGTCTTTGTGGCTCAGACGAGATTTATGTGTTAAGTGTTCTGGGCTACGGTCCGATGCAGTATGTTGTATATGTTGTTATGCTAGTTGATATGTTTATGACATGCTATGTTTAGTAGTTCCGGACTACGGTCTGATGCAGGGGACCCAGATAGTTCCAGACTTTGGCCCGATGCAGTTAGTTCCGGACTTCGGTCCGATGCAGGGGACAGGGTCCCAGTCAGTTTCCGGACTTCGGTCCGATGAAGAGGGCAAGGCCCTGGTTAGTTCCAGACTTCGGTCCGATGCATAGGGTACGACCCTGGTTAGTTCCGGACTTCGGTCCAATGCAGTTTTCGGACTTTGGTCTGATGCAGTGGGCAAGGCCCAGTAGTTATTTATATGTTTGTATGGTATGTGGTAGTTTGGGGGAGCTCACTAAGCTTCGTGCTTACATTTTCAGTTTTGGATTCAGGTACATTCGCAAGTAAAGGGAAGAGCTCGGGATGATGGCATCGCACACACCACAGCTTCAGTTTCTATCATGGGAGTTGGTTCAGTTTTTCTTAGATATGACTTGACACAGTTTTTATCACGACACTTTATTATGGTTTTGAGATATTGACGTATGATTTTTATTTTATGACATTCGATGTTATGGTTTTAGTATTATTTAAACAAAAAATTTTGGGTCGTATTTTGGGATGTTTTATTTTGTGGGAAAAACAATTGGTGAATTGAAAATAATCACCAAAGTTGAGGTGTTGAATGGTGTCTAATCGAAACATGATGTTCAATTTTCGGTTACAGCTTGTCATTAAGAGCTATATTAAATATAATTTCGGTTTACGAATTGTGTTTTATTGACAATTTAATTGTTTGTTGTTATGGTTTGTAGTGTAAATACAACCGTTCCTCAACCATTTGAGACACACCAAGAATGCAATAAAAATATATTCTTCTCTATTTTTGTCTTCCTCATTTTCTTCTTATATATAATCTAGACCTATTGAGGGTTCGGGTGGTCTTGAAGAGCCACTTCAAACTGTTGTATCCTAGGAAACAAGCATCTGGAAGCGGTCGAATTTGTTTTAAAGACAATATGTTAAACACATGCATCAATTTTTTGTTTTCTTGTTTGTTTTCGTACATTACCGGAATATTATTCCTACAATCTTAAAACAAATTCGTTTGTACGTAACAGTGGCGAAGCTTGAACAAATTATTTGGAGGGGCTGAAACTAAAACTATAGTTTCTTAAAAAAAACAGCAGGGGCCGAAGCCTAAATTTTATAATTTCATGTCTAATATATATATATAAGAATTAGTACGTAAAACTAGTTATAAGCCAAAAAAAAGAGGGGGGGGGGGGGGGGGGGGGGGCAGCCTCCCTAATCGTTAGTATCCTCCGCTCTTGTACGAAACGAACTAGAAACCAGAAACAATTGTATTTGAATTATTCTGATATTGTACGATTTTCATGAGGAAACAGAACAACGAAAGAATAAATAAGGTTTTGTTCTTATATTTTTGGTTTTAACAGCAGTCCAAAAAAAACAATTTTTTAATTTGTTGTTCTTGGTCGATTTTTGTTATAAACAACATTGTTTTGAGAAAAACAATTTTTTTAGCATAAAAAATAGCTTTAAAACAGCTTTGTTAATAAACATTATTTTGTGAAAAACAACTTTGTTTATTAAAAAACAGCATTAAAAATTACATAAAGTCATTGTATTGATAAAATAAGCCAATTATGGTCCTTATTATAGTCTTTTTGACGAATTCTTTACATAGATGGTCCTTATACAAATGATCCCTATAATTTCAAAATCTTACAAAGACAGTCTTTTGAGCTAACGGTGTTAACTTTTTTAATTAAATTCTACATGAAATGACATATTTGTCCTTTCAGCATAGGGATCATTTATGTAATTTGTTCCTGACATAGGGACCATTTATGTAATTTTCTAATTTTGTGTAATTTGTTCCTGACATAGGGATCATTTATGTAATTTGTAAATGATCCCTATGTCAGGAACAAATTACATAAATGACATGGTCGCTATGTAATTTTGGATTTAATGAATAAAAAATAACTCAAAAACATTACATTTAAATTTCTTTTAATTATTTTCTTTATTATTTTAATTGAAAAAAAAAACCCAAAAAAAATCTCACCTGCCTTACATCTCCTAATTTATTTTAAAATTTTCGAAGATAACATATTTTAAACAACACCACTATTATCACCCGGTTCGATAGTGGTGGGATGGATGTGATTTTCTAAAAATAAATTAGGATTGTAGTATTGTTGACAAAAAAAAAAGAACCAATCCAAAAAAAATGAAATTGAAAAATAACTAAATGATATTAATAGTCTAAATAAAACAACTCATTTCATCATCTTTGTCTTCAAAATCTTCATTTTCTTTGTCTTTCTCCTCAGGTCTCTCATTCTCATCATTAGTTATTTGGTCATATGCATTTGTACTTGAGGCTAGCCACAGTCTTTTCATATGACTTATAAGGGGTGACTCAAACCTCTCTTTAATCTAAAAGATTTCATCTCCTTCTATTTCAGTTTCGGTGACTTCAAATAACCCTTTTAGTTTTATCTTGATAACCGTCCACTTATCTTTGTCTCCTTTGTCACTGAAGGGTATGGCGTATAAACATTTGTTCTGCTTGTGATGCCAAACTAAATGGTCGTTAGTTTAAAGACGAGAGTTGGTTCTAGCATCAATCAACTTCGTTTTGTTGACTTTTACACATATTGGGGTTTTAGGTTACAATTAATTTGTACATGTGGAATTTCACTTAACTCTTAAGGGTGCATGCAACCAAAATTAGATCTATGCCTTTTCTCAATTACTATCAACATACTTATGCAACAAAAACTATAAACCCTATGAATCAAAGTCATGAACCCTATGAATCAAATTCATGAACAAAAACTATAAACACTATAAACCCTATGGTTAGGTTATTTTGTTTTTACTAACTATTGTGTGCCAGAATGCACAAATTTGGGCCAACGGATGGAATTCATCAATGGACATGATTTGAGAGTGTATGATATTACAATGGGATATCACGTACCATATAATTATACATATTTTAGCAAAATGGTATTTTGGACAATTAACTACAATTATAAAAGGAAATTTTTGGATATTTATGGATAATTAATTCTCCAAATTTTAAAAATATGAATTTTTTTAATTAATTCAATTTTAATTCTAACATAATTTGTAAACATAACCGATTTTATTCTATCAGAATATTTTTTAGTTAGAATAATGCTCTTTCATAATTTTATTCTATTAGAATATTATTGAAGAATAACAAAGTTCTTGAATCCGAGGTTGAAAAGTAACAACATTCTGATATATTCTTATACATCCAAACCTAAATACAAATTCATACATATTCTTACAGACTAAAAGTCTAATACATTTTAATATAGTTATACATACTCTAAAAGAATATTAACAATAATGAATAAAATTCTTAAAAAAAAACAACATTATTAAAATGTGAGTATGATCAAACTTTATTCATTCTTCAAGTTATTCATATGATGCGAGAATTGAACAAAACAAGATTTGTGCACTTTACACAAACATAAATTGATAATTGAACCAAACATAATTGAAAGGTAAACAAGTATTTGAAAAGGTAAAAACAAAACCATTACTCAAAATATAAGAACTATCTAAACTTAGTAACAATTCGCTTAGGACCATAGAAAAGAGTTTTTAATGGACAAGTGACAAATTACAAAATAAATCTTCATTTAGGCATTTAGTCGAACACTTGGTGTTCAGAAAAAAAGGACTTGGATAACTAAAAACACTTCCTGAGAAACTTAAATTATTATCAACAAATAAATGGTCTGACTGAAATCTATCAGAAGAGAATCGAGATTATAATGTGATATTAGATTGGTTTATAAAGTGTACCTTATGAGTTTTTGTGCAATCATTCTACATCAAACAAACGAACATGAATGGTTATGATCTGCATCGAGTGAAGGGAGATGGTGGGTTCTGGTCTTCTTGAGGTGTATGTGGCTTTCGAGCACACCAGGCAACTTACCGGGTGGAGATCGGTCTTTTTGAAAGCATATGTCAGCATCGTTTTCCATGGTGGGTTTGTTTCTTGGATTGTGTTTCAAAAAATGGAAATGGAAGGGAAGCAAGGGATGAGAGATGGCTGAGCAGAAACATAAACGGGTGGTGAAGAACAGTTGTGAAGACGGTAGTTGAGGAGGAAGATAGATGTGCAGTGCAGGGCGCCGATTGAAATCAATTTAGGGCTAATGTTTTATATTTATATTTGCTTCTTGCGTGATATAAGGAATTGTTGTTAATCTACCATAATTAACTACACAAATATTACTATAATACCTTTAAATGATTTATTTAATGATTTATTTTTTCCTAATTTCCTATTGGTGCATTCATGCACACAATAGTTGCTAAAAATATTTGAACTTAGCTCTCTCTCTCTCTCTCTCTCTCTATATATATATATATATATATATATATATATAGAGAGAGAGAGAGAGAGAGAGAGTCTGGTTTATTGATTTATTATATGATTAATAAATATCAATAAATTATTTATTAATATACTGTGAGAATAATATATAATTAGAAACGGTATTATTTAATTAAGAGTTAATTAGAAATTAAGTAGAATTAATTTTGGGATTAATTAGATTAAATAAAAGCGCAAGAACCTAAGATATAATTGTTCAAATAGTTGAACAAAAGGGATTCCAGAACCTTCCAAAAGAGGTGGATAGTTTTGAGGACTATTTTACAGTATCTATAATATCATTTAAAGATAATATTTATTATTAGGAAACTAAACTACCTAATTTGAAATAATATTATTTTAATTTGGTTATGATTATCTAGGGTTTTCCTATCAATTATACATAGGGTCTATTAGCCTCAATTTTTTTGACCACTTGTTACCTCAAGAGTATATCCGAAATATACCTCCCCTCTCCTTTCTCTTAAAGTTTCCTTAGTTGCTAGGGTTTGGATGTGAACTATCAGAGGCACGAGATTTATGGTGCTTGCTTCCAAGAGCCTTTGAAGAAATATTGGATTGATTTGTTTACTACAACAAATCAAAATGTATGCAACCTTAATTCTTATAATTTGATTATACTAGGAATGTAACATCCTGTTTATTAAATAAATAGATAGATAAAATTGATGAACGAATAATCGCCGTAAAATCCATAGTATTTTGTGGGGTGTTGGTTTTGGGAAGCCAAATGTTATAATTTGGATTATTCGTGGGTTAAAGTATAAATTCAAGGTTTATTTTGTAAAGATTTTTAGAAAACAGGGGGTGTTTGGTATCATTTAGACTTAATATGAAAGGATTTATGGAAACAGAGGCTAAAGAGTAAATTTTGGACTTCAGCTGAAAATAATTTGTAGGGGAGGGTTGTTTGGTAACTATTTATACTGAAGATTTAAGGTTGATTTGACCATTAACGGCTAGTTATCCACCCGTTGGATTTCAAAATTAAATAGTTGTTAAGGGTTAATTTTGAAAATTACTTTTCTCTCTCTCTCCTTTTACCTTTTTAATTTAATTTATCCCTTTAATATTCTCAAAATTAACTACTATATTTTTAGAAATAACTTGGGGGCAATTGTTAGGGCTAGGATCCTCAAAGCATTCAGGATCATCAAACCTCATCAGATATTCAGGATCCTCAACTATCTCTTGATCCCGACTATTATTGTCATTATTATTTACTAACATTTATAACGGTTATATTTCATTCTTAATTAACATATGTGCAGAAATAGTCAAGAGAAGACTTATTCTCAACAAGAGAGTCGTCTTAACTATGCTAAAGACCTGAAATACCAAGTCAAACAACATTCACAAAGCTGGTCATAGAGGATCCCGGGAATATCGGACATCTTGTTAGCTAATTTAGACTATAAATTGACACATTTATCTCGCACACGACACACTCTACTTACTCTTAGCTTACTCTACGAACTATTGCACTTGTTCTTACTGAAATGCTCTATGTAATCATAATTTTATATTAATAAAATCATCAAGGCATGTGATCATTATCACATCTCAAAGTTTTGTGTCGTAGATCCTAGCAATGATCAATGACTTTCCTTGTAAATAACCGTGTTATTCTTTTTACCATTCCCGATTGCACAATTTGAACATTACAGCCTCTCATTCAATTTGGTTGATTTATACGTGTGTAATTTTTTACCAAAACAATATATATATATATATATATATATATATATATATATATATATATATATATATATATATATATATATATATATGGTGTTGTTGTATGTTTCCCATAAATCATATAATTCCTCAATGCATCCCATTTAAAAAAAAAAAAAAAAAAAAAAAAAAAAAAAAAAAAAACCTTTTTATTAGACATATTTTGTCATTTTGTTGCTTTTTGTTTTTTCTTTTGTCTTTTATTATTATTATTATTATTATGAAAAAATGGTTTGATTAGATGTAATAATATATGAATATTATGAATGGAAAAATAATATATGAATATTCCGAACAGAAAAATAACGCATAGATAATCAGAACGGAAAACAACACATGGATTATCAGAATGAAAGTAATAAAACACTAATAGTCTAAATGAATATAAAAGTAACATAAAAATAGTCCGAACGAAAAAATATATTTTTTAATGTTAATAATAATAATAATAATATATCTATAAAACATTAACAAAAATAAATAAAACACACACACACACACATATATATATATATATATATATATATATATATATATATATATATACACTCTAATAAATGAAAGTATTTTTCCCGCATGTTACACTCTTCTTGCTTTTGCCACATGTCATTATGTGCTTATTTTCAATTAAAATTTTTCCACATAAAATTTTATGGTTGTTTTCGTTTTTATTAAATTTTATATAATAAATAATTAAATGTATTAACTATAATAAATGTAATAATAAATGTATATCAATTTTATTAATTGATTTTCGTTCTAATTTCAAAATTTATAAATTAAAACCTCATTAGTTTCCTTTAATTATTTATCTAAATTATTTGTTTAAATTTAGAAGAGAAAAAACATTTTAATTTTAATAATTCAATATTTTTTTAATTTTTCTTATAAATTCAAACTTATCAAATATTTAGAATTTCATATTTAATTTTTTCTTAATAAACATATGTTATATATAGGTCTTACACCTAGTGTGTGTGTGTGTGTGTGTGTGTGTGTATATATATATATATTGATGTGATTGCTCTTAATTAAAGGGAAAATGACATATAGACCCTATAATATTTCTAGGGTTGATCCATTTAGCCACTTAACTTATTTTGTGGCTTAATAAGGAAATGAAGTATTTGTTACCTAAGAATATAGTCCCTTTTACCTATTGTAGCCGGTTAACGTTGCCACGTAAACCTAGCGTAACACGTAAGCGATGACATGGCAAGAATTTAAAGCGTCGAAAAACCACAATGATGTCGTATTGTAGGCGAATCGTAAGGAGAAAGGATCGACTGTTCAAGTGCCTCCATATAAAATCAAGACTTCCTTGACCTAAAACGGCACATCTGCAAATTTCATTACCCTAATCTCATCTCTAAGTTTACTCCAAAATGGCTTCGATCGGACATGCAGAACACAGCTTGTCTCCAAACTACCGCCGACACATGGATGAGAATCATTCGAATGGCGTAACCAATGAAGACATGACCATCAATCTACTGCAAACCCGGCTGGAACTATCTCTTATACGGGAGGACTTCCAAGACCAATTGCGTGAGCTCCGTCGGATAGTTGATCGAGACTTGGATGCCATGAACTGTGAGGTCGATGACGTTCGTGCTGGTTAGTTGGATATCTCAAATGTCTTTGCTAATCTTAAAAATCATTTCGTTTCTCTACAAGGAGCATATGTGAAGATGGTCTTCAAGGACAACAAACTTAAGAAGTTGATGTATTGTGTTAGGATTGTTGGTGTTATTTCTGCGTCTGTGCTGACGTATTTGGTGTTTAAGTAAAAAAAATGTTGTGTAGGCTGAAGCATTTTCAATCATGGGTTTGTGTTTTGTTGTGTTATTTATGTTGTTTAGTGTCAATATTAGTAGTAGATTTTGTGTCGGTTGCTGGTATTAGTTTGTGATGTTGGTGTGTAGATTTGGTGGTGGTGTTGCCTGGGCTGCTGATGATCATTGTTTTTTGATGAAGTTTTTTGTGGATGATCTATGTAATAGGTTATGGAATAGCAGAAAGCAATGTAAACAAACCCATTGCTAAAATGTGTTTTAATATGTTATTATTAAAAAAAACTGTCTTACACTTGTATATGTATGTGTGTGTGAAAGAAAGAAACATTTGGGTATTATATATGTTTCATCGACTGGGATGGGACCACAAACCAAAGCAAAATGAATATACCTTCTTTATGTGCATAGACAGGGACCACAAATGGTACAGTTTGGGAAAAGGGACAAAAAATACCTTTGCACACGATTGAAGCATATCTGCTTGTCTGCAAACCTTTTTTGGAAAAAAAAAGGGAATCAAGCTTTCTAAAGATGGCCTTTTCATGTTGAATGGATTAAGTCACGAGTACCCTATTTTTTACAATGACTTAATTACCCCTGCATTAAAATGGTCAATTTTCTTTGCAATGACTTAATTACCCCTACTTTCAAAATGGTAAATTTAATTTCTAATTACTAAAATGCCCCTACATCCAAAATGGTAAATTGAATTTCTAATGACTCAATTCCCCCCACATCCAAAAATGGTCAATATAATTTGTAATGACTAAAATGCCCCCACATCTAAAAATGGTAAATTTAATTTCTAATGACTAAAATGTCCCTACATCCAAAATGGTAAATTTAAATTGTAATAACTCAAATGCCCCCATATCATAAATGGTCAATTTACTTTGTAATGGCTAAAATACCCATAATACCCCTAGATATTCGTGGCACTGGACAACAATAACATACCATATAACAACTTACCACATAAAAAAATAGTACACCATAAAAAAAACATACAACGATCATTTGTTTATTGCAAGGCACATTCACTACAAATAACAAACAATTATTCAATCCAACTCCATGGTCGTTGCAACACTGCTACCTTCACCTCCCACATTTTTTGCAAGCTTCAGTTTAATGATTTGTTCTGACTTCTTTCGCATTTTAGGCGATTTAACATGCTTAACTCGAGCATTGACATTCACCCCTTCATCCCGTCCGTTGACTCCCATCATTCGCTCTTCATCTCTAGGCCTATCCAAAGCATCAGTAGCGTCTACCATTACCTCATCATCCCCTACTCCTGTGGCAATGTTTACAGACTCCTGCGTAGGTATAGTTTTTTGTTTCTTTGTTCCATTTTGTTTGGATGTCCCTACACCTTTACTACAAGTAGCCTTGTTGTGTCCTTTTTCCTTGTATATACTACAAGAAACTTTCTTCCCTGTCTTGGAGACGGTATGTTTTCCTATCCGTTCAAAAGCATCTCTTCTTCTCTTTATGGTTGGCCTACCCGACATACGTCTTTTCAATGGAGGAAAAGGGGGTATCAAGTCAGTAGAAGGCCACATATTTTTTCCATTCATCCCATGGATTGGCTTTTTGTAAGTATTATGGTATAATGCAGCCAGGTACATTGGATCTACATATGGACCACCAGGTGTCAAATTTAAGTAGGCTAAGGTGGCAACTGAGTGTACGCAACCATATCCATTAAGTTGCTATAGCCTGCAGCTGCATTCCTTTTTTTCAAGATCCACAGTAAACACCTCGTCCATCTTCCTTGCCTCAAACTTCATCCCCCCCCACAAGAAATGACATGCCAATGCCTACATACGTAGATGAAAACCATAAATATCATGAGATGTGAAGAGCAAAGTACTAATGTAATTGGATAAATGTACAAACCTTTGCTCATTTTGGAGCATATTCAACCGTATTCTGATATTTGGACAAACAGAATAACCATTCCATCCTTGTCCGGTTAGTTTCATAGTCACCATCCTTTGCATCAAATATATACGAATGTCCTCTAACATGCTTATTATTGGTTTCTTCCGGGCATCCAAAATCACACTATTAAAACTCTCTGAAAAACCATTCTCTACTGACTCACAAGAATTATGAACTCTGAAAAAAGCCAAAGACCAAGTCTTTGGATCTCTATCCATAAGATGCACAACTACTTCCGGATTTAATTTTCCAATCTCTTTCATAACTACATTAAATTGTGCTTCAGTTGTTGCCTTGCTCGCTTTCCAAAATAGATTTTCAAACTTGGATCCACTAAATCTCTTTCTAAAATTCGCATAGATATGTCTAGCACACTGTCTATGTTTAGCTGCTGGAAATACTTCCTTTACTGCCTCAGTCAAACCCTACATAAGTCACATTAATGTTTGAAATTAGAATAGCAATAACTAAATTTAGAACATGCAGTAGTTTTGAACCATACCTTGTGTTGATCTGAAATTAGAACCAAACAATTACCATCATTCCAACATTGCAAATCTTTTGAAAGAGTTTCTAAGAACCATTTCCAATTCTCTTTGTTTTCCACAGAAACAACTGCCCAAGCAATCGGGAATATTCCATTGTTAGCATCTCTACCCACAGCACCAAAGCAACTCCCCTTAACAAAAACTTTTCAGAAAACAACCATCCAGGTTAATGATCCTCCTACATCCTCCCCTCCATCCCTATTTTACTGAAGCAAAACATATGTATATTTTGCTGAAATAATTCTTACCATCAGGCATTGAATCAACACAAATTTTAACTGTGGATCCAAGATTTGATCTTCTAATCTCCTCACCATATGACCATAATCTTGCATAATTCTCAGCTATTGTCCCTTCAACTAGACTTAATGCATACTTCTTGGCTCTCCTACACTGACTCATACTCACATTAATCCTAAAATCGGTTTTTACCTCCTCTCTAAGCATTCAGATGCTCATCTTTTGATTGTTATAAAATTGGTGCTTAAAGTGAGTCCCTATCCATTTGTAAGTCACAATTGATCCGAATTTGAAATTCTTTGCATAATTATGCTCACCGATAAGAGATTTTATCTGGAAAGACTTATCTTCACTCATCCAAGAACCCCAAAGCCTAAAAGTACACTTGCCATCACAACATTTAACAAGTAATCGTCTAGTATTATTCTTAACAAAACATAATTAATAACCATTCGCGACAACATAGTTACAAAGCATGTGTTTCAATTGCTTACGACTCTCAAACCTCATACCTAAAACAGGTTCCTGCTCCTTCCAATTGAGCTTATCATTGAAAATGTTTGGCAATTCGGGATAAAAATCTTCATTGTCACCCATGTCTTATTCGAAAAACTGACCTGCACCTGCTTTCTCACCCATCACTACCTGAATCTCACTACCCTTTTATAAAAAAAATGAGGCTTCTGATGGTCATCCTCATCGCCATCAACATCCTCATCCTCGTCGTCATCATCGTCGCCATTCTCTTCCTCATCGTTTGTGTCACCCACATCCCGGCCCTGGTGCAACTTCCTTAACCAGTCCTGCACCATCAAGTACTTCTTCCTCAACGTTACCAACAAACTCGTCTTTGTGTTCATCCAACCATTCATGTATGTTACTATTCCCAAAATGGTCTACATGCATAGGGAGTATAACACCACATTCATATCCAATTGCTATGAAGTCGTAATAATCGGGGTCATTGCAAATTAGAGTCAAAGCTTTTGGAAAATCAATATCAGGTTGGTAGTAATAGAGCTTCTCACACTTTTCCCCAGTGAACCTTTCGATGAACGCAACACACCCATCCTTGTCCATTCCTGCGAAATCAATGTCCGAAAACCTCTGAGTAATTCCACCGGTGTAGCGTATGGGGTTTCTGGTGAACATTCCTTGGAAGTGGACATTTACTTGTAAGAATACGAGTTCCATGCTTGAGGATTCAGAAGCAGCTCACAAAAAAAGGGTTTACCGATGAAGTGTTGAACAGTGGATATAAATGGGCTCTTTTATAAAGCATATACCGACATTAAGAAGGAGGCGACTAATTAATGACATGACATTAGAAAAAAAAGTCACAGTCAGCATCCGATGTGGTGTTAGTAGAAGGAGGTGGACTTAAAATGACCGACTAACCCTTCAAAATTGAAATAAGGACTTAATCGACCCGACAAAGAGTAATTCGTTCCCTTAATAAGCCACAAAATAAATTAAGTGATTAAATGGGTCAACCCTAGAAACATTATAGGGCCTATACGTTATTTTCCCTTAATTAAATGCAAAAAGGACGAGCAATTTGGTGTTTAACTGTTTATTACTATAAAGCTTTTTATAGAATTTAAATATTAAGTGTTTATAATTTTTAAACTTCAATAATTAAATTAAAAATTACGACATACTTAATTATCAATCTTTGATGTCAACCCTCATGTGTTCAAATATAACCACCGGGTAATGTCAACTAAACATACATTATTAGCATGTTTTCATAGAGTTCACATCATATTGGAATTTAGTCAATTTACTACATAAAGATGAGAAATAAGTTGGTCGGATTATCTTTTTATCTATCCGCTTAATAGAATTGAACTTTCCTTTTTATGCCCTTTGAATTTGTCGTTGCTTTTAATATTTATGTACATCTTATTATTTGGAAACCGATAACCGATGTCACTCTTAATTGGTTTTATTTTCATTTTATTATTTTAGTTTAATTTTGAATTTGTTATATGTTATTAAAATAAAGTATATATAAATAACAATAATATTTAAATATTTGAAGAAAAAAAAATCATATAGATGTAATACCGACACCACATACGATATATACGTATTATTATTGGAATCGGTTAAATATCTCTCTTTGATTATTAAAGGCCATACTATTAGTTACAAAAAATTTGAACTTTTAATAGTGGTGTAATCTAAACAATTATCACGAGCACAAATAAAATACCGTTCACACAATTGGATCAAATAACAATCATATTGTTGAGAAAAAGAAGGTTTTTCCCAAATGAAATGCAAATTAGATTCATGAAACAAGAGAAGGATTTCCTCAATTTGAAATAGCGGTTCTTGCAAAAGATTAGTTTGAACACTTTCGTGATGTGCATTCCTTTGAATGTGATGAATGCGTCTTTTTACCGTCACTATTACGTCGCAAGAACTTTTGTTTCAAATTACGGTTCGTGACCGTTATTTTATTTGTGATCATAATGCTAGCTTAGGCTATATATATATATATATATATATATATATATATATATATATATATATATATATATATATATATATATATATATATTAATTTATGATATAGAACTTATTATATCAGACAAACATCTTTAACTGATTTTAATAATGTTATGTATGTACAATGTTGGTATCATATTTATATCATTTTTATTTTACATATTAAAATATTTTTATAATTTATTTTAATAACATTTAAATAATATCATAATTAAAATAAAACAAAAAGTTAATAGTATAAAACTATAAATCAAAATGAAAACGGGGATAAAATCAAAATAAATATTGAAATGTAGTTAAAAGGATCAAAGGATTTATTCACGTGATTTGAAAAGGGTATAAAAGGAAAATAAAAATTTATTAAGTGGTGGATTAAAATATCAAGTGGAATTACAATATAGTTAAGTTAGGTTAACTTGACATATAAACTGCTTACCGGGTGCAATTATTAGGAGTAGTAATTTGGTTACTTCATATTTTTTATATATTTATGATATCATCTTTTGTGGAAGAATGGTCATGACATTATAATGCTCGAAGAATTGTTGGTATCCTTCGGTGTTTTTACATTGCTTTAGGTTTGAAATTTTATTTGTAAAAAAGTAAATTAATTGGTGTCATGATGAACTTTTCCAAAGTTGAAAGAATGGATGGTGTCATGGGGTGTTTTCCTATCCATCTTCCTTTTTACTTACTTGGGAGTTCCTGTTGGAAGTTGGAACCAATATGTCACGGATTGTAGGATGGAAATATGTGTTTGAAATTCGCGGCTAAATTATCAAATTGGAAAGCTAAAATGACATACGTGGATAACCAAATGACTTCATTGAGACGACGCGTAGGGCCGGTCCAATGGTTTTTCATGCCCCGGGCGAAACGGAATAATAGTGCCCCATTTTTACGGGATTGATTTACTTAAAACCTTTAAGAGAAATATAATTTAGAAATCAATAATATTATAAGACCTTTTATCTAAAGATGCTATACAAACTAACACACACAAAGTTGGCTGAAAACAATGTCTTACAACATTCTTGAAACAACAAAATCTACGAACTTTGATACAACAAAACCAGTCAACTTTTTTGAAACACCAATCATGGTGTCCTACTTTCTGAGTATTACCAAGAATAGCAAACAACTTGTGAATACCACACAAACAACATGATCAACAACGAGCTTATGACTTCACCCTATTAGTGACTAAAGCCGACGTACAAATCAGAATAGCACTAAACCCCCATATACTAAGTAAATCTTCAATCCAACAATGAATGTAATATATCCCTCTGCTTCCTTCACGTTTCAGAATAATCTCAGAAAAATAATTGCAAATCATAACTTAATAAACAAATTTTGAACTCAAATAGAAGGAAAATCGGACCAAATCGAACTACAACAGGTACACTAATTTCTATTGTGAACGAACTCCAACAACAGACAACAGTGCACAAAAATCACGCTGAAACAAACAAAAAAATCCGATTAAGAGAAATTAAAATAAGAATAAGAGGAAATCAAACTCACCCAAATCAGAATAAAAGAAATAAGAAATCAAAAACCTTAAAACCATCTGATTTTGGTGTCCTCGGTGGTTTGCTTCAGAATTAAAAACAATAAATAAAAACACTCATCCAATTCATAGGAATTAGAAGAAACGAGAAGAAATAAGATTTAGAGGGATATATGTGTAATCGGTATAAGTTCATCGATTTAAAGGCTGCCTCCTTGATCTCTATAGTGTACGTTATTCAAGGGCATCGTCGATTGGATTTGGCGATTACAATTCTCAAGGTGCTTCAAACCTTCAATTATTTAGCGCCCATGCTCGCCTCGCCTAGACACCGGTGTTTTGTCGATAGAAATAAATATTGGGTCAAACTGTTGGGCCAAAATGGTATACAAATAATTACATATCCGATTAAATTTATGCCCTTTCTTTTTTGCTGCCTTGGGCCTTAGCCCAGCTCGCCCATGTATTGGGCCGGCCCTGACGACGCGGTACGGGTCCAACTAGAAGCAACGGGGGGTGAGGTGGCACCCCTCAACGCCGTTATGACACGGGGAACATCGCCCCCACTGCTCGTTGCATCTCGTCGAGTTGATTCTCGTTGGGGTGACGACGGGAAGAAACGAAGAAAATGACCGTTTGGCAACGGTTTGAAAAAAAAAAGTTAATTATTAAAAAAAAAACATTTTATCCTATAAATACTCTCATTTTATTAAAATTTTCACACACTTTCTCTTATCCTTTCTACATACTTTCAATTATCTTCAAAAAAAAATATGGATCCTTTCGACTCGTCCGATGATTCAGATGACGAGATTTTCTTTAGGATGATGTATCATTATTACACTACCGACCTGCTACAATCAGACCCATCCCCGCTACTAACAAGACGTGCGATGTTAAACAGAAATCGCGAGGAAGGACACGAACATCTATATCGCAATTACTTTGCGGATAATTGTGTATACAGGGCGAAGGACTTCAAAAGAAGATTTCGTTTGAGTAGGGATGTGTTCTTACGAATCGCCAACGCCTTGGAAAGCCGGTATCATTTGTTTACTATATTTTTATACCAAATAAATAAAAATGTACTACATGTTTCTTTAATTTTACAACATATGCAATATATTTTTAAACTGTAGTTAATTTATGTTTAGGTACGTATTTTTTCAATTAAGATATGATGCTAGAGGTAGACGGGGGTTTACAACGTTGCAGAAATGTGTTGCGGCCATTCGTTTGATGGCTATGGGGGAGTCACCCGACACCATGGATGACTATATGAGAATGTCCGAAAGAACCGCAAGAGAGAGTTTGTATACATTGTCAAGGGGTGTTGTTGAAACTTTTGGAGACGTGTATTTGCGGAAACCTTCGTTGCATGATTTGCAAGAATTGTATGCGGCGCATGAAGAACGTCATGGTTTTCCAGGAATGATCGGAAGCATTGATTGCACACACTGGAAATGTAAAAATTGTTCGGTAGCATGGAAAAGGCAATACGCAAGTGGTCATCACGGATCACCTTCATTGGTGTTAGAGGCTGTCGCTTCTCAAGATTTATGGATTTGGCATGCATTTTTTGGGGTTGCGGGTTCCAACAACAACGTTAACGTTCTTGATCAGCCGCTAATATTCGACAATCTTTTGAATGGAAAAGCCTCGGATGCTCCTTTCACGGTGAATGGAAACGAATACAAATATGGGTATTACCTTACAGATGGAATATATCCTCAGTATTCCACATTCGTGAAGGCATTCCGCCACCCGGTTGAAGAACGAGACAAATTTTTTAAGAGAAGACAAGAAGGAGCACGTAAGGATTTGGAACGTGTTTTTGGAGTGCTGAAGGCGAAGTGGCATATAGTCAAACATGCAGCACGACCATTGGATTTAGAAACTTTACGATATATCATGTATGCATGTATCATAATGCATAACATGGTAGTAGAAGATAAAGGGAGAAATATTGCACACTATATCCCAACAGAGCCTAGACACGCTCAGTTTCAACCAGGAACAGCAGATTATTTGCATCGCATTGTTGATATTCAGGACGCAAATAAACACAGACAACTTCGAGAGGATTTGGCGGGTTATATCTTCTATGGTAACAATAACGATAACGAATAGCGTGGTCTTTTTTTTTTTGAATTTGAATGTTATTTCTTTTTTTGTTTTTGGATATTATGTGTAATTTAGCCTTTATGTTAATTTTAATCTTTAAAAAAAATATATTTATTTTCAAAAGGTTGGTGTTGCATCTTGTTGCCCATTTCCCCACTTGGTGTTATAACACCACTTGCTTATGTGGCATGTGAGGTGGTGTTGCACCTTGTTGCCCACACCCAATGCTCTGAAAGGCAACTTGGGGAAAGAAAACTTACTTCAGTGAAAATGGAACAAGGTGATGGCTTGTAAGGAAGAAGGTGGGATTGGGATATGAAGTCTTTTAGATTCAATAGAGCCTTATATGTATATATTGAAGTGGCATTTTATGACTTGTTATTGTTTGCCATGGGGTTTTTAACACTGTAGTACAACAAAGTTTGACAAATTTATACATTTAGTCGTTCAAATATTTTTTGTTTCTAATAGACCATTAAATTTGAATTTTACTTATCAATTACACCATTATATTGTTGGGTTTTGGTCATAAGACATCCTATGTGCTCATACAAACCCTAATGCTTGGATCTAGGTTTCTCTATTGTACATGCTTTGAATCCAAGACTATAAACCCTAATTCTAGTATACATATAATCATATTAACATGAAAATAAGTTTATAGTGTTACCTTGATTGTTATGTAGCAATAACAATCCCAAATCTCCTTGTATTGACTTTGGAAGGCTTAGAGTCACAAGTGTCACTCCTCTAATGGCTCACAAACACCATAAGCAAGTGGAGAAGGTATAAGGAGAGAGGTGAGAGGTTAGAATTCGTATCTAGGACCTCTTGGGAAGGGATATACGAATTCATGGCCCTAGGGGTGTTTATATAGGTGTAGAGATAGGGTTTCAGTCATTATCCTTATCTAGTTGATTATCCATTAAGCAACCAATAAGATAATCCTTGAATCCTTATCATACTCGAATTCTAAGGGATTTACACCTCAAATTCGTTCACCATATATATAAGATAATCCTTACCTTATTTTGTAACTATCACATAATTACAATTCAGCCCCTCTAGTTTAATTAATTACATTTGATCACAAAACTAATTCTTAATTAATTATTGACCAATATTAATTAAACAAATATGATTTCTCCTTTAATATATTATCCTTATAACATATTAATAAATCATATTATCCTCTCTCTCTTTATTCATTTCTCCAATCAAGTTGCTTTGGTGAAGGCAACCCAAAAGGACCATGCACCATCGGGTCAAGTACATACCAAAATAGTTATGGACTTAGACACTAATCCAACAGTCTCCCACTTGGATAAGTCTAACAACTATTCTGCGTATGACTTCAGATCCCGATCTGCAATCGTAGCTTTCCAAAGCCGCTGTCAACTCTGATCATATCAGATACGCGTGTCCTTAGATAAGGGATCATATATTCCTCCATTCTAGATATCGTATGAGATATGATTTTTAATCATTCTCTTTGTACTACTTCTCGATTTCCGATTTATGACGACAGACTAACTGAACAAATCAAATTAGTCCTAGCCCGGCCGAGCATTTACGTATGTCATCACTAAACCATCGAAGGGCCCAAAGATATCGCTTTTATCCTACATTGGATAAAAGGAACGGATAAACTTTGATACAATGCTTGCTTGCACTCACTCACCGAATTACACACAACAATATGTTTTATAACACCAAGTTACTGGTGCGTTTACATATTATCAATGTGCAACCGATTCGCAAGATACAACTCACACATCTCGGTTTCAAGAATATAAGATGTTATCGTCTCACCAATCACTCGTGATACAATTCATGGAGTGATCCAAGTGAGTGTGGGTTTAATCCAATGCTCAAATCATATTCATAAGCACTCATGAACATTGCAGCAAACATTTGCTTATGTCTAATACTCTTCTAGACAATCCACACACCAATTCACGACAGTCTTCATTCATATCTACTTCCAACATATGAACGACTGTGGCCCGTTTGAATAATTCGATTATTCTTAATAAACTCAATTATTCTGGAAGTCAAAACATGCAAGGTGAAACACAAGAATAATACTAATCCCATATGGCCTCAAACCTTTGAGTATAAACAAACACGTTTTATTTATCACCATATCGATTACTCATTATTTGTCGTTTCGGGTAATCAACTTCGCATTTGAATTCCAACACTTGTCCCATGCTCCTAGCATGCACACAATGTTTACCTATGGTTCTTACTTTTGCGAAATAGACAAATTGAACACATTTCCAATCATTCTCATTTTACAACACCAAATCCATTTTCTTAAGTGTAAGAATGTCAAATTCTTGTTACTTATAGAATACACTAGATTCTAACACTTTATGCAACGATCCTTTTGTAATGTCACTGCACCAAAGTCTCAAAGACTATTGCCAATGATATTACAAATTCCTCTATCGGAAATTGTTACAAGACAATTCCTTAGATATGATGTCTCTCACTCAAAGTACATTCCTTTGAACATCCTTTCGCATAAAGTTTCTAATCTAGACATAGATTTTACTTCCCAACATGGACACACTTCCATATTTTCTATATGACAACTCATTCTTAATAGAATCTTATCTATTCGTAATGATGTCGATATCGTCCATCCAATATGGAAACACTTCCATAATTTCCAATACTATACTTCCAACTACTCGCAAGCGACCAATCCTCGTCGAACTTTGGATTGTCCTTTGATAGTTGTTTAATTATTTTAGTCAAAACCAATTCTAGTCCCTTTTCCCTCTAAATGCACTATACATTTGGAAAATTTTAGAATGGTCAAACATTAAAGCATTCGCAATCGATCATATACCCGAAGCGTATGGGACACGACGCATAATGTTTTATTTGCTATGTTCTCAAAACTCGAATTGCGAAGAGGAATGCCGTAATCACAATCGAAATTTTAAGTACACACTATGTACCTTTGACTAAATTTATTAACCTAATCCTTTAGATTTGAAATGAAGCATAATATTCTCTCCCTTAATTATAGCAAAACAACCTTTCAACTCTTACAACTTTGCAAAGTATGACTCTTGTTTTCTATAATTAATATTGCCAACTATGCAATACGTGCCTTAATAATCATACAATCATAACATTTATGCTCCCACTATCATGATGATTATTATAAAACATAACACTTATGCTCCCACTAGCTTCGACATGTAAACATCTTAACTTTTAGAAAAACAATACTTATTGAATTTCTTAAGTTCATGTTTCTAATACTTAGTGCTTTGATAATCTTTTATCAAGGCTTCTTGAACTTATACACTTTTGCCTTAGATAGTTCATATGTGTGTCTTAACAATTAAGACTAATTGCCAAACCTCACAATTCAAATTATGGAAAGGGATGCCGTAACCATGATCGAATTTGAGAATGCAATTTTACAATCACTATCTTTTAAAATCTTTCTTAGTGAAAGCATTTTCTCACAATCATTTTCATGAAGGAGGAAATCTTATGACACTTAGATTTAAACGGTGTATGTGTTCCTATCCATGCGAATTTGTTAAAACCAAAGTTTACGACAAATTCAAACTCATATGGATCGAACTTTCTTAATCTTGATTTCTTGCCTTATGGTAGCACAGCTGCCCACCACGTCTTCCAAGTAGTTAAGCATCTTACCTTTTTCCTATCAATGTACCTTTCATTGATCAAGGTCCTTGCCTTTTACGCATTCAAATGAGAACTCATAGGACTCTCATGCATAATTAACTCGATTGGATTGGCACAGAAACAAAATAATGTCTTTACGATAGGTTGTAAACCTCAACTCGTGTGCTAGTGATGATCGATAAGGTTTATTTGATTTGTTCTTGAAACTTTTCGAGACCATTAAGACTCCCACTGACTCCTTGACATATAAGATTCTTTTGTCAATAAACATTTCTTGACAAACAAATTTTCAAGAGTTAGTGTAGCTTGTATCAAAACACTTCATAAATTGGTCATAGTTGGTCTTTGTCTTATCCAAGACATCACAAATTTCCACATTTGATGAATGTTATAAACCTTTAATACTTTTTACTCATTGTCACAATCTTAACTTTAAGACTTGTTATTGGAACAAAGTATGATTGTCTTCTTGATTTGACCATTTCATCAATCTTTGATTCCTCTTCTTGGACATACAATTGTACCAAGACTCACTCAGAGGATCAATTGAGATATGGTTCTTAATCATTAAGACCTATCATAAAGCATAAAAGCCACTCTCCCTTCTTCTTAGAATGGAGAAACTCTTATCTTTCTGCCTATTTGATTCTTCTTATTCGTTTTGTTATTGATCTAAACCCTTTAATCAATTCAAAATTACACTTAATCTTGTAAGTATAATCATATTTACTAAACCTTTAGTAAATGATGACGAATATCTTTATTACTCTTATGGTGAACTTGATCAACACACAACTTTGTGTACTCGATCTCCTAGTCCTTCACTTGACACTTTGTCAACGAATTAGTCTAATTATCAAATATGAAATTTCTCATTCATCATTCAACCAAGTTGCATGATTCCAAGTTTCTATCCAATTGAAACTTGGGCGATGAGAAAATCTCCCTATTTGGTAAATTCTTGACTTTCCATAACACAATAAGAAACAAATCCATTATTGCTAATAATTTTAACATCAATTTTTCATACACGCCATTGTAAGGATAAATAAATCAAATTTAAAATCAAAATTTATTTTATTGCGGAAAAATTTGTCCTTCACAATGCAACTCATTGAAAAACTTATGCAAATACATCTTTCTTAGCAATCTAATTCTAACTCTAAGTAGTAGCTCAAGAATCTAATCTTCGAGAAACGCAATCGAAATCCATTCCTTCACGGTTAGATTTTGCTCACTTCTTCCCTTAAGCTTCTTTTCTTTTCTTTGATCCTTCTAAACATCAATTGTAATCTTATCACATTATGTATTCAGAACCTAGAATGAAGCTTAAAAGAGTTAGTCAATGGATTTTACCTAAATTAGAGCCATAGGTTTCGACTCTCTCATCTCTTAGATCTCTTAGGTAAATAGGGCAGCTTCGTCTCCAATGCCCCTTCTCTTGGCAATAAAAGCAAATTGACTCTTTTTGGAACAACACATGGAACTACTTCAGACATCGCCTTTCTCTTATGATCAAACTTTTCGATCATTGCATGTCTTTCATTGCCATTGTCTATATCCACAGAGGTCTCGAAGGCAGATTCACCAATCAACTTTGCTTTTCTATTGCGCCAAACCATTGCTGATTCAGCAGCAATAAGCATATAGGTGAGATCTATAAGGGTTACGTCGCGGTTCATCATATAGTACTCTCTTACGAACTCACTATATGAGTTAGGAAGTGATTGAAGAACCCAATCAACAGCCATCTCTTCACCGACAATGGATCCTATCATTCTTAGTCTATCAATGTGCGACTTCATCCCTAGGACGTGTGCACACACCGACTTTCCTTCTTTATGTTTACTTGCCAAAAGGGCTTGAGTGATATTGAACTTTTCAAATTTACAATCTTGTGGGTTAGGGAGAATAATTGGAGGAGGAGAAGGAAGTGAAGCATGATTTCTTGTTCTTCGATCGAATCGTGGAATATCATCTTCATGTGGAATGCTTGTTCCACGGGATTTGAGAAGACCATAGTTGTCGAACTTTGACATCGGGAGAAAAATGAATTCAAGTTAGTTGATTGATTGAGTCCTTGGTAAATCACCCAAATGAAATTCCAAGGCTAGGACCCAACACAATATCCTACAACTCGGGAGAGGGATGCCGTAACCCAAATCGCAGAACATTTGAAGGTAAGTGAATGACGATTCACTAGTTTTCACCATGAGAAACGAAAAAGAAATTTAAGTTTTAAATCTATGAAAACTCCTAGATCCTTTGAGATTCATTGAACATTTCAATGGCATGTTTAAATCTCGATATGCCCCTCTTGTTTGTGACTGGGATGCCGAGGATCACAAAGTGGGTGTGAATAACCATGCGAACTACATGGTGCCCTCACATGTTGCAATCACCTATTCGATGTGCCGGTAAACCACACACGCTCCACCGAACTATGACAAACATTGAGTCACCCTTTGCTACCTTTGCTTAGAACCATTTAGTGTGCCGGTAAACCACACACGCTCCACTAACGTCTTCGCAAGGGCACAAAGTGTAATTTCATGGAATTGCATCAATTCACTTTTGCCTAAGTAACTAAGATTGGGAATTTGCGAAACATTTAGTTACTCTGTATTTCATTATACTTATAATGGAAGGTTTCGTCCTATCCTACCCGTTCGGCTAACGACCCTCCACTAGTCAAGAGTGCGGTGGGTAAGAGTGGATACCCATTCAATCGCCATTTTATAGGCAATTTCCTTAAACACCCCTTATAGACCAGCTTCGTGAATGAGGCCTACTAACGGTAAGACTGACTTTTACTCATACATATATATAATGTTAGACTTTTAATGTTATATATAGTATAGAGTGTATTTTATACTTTTAAAATATTATATGGTTAACTTTAACAATTACACTTTTAATTCAATTAAAAGGTTAACCTAAACTTTTATGGATTTATTAAATCTCTTTTAATTATACACCTTAATTAATTAATAAAACCATAAGGGTGTGATTTGAACTTTTTCAAAACATTACTAGAGTTTTAGAATTTAACATTTCTAATTAACCTTTTAATCAACTTTAAATTCCAAAACTTGAGGGCAAGTTTTGAAACATTTCAAAACATTAGGGTTTTAACTATTTAAATTTCAAAACAACAAAACTTTTGGGGTTCAAATTTAAACTATAAAACCTAAAGGGATAAATTGAAACTATTTCACAAGATAATTCAAATCTAAATTACAAATAATCAAACTTTATCTAATAAAACAAGTGATTATCTAAACTTTGACAATTATCTTCTATTTTGGTAAGGATAATCACATAATAATGAAAAAATTCGGATTTTATCACAAAAACAAGTTTATGGTAATTATCCAAAACCAAAACAGGAAGAAAATCGCGAATCTGAGCTGTCAGACCCTTTGACTCGTCGAGTCTGGACCTGGACTCGTCGAGTACAGCTGACTCAGCGAGTTCACCAAGTGACTCGGCGAGTCAAACACTCAGAAACTCAAAAAATCGATTTTCAGTGCTTATTTCGATCAAATATGCATCAATACAATTGAAACCAATCTTGGCTCTGATACCACTGTTGGGTTTTGGTCATAAGACATCCTATGTGCTCATACAAACCCTAATGCTTGGATCTAGGTTTCTCTATTGTACATGCTTTGAATCCAAGACTATAAACCCTAATTCTAGTATACATATAATCATATTAACATGAAAATAAGTTTATAGTGTTACCTTGATTGTTATGTAGCAATAACAATCCCAAATCTCCTTGTATTGACTTTGGAAGGCTTAGAGTCACAAGTGTCACTCCTCTAATGGCTCACAAACACCATAAGCAAGTGGAGAAGGTATAAGGAGAGAGGTGAGAGGTTAGAATTCGTATCTAGGACCTCTTGGGAAGGGATATACGAATTCATGGCCCTAGGGGTGTTTATATAGGTGTAGAGATAGGGTTTCAGTCATTATCCTTATCTAGTTGATTATCCATTAAGCAACCAATAAGATAATCCTTGAATCCTTATCATACTCGAATTCTAAGGGATTTACACCTCAAATTCGTTCACCATATATATAAGATAATCCTTACCTTATTTTGTAACTATCACATAATTACAATTCAGCCCCTCTAGTTTAATTAATTACATTTGATCACAAAACTAATTCTTAATTAATTATTGACCAATATTAATTAAACAAATATGATTTCTCCTTTAATATATTATCCTTATAACATATTAATAAATCATATTATCCTTTCTCTCTTTATTCATTTCTCCAATCAAGTTGCTTTGGTGAAGGCAACCCAAAAGGACCATGCACCATCGGGTCAAGTACATACCAAAATAGTTATGGACTTAGACACTAATCCAACATATATGACCTGATACAGGAACAATTGGTTACTTGAATGACTAAATGTGCAAATTCGCCAAATTTTGTTGTGCTACAATGCCAAAAACAAACACACATATGTGAAGCTACGTCAGCATGTCACTCGTAAACCGGATACAATTTCCTTCAAACCCTTAGTTAGTTGGTATTTCCTAACGTTAATGATCAATTGAGCACAAAAAATACTTGAATGATTAAATGTATAAATTTGACAAACATTATTGTGCAACAGTGCCAAAAACCCTTTGTTATGGGTACAAGTTATTAAAGTTATTCATAGTCAGGATGTCAATCTAAACTCTTCCTAACCTAGTGGTCATATCGGGTCTCCTTGGATGGGTATTTTGAGGTCTTCATATGGTTAGAAGAAAAGACGTTGATCTCGACTCCTTATGTGTGAAAAGATAGGTGATGGTTGTTTAACAAGATTTTTTTAGGAAGACATGTTGGTCAGGGATCCCCTCTCTAAAATCAGTTTCCAAGGATATATCTCCTTGAAACTGATAAACAATGTTGATTTTTGATCATTTTCACAAAGAGTGTGGATCTCATGTCTTAGATGCTAAGAAGGAGGGTGGATGAATCAAAGCAATAGTCAGAGAGGGTATCTTTATAGTTTGTTTAGCTAGAAAATTGATTAATATGGATTTGTTTGTAAGGGAGATGAACCAACAAGATGGAATACGTTGGTGCCTATCAAAGTCAATATGTTAGTTTGGCATGTGTGCTAAATTAGAAGGTGTTTGGATAGGAGAAAATAGGGTGTTTATTGCTTATTGCTTATTCCCACCACAATAAGCTAAGTTTAAGTGTTTGTATATCAATCCTTAAAAATCAGCTTATTGTTGTAGGAATAAGCTAAATAAACTGATTTTAATAAGTATACCCCTCTTGCTTAAAGTTTATTGTTTATTCCCACCACAAATACTTTTGCAAAAACTGTTTATTCCCATATAATAAGCTAATAAGCTAAAAACTAATTTATCCAAACACCCATTTAATCACTCAAAAAAGGTAAATTTAGACAACGGGGTATTAGTGTAGATGCCAAACTTTGTTCCTCTTGTGATACCAAGTTGGAGATAGTGGATCATGTTCTTTTCTCATGTTAAATTGATTTAAATATTTGGAATTTAACTGGTCATTGATGAACTTGGGACTTTCTAAGTTTTTTTTTTCTTTTTAGGAGATTTTAATTGGGAATCGCATGTGAATATGAGTGTCAATCGATGTCACAACACGAGATGAAATTGGGATGAAAGCGGAATTCGAATTTGTGTTCATGTCAAGTGTAAAAAAACATGACCTCATGTCGTGTACAAAATTCGACACAAAACTAACATGATTTAAGATGTGTTTGTCGTGTTATATATGATTAAGTACGGATTTAATAAACTAATAATTTTATTATTTTATCTTTATCGTGTTTTAATTGGTTCTTTGGATGTTGTCAAACCATCAAATGATCAAAATTACATCTTTGGAGAATTTAAACAAAATTTTTTTTTTTTTTTTGATTTTCAATTGTAGCAAAACTCAAAATCAATAGGGTTGGTTGTCTACACAACCCAAGTCATACTATTTCTTTAATGTATCTTGTTTCTAGCATCTTACTAGCTTTTTTTTTTTTTTTCTTTTTAATAACTATCATTCCAAAAAAAATTATACTATGTGTTTGAAACAAGGAAAAGTCAAAAATCATAAAACCTTACAAAAACAAACACAGGGAGTCCCCAAGGTAGTTTTGGAATGTATATAATAATTTGTGAAAGTAACCAACTTTTAAAATTATACAAATTCATTCATTTTTATACACGTTTCACTAATAAACTTACATAAAATGTTTCAAAAAACCATTAAGACCATCAAATATAAGTTTTCCCGATTTCATTTAGTCACTTTCATTTTTTCTACACATCTAACAAATAAACTAATATAAAATGTTCAAAAAAAAGATCATGATAACCAGCAATAAATTGCCTTCATAAGAAATTAAATGAATGTACAATGTTGATGCTATAGTACACAAATAAATGAAAGTATATGAAAGTATGTTTTTTTTTTTTATGCATTTATCAGGTTAACTAAACTCAAAATCAAAATTTCCAGCCAAAAAATTGTGCACCCGATTACCAATAGTGATTGAACTCAATCCAGCAGTCTTAACAATCCCCGAATCATTCATCATTGCTCTCCAACGATCCGCTTCATGCCAACATTCACATGATGCATACAAATTAGACACCATCATGTAATCCCCATCATTCAAACCATCATCACCATAACTTTGCAACAATATTTTCACTACTTTTTCCCCAATCACAACATCTCTATGATTCACACAAGCACCAAGCAATGCACCCAAAATCGACTTCCCTGGTCTAAATGGCATTTCATCGATCACCTTATATGCATGTTCAAGACACCCGGCTCTACCCAAAAGATCAACCAAGCACCCGTAATGCTCGATTTTAGGAGTCACGTTGTAGTTGATTTCCATGGAATTGAAAAGGGTTTGACCCTCTTTGACTAGGCCTGAATGGCTGCATGCGTTAAGTAAAGCTATGAAGGTTACATCGTCTGGTTTTGTTCTTTGAAGCATTTCATCGAACACCTTGAGGGCGATGACACCGTAGCCATGGATAGCAAGACCTGATAACAAGGCGTTCCAGCAGAAAACATCTCGGACTTGAGATTTGTAGAAGACGATTAGAAAGGATTCTAGACATCCGCATTTGGCGTACATGTCTATTAGGGAAGTGGTTACGTGCATACTTGATGTTAGTCGTTTTTCTAAGGCGTAGATGTGGATTTCGCGCCCTTTTTCTAGTGACCCCAAATCAGCGCAAGCAGATAAAGCTGTTGTTACTGTGAGATAATCTGGGGGGATGATATCTTCGTCTTTCATTTTGTAGAACAGCAGAATAACTTCGTCAAACATCTTATTGTTGAGATAAGCTCCAAGTAATGTGTTCCATGAAATGACGTCTCGTTCAGGCATTTCATCGAACACCCTAAGTGCTTCTTCCATGTCTCCGTAATTCCCACATGCTAGAATCATGGAGTTCCAAGAGATGAGATTTTTTACAGGGATTTCATCAAACACAGCCTTTGCCGAATCCATATTACCAAGGTTCGCATACCCAGACAGCATAATGTTGAGTGAAAAAAGGTCTCTTTTAGGCATGAATCTAAAAAGCTTCAATGCAAAATCCAAATTCCCAGATGAAACATACGCATCCAACATCGAGTTCCAAGCAACCGTATCCTTCGATTCCATACTATCAAACACCTTACGAGCTTCATCTGTTCTTTGAATCGATGAGTACATGTTGAGAAGAGAAGTTTGGACCAACATATGGTTGTCAAAGGGCGTTTTTGCTATCTGGGCATGGAGAGCTAAACCGAGTCTTGGATTCGAAAGATTAGAAGCTGCTTTGAGTAACACAGGAAATGTGAAATTATCTGGGGTGAAGATACCTGTTTGTTGCATCTGTTGGTATGTAAGAAAAGCTCCTTTGGTGTTCCCTTCGATTACTTGTCTCTTGATGATCTTGTTCCATGTCCTTAGGTCAATCTGGTCAGGAGAGGGTGGAACAGAGCTTTGCAAATGGAGAAGAGCCATTCATCTATCTAAGAAATTCGACAAAAAAAAATATAGACACTATGAACACTGATCGAAACTGAAGACAAAAATCAGCTCTTTTCTCAATGGAATCCTCAAAGATAAATAGTGAACAAAGATTGAAACTGAACTACTGAAGACAAAAATCGTTATCTATAAACCGACCGTTTCTATCTCACGTGTCTATTTGTAAAAAATAATAAAATAAAATAAAAAAATATTACTATAACTTATAAGTTAAGTCTTATGTTCATTAGTGCTTAATTGTAGATAGGACTTCTGTGGGTACTGTCGCCTTTGCAACAATGGAAAGTAAATTGTTGACCACCTTTTCTTCTCGTGTGTTTTGACCACTTTTTCTTCTAGTGTGAACATGCTAAGGCCTTCTTATTGTCGCAAGGAGAAGGGTCGTGGTCTATGTCGTCACGATCATGGTTCGTGCACACCACCTCGGACCTTTGTGGTCGGGTGTGGTAGTGGTGTTTGGTGAAGCCAAAATCGACCTACAACGCCTAATGAAAAACCATTTACTCTTTGATTCTTCCCTTGATCATGTATAGCAGCTACTTTGGGCGTCTGTTTTATTAAAATTTTACCTACATAAATATCACTACAAACCTTCTTATATTTCAAACAATCGTTCTCTCCTTTTATTCACATTCACATTTGTGTTGCTCTTCCAAAAACCATGACTTCCAAAAGGATGAATTGGTCAGAAAAGAAAGAAGTGAAGTTAGCACAAACATAGTGTCGGTTTCGGAAGACAGAGATAATTAAATATCTACAGATTTTTAGGGAAAAATTCGAAGCTTTTTCTATGGTTTAATGGGTTGTCCAAGTCGAGATCTTGATGAAATATATTCGAAGTGGAGCGATATGAGTGTGAAATGTTGTGATGTCGATGAAATTTACAATTGTAAACAATGTACACGATTGTGATATCGATTCGGTTAATGTGGTCATGGATCAATATGAAAACACAAACCACAAACGTTTTGCACATCTCAAAACTTGTCAACATTTGAAGAATTCCTTAAAACGAAATAACATTGTTTAAAAAAATAGGATTACGGGTAGTTGTTTGTATTTGAGTTTTTTTTATGTTTTCTTCTATTTTATTTTAAACTGACGTTTTTTTTTAATTAATGTAATGTCTTTTTTAATTTAATGAAAACCTAGTATAAAATATATATATATATATATATATATATATATATATATATATATATATATGTGTGTTTATTGTATTTTTATTGTGTTTTTGAATTAAATTTAATTAAAAATGATGTGGAATGGTGTGTTAGTGATAGGTATCTCATGGTTTTAGTAGTACGATGTGATGATGAAGTGGCACTCACCATTATGGTGGTTATGATGGGTATTGCGGATGTCTTAATGATATCTAGAATTGGCTTAAAGATTGATATGACATCAGGATGTCCTAATGATATCCGGAATAGACTTAAAGATTGATGGGTATTGCGGATGTTCTAATAACATCCGGAATTGGCTTAGTGTCCCAGAGTCATACGGGCACGGGGCAACTCCTCAAAATTTACCTTTAAGTGTAGACTTAGTGTAAATTCGGCAAAATCTGTCATAAATCTGTCACGGATCCATCATAAATCCGTCACAAATTCCTAATAAGTGTAAATTTTAGTATAAATATGTCAATGAAATCCTTTTAATGACGGAAACAAGCATCGAAAATGTGTTTTTTTATATTAATGCAACCTTAAAAAAATTATGCAACACATGGTTTTTCTTTTTGGGTCTGTCACTGTGTCACATTTTCCCCTTGGTTTAACGGAAGATGTAACTTTTTAAGGTTAGCCTTAGACCTGGCAAAACATGACACGACATGACAACCCGACACAAAATTAGCAGATTTGAGTAAGAGATTTAATCATGTTTAAGTAAACAGGTTGACACGACATGACACGAAAATTAATGTAACAACCCAAAAACAATACTAAATTTTTTCATTTAAAAACCATTTGTTTTCATTCATTGATCGCATCAAAAGCCATCATGCATTACAGTATTCCAAAACCTCAGAGTACAAATACATCAAGTGCTTAAATCATATGGGGAGGATGTTGTGCCATCACATCGAACCCTTCCCTTGTGAGTTGGAAGTAACTAAGACCATAAACATAAACTGTAAGCATAAAGCTAAGTGGTCTTCCCAAATTACCACATACATCATACATATCATATAACAGCATGTGGCTGTATCAGGTCCGTATCAACCATCGGGTCCGTATCAATCCAAAATAACAACATATAGTTGTGTCTCCATTGGGTTCGTATTAACCCCAAGTTTGTAATGACTCCGAGCCCATATAGCTCAATACATAAATCATACAAGTACATCAAATAGCATCATACGATAACATATAGTTCTACTCATACAATATAGTGGGTCGAGCTTAGTGCCTTCGACCCACTTAAGGTGGTAAGAAGACTCACCTCACAGACAGATGAAAAGCTAAATTGACACGCTGCTTTGAAACCTACGCTACCGGTCACCTTTACGAATAATATAACCAAAACTCAGACTACCATTCAAATACCTAAATGCCCCTAGGTTAAACCCTAAGTCAAAATCCAGGTCAAAGTCAATCGAGTCGACTCAGTCAGTATGTGGGGCGTACTGTTGATCGGGGATCGGGAAGTTGACTTCGTACGCTCATTGTACCCCTCAGTATACCCTACGTACGCGGTTGCTTGCCACCCCTCTTATTAAGTGCTTAATCCTTTAAGCACTTACATCCAAACTTCAGATCTAGGCAACAAAAGATATTCTTAACCATAAAGTTTCCAACCTTATGGTATAACTGTTAGTTTAGTGTCTAAGTTAATAACTATTTTGATAGGTACTTGATCCGATGGTGCATGGTCCTTTTGGGTTGCCTTCACCAAAGCAACTTGATAGGATGAATTATAGAGAGAGAGGATTAATTATGATTTATTAATATATTATGAGAATAATATATTAAAGGAGAAATCATATTGGTTAATTAATATTAGTCAATAATTAATTAAGAATTAATTTTGTGGCTAAAAGACATTAATTAAACTTAAGGGACTAGAACTGTCAAATGTATGATAGTTGAATATTGGGCTAATGGACTCCATATTAGAGGGGTGGACGAATTCTATGGGGAAACCCATTAGAAATCGTCCTAGGCCTCTAAGGAGGGAGTCCATGGGTTGCTTAGGGCTTAAGCAGTCAAATTAGGGTTTCCTTGTTAGATAACCCTAATAGCCTCACTATTTAAGGATCCCTAGAGCACCAAAAACGTGGCTAAGAGTTTCCTTAGGGTTTCCACACGTTTTTGGGTGCCTCATCTCTTATTATTCTTCATCCTTGCTCTTGGTGTTTGTGAGTCATTAGAGGAGTGACACTTGTGACTCTAAGCTTTCTAAAGCCATTACAAGGAGGATTTGAGTTGTTATTACTATATAACAACAAAAGGTATGTATTCTAATCTTCTTGGTGAATTTCGAAAATAGTATGACTCATTAGGGTTTTATTATGTGTTCATAATGTTGTGTAACTAATAGTGAAAACATAGATCTAATTCTAGGGTTGCATGCACACATAGGATTGTTTGTATAAAATCCATCAATAACATGGCTATAAAGTCCTTAACTCCAAAAACCCTAGTCTCTTAACCCACTAAGACCATCTAGCACTTGCATGGAGGAAAACTAGTGACCAAGAACCCAACTTTATGACTTAACACCCCTTAAAACCTCTGAAAGGACAACTCAAATGCCTTGGAGTACCTTTTACTCACAAAGACCAAGTTTAGGTACTATCTAGCTTTTGCTTAAAGTTGTTTCCTTTTTGGTCCTAAAGCCTTGAGTGAAATATCACCACCTCAATGCTCTTCCCTCTACTCCAAAAGCTCTAAATGGAACAAAAAATGGCTCAACAAGCTTCACAATGCACAAACACTCTTTAGGGTTTTCAAATGAGGTGGAAGGGTGAAGATAAGAGGGTGCATGAGGCCATAAATGTGTTTAAATAGGGTCCAAACCCTAAAATTTAGGGTTTGCACCCTGGGTGCGTACAACCCTGCGTACTAAGGCGATCTGAAGTACGCTCAACGTATAAGGGTGTACCGCCTGCGTACGAGGGTGTACCCCCTGCATACTCCAACAACTCCGAAATTACGAAATTGCCATTGGGGACTAAATTATAAATAAAGCATAACTCAAAGGCTAAAACAAATACCTGAATAGTAGATGTTACAATTAAATGGTTGGGTTAGGGTCAAGACTTTCAACTCGAATATGACCCATTTAATTATATATCAATTTTTATAAATTTTATATTTTTATAAATATATTATATATTATAGACTTGTAGTGGGTGAAACTTAAAAATTAAAATTAAAATACAAACTTTTAAACTGACTTAATTTAATCTTCCTCACCACTTATACCTTTTGTTCTTAAACTCTAACTCTTTCCATTTTGCCTTCTAAACTTACTATAAATTTTATCAATTCACTTTATCAATTTCGCCTCTCTGTCTCCTACTTTCCAACCTTTAAAATGTTTAAATCCGACATGACACAACATATTTACAAGGTCAAAACCTTAACCCGAAACCCGGCAAAAAATAAATGGGTTGACACGATACGACATAATAATTAAATGGGTCGGGTTAGGGTCAAACTCTCACAACTCGTTTAATGTCTTCATGTCTTGACACGACACGAACCCGACTCGATACGACTTGTTTGTCAGGTCTAGTTAGCCATGATTACTCTTCTCTCTAGTTTATATGGAAGCTAAAAATAAACTCCTTTTTAACAAAGTGAGGTGTGCTCCTATAAAGACAGACGAACGAGATTCAAGTTTCTATTTTTAGATGGAGTACGTAAACATAGGTCTAAGCAAGGGTGGTCTACTACCGTGTACCCCTAACTCTCTCGTGCAACCCATGTTGTAAAATCTTGCGTCTGCCCCGGGTCTAAGTTAACTTCCTTAGATTTGCTCTTCTATAGGTCTAAGTAAATATAGGTCTAAGTTTCTATTCAACTAGTTGGATTTACTCTTCAATGTTAAACTATATCTTTAATTGTTGCCCTGACATCTTGCTACATTGTTTTGTTTCAATGCATCTCCATCATTCTAAAAAAAATTAATGCTTGAATTTTATAATTAATTTTTTTTACTATTTTTATCTTTTTTCACATGTGATAGCTGTACGTTGTCATTAAATAAAATTCACAAAAAACCCTTATACTTATAATTTTTTACGTTTTACACTAAGTATATTTTGCTTTTATATTATACATATTCATACCGAAAAAACAAAATTTATATATGAAAAAATGTTTAAACAAACATTGTATTTACGTTCTTTTCAAATTGTATTTTTTTTATACAATTTTTTTTCCTATGTAAACGGTTTAAAATGTAAAATTAAGTTTTTTAGAAGTATAAATACATATTTAGAGTATAGATATATTTTTTAAAAGTATAAATACATATTTTTACATTTTTTTAGAAACATTAATATGTTTTTCAGAAATATAAATACATATCTTTATGTATTTAGAAATATATCAATCAAAAATGTTTTATATGCAAAATATATATATATATATATATATATATATATATATATATATATATATATATATATATATATATATATATATATATATAAAAACTTCTATAAATGTAAAAATACATATTTATACTTCTAAGTCTATACTTCTAAATACATACATATTTATACTTCCAAAAGCATGTATTTGTACTTTTAAAATACGTAAAAATATGTGATTATACTTCTAAAAGAAATATGTTTACGTTTTTATAAGTATAACTATTTTTAGAAGTATAACATGTTTTGACGAAGTATAAATATATATTTCGACGTATTTAGAAGTATATTTCATATTAATATGTCTAGAAAACGCAGAAATACGTATTTATACTTTTAAAATGTATCGATACTTCTAAATACGTAAGAATATGTATTTATATATCTAGAAACCTATTTTTAGGTTTTAAACCGTACAAATAGACAAAAAAAAATCTTATACATAAAGAAATAGTATTTCTATAGAATGTAAATACAATATTTGTTTAAACATTTATTTTTTTCATGTATAAATATGTTTTTTTAGCATGAATATAAACATACTTAGGGTAGAAAGTAAAAAAAATTATAAATTTAAAGGTTTTCTTATGAATTTTATTTCATGGTAACCTTAAAACTATATGTAAAGAAGAAAAACAAAATATAAAAAAATTGTATGTTCAAACATTTTTATGTTCGTTAATGCATACAAGCTTACACCATTTTTTTTTTTTTTGATAAACTTGAGGGATCGTGTCAAAAGCCCTTAAAGATATTATCTGCATTTAAAGCTAAAACCTTTTTTTTTTTTTTTTTTAGAGAAAATGATTATAATAACCCTTTTTCTGAGGTTTTTCTACAAAATAGTCAAGAAATATAAAATACAAAAAATAACCATAATTTTCACAGACAACTCTGCGAAAATCGAAATGGCCTGTGGAATTTATTTTTGTTCAAAAACCTAATGACGTCGTTTTGTCATCTGCAAAAATGACATCACCTGCGAAAATCTGTAAAATGCTATATTTTTTGAAAAAGTTTGTATTATCTTGTCATATTGACCCTGAAATCAGAGACCATATTGTCAAAATAAAAAATACGTACCGCAAAAATCCATACAATGTATTCCATACAATTACTATGATAATAAAAAATATATTTAGAGCCAACTGGTATATCTTTTTTTTTGTCTAATTTTGCTAGAAATTTTTTCCAACTTGCACTTTCTATTTTTGTTAACAAAACATGAGTTTCAACATTCCAAATGAGTATGACTTGTCAGCCTCCACATTGGGAATGTGTTGTGTCAAGATATTACAAATAACAACGAAAAAACAGTCCAAACAGATTTTGTATGAAAGAGTTGCAAATGCTCAAAATACGGGAAAAAAAACTAGATTTTAGCACGCCATGTAATTTTTTGTAGATCATTTGGATTTTCATAAATGTGGCCTAAAAAAATTATAACTATTTTGGGTCACTTTTTTTTATTATTTTTTTACTATTTTATAAAAAAATAGAACTTAATAAAAACGGTTATTATTGTCATTCTCTCAAAACTTTAATTATCCTCTCTATTAAATAAAGAACTTTTTGTCACATATCACTCTCATTTATTTTGGCACATATTATTTTGTGGTTATTTTCAATTAATTTTTTTCCACGTGGCATTTTATGGTTTTTTTTTTATTTTATTAATTTCCACATAATATTTAAATATAATAATTGCAATAAATGTAATAATAAATGAATATCAATTTCATTAATTGACTTCCTTCTAATTTTAAAATTTCTAAATTAAAGTTTCATTAATTTCCTTTATTTATTTATCTAAATTATTTGTTTAATTTAAAATAAAAACAAACAATTTAATTTTAATAATTCAGTATTTTTTTCTTATAAATTCAAACTTCTCAAATGTTTAAAATTCATATTTTTTCTTTAAAATTAACTAATATAATACATAGGTCTTACACCTAGTGAATTTATGTTCATCAGTGTAATCATGCATTTTAGGTATTTCAAATACCGAAAAAGACTAAGGGCTGTTATGCTTAATATTTATGTTTTTTGGTCGAATTATAATCTATTCTTTAATTTTTATAGAGATAATGACTTGATAGGGTAAGATATTTTTTGAAATGTACACATTTAGTCATTATTCTTTTTTTCTTGTAAAATAAACTCTTATACTTTATTTTTTGTAACAATGCAGTCCTTGTGACCGGCTATACCCGGTATACCAGTCATATATGAATTTTCTTTTAGGGAAAATGACTTGATAGGGTAAGATAATTTTTGAAATGTACACATTTAGTCCTTATTTTTTTTTTGTAAAATAAACCCTTATACTTTATTAATATGTACACATTAGGTCCTTTTCACCGGATTTTACAGGTTTTGCTGATGTGGAAGTACAACTGGCACTAAATAACAATTAATTAGCTTGTCACCGGAGGTGGGTGATCCTCCAACAACAAGAAAAGGGTGGTGACCCTTCTCTTTCTTGTCTCTCTTCCTTTCGGTTGAACAACAACAGCCAAACACCATTTACCTGTTGTGTTTCTCCGATCTGTCTCTCTTTGCCTCCATCTTTGAGATATGTTGCCAGAAAAAGAAGAAAGAATCGACGAGGGGGCTACTAGAGCAACTCCTCGCCGCCAACTACTGTCTCTACTTCCTTCTGCCTCACCCTTCGACCTTGTTGTTTTTGTCATCATTCCTCCTTGCTACCAGTGATGTGTAGGAACACACAAAGGAGTCACCGGAGATCGGGGTTATCCCTCTTTTTCATGATGAATAAAAGTTGGAAAAATCTCGTTGTGGATATGTGAATGTCACCTAGGTATTTCATTTCAACAAAATAAAAGAAATGAAAAATGACTTGATAGGGTAAGATACTTTTTAAAATGTACACATTTAGTCCTTATTCTTTTTTTTTTTTGTAAAATAAACTCTTCCACGTCAGCAAAACCTGTAGAATCCGGTGAAAAGAACCTAATGTGTACATATTAATAAATGTGTACATTTTACAAGAAAAAAAGAATAAGAACTAAATGTGTACATTTTAAAAAATATCTTACCCTATCAGGTCATTATCTCATTCTCATACCCAACAACAAAAATCATAACACAAAGCCAAATCATCACCTTCTAGTTTCATGCTTAAACTTGAAGTTGTTTTTCTCGGGTTATCTCCAAATAGATTTCAAAACACCCACACAATTAAGGGTCGAAATATGACTTAAAATGCATATTAAGATCAAGTTCGATACCCAAGTCATTGATATTATCGTATGAATCCCACAACATTTATTACCATTAAAAACAAGCATTCAAATAATATATGTTTAGATAAGTCCATGGTTAAGTTCCAAATAATCATAAACTCTTTGTTTTCTCATTTTGCTATATACTTATAGCATACCAAAATAGTTTCCAATAACTTTAAGTAATTGGCATGTAACAAACTAGTAGATATAAACTCTTTGTTTTCTCATATTAATTGTGGGACCGGTTGTTATAACTTTCATAAGATAAATCAGATTTCAACAATAAATTTGTCTCCACAATTTTGGTTGTGGGACCCACTAACAGAAAACGGAATATCAAATCACGAAACATTTGTGTTCGGATCTTTATATTACTTGCTACATACATATACATTAAAATTTATATAAAGACCACAACATCATTTTCCTTGTTTCCGCTTAGATCTTGAATCAGCCCACGAAAAATACCCACAATTCGCTTCAGGATTCGATGCGGGTCCCTATAAAACCAAATTTATTAGACAACATTTTATTTTATTTTTACCCAAAACTTGTTAAATCCATCTTAATTTTATGCATAATTGCAACGTATTTACATTTTCACCCATAACAGCAACATACCTCTGCACGAGCACAAACATAAAACTGTCGACCAAAAGTGGGCCCCGCTTTCTTCACGACCCGAGAAACACATTGTTCGCCGTGACCTTTACACACAGGTATGCTTTTTTGCATGAATTCTTGAATTCTTTTCCACTCTAATAAAGCAATTTTACTCTGATCAGATTGAGATGAATTACAACCGTTGGATTCACTCTCAGATTCACTTTTATTAATCTCAGTTTCACAAACCTCAACAGCATCACTTTTTGAAGTGGTTTGAAAAAAGGACTTGAGTGAGAGCTGTGATGAATGATTCTTTTTTGGTTTTTTCTTCATTTCTGTAAAATTCATTGCATTGATTTTGATAATATCATTTGTTTGAATTGAACTTGTGGAATCAAAAACAGGTCTTTTAACTCCTTTATTATCTTCATGGGCTTTCACTTCCTCTGTTGATTGCCTTCTTGATAACATCGATACTGCAAAATGTTTCTTTTTTTAAATCTTTTGTATGTGCAAAAGACGTAAATACCCTTCTTAAGGCTTAGAAAGTTTTTATTACCAAGAGTTTGCTGACATCCTCTAACTTGAGGACAGTATCTAGTGGATAGAGGCGGAGTGTTATGTGGTTGAATGTCAGGGATTTCTTTTAAACTCATAAAGACAGGGGCATGATCGGAACCTTCCAACTTCATGCTTCCTCCTCCTTTCCATCTATAGCTGCAAGGGTAAAATAGTCATTTACTCACATTCAGACAGTTCATTCAGTCGAAAAAAGAAAAGTCTTTACGTATACAACATATTGCAGAGAGAATGACTTAATAGTAGTAAATAGCCAAGGGATGATGTGTTTGAGGCAGGGGTAAAACGGTAATTTTACCTTGGTGTGGTCCCGGGTTTCCACCGTTTGAATTGTGTTAATATATCACAATCTTTAACATGGCATGAGAAAAAGTTGTGACCTTTGAGATCCTTATTTTCATGTAAGCATGAACCACTAATTAAAATATGATCAATTCTTGAACCAAAATTGAACATTTCACCACCTGTGTTTGTTGACCAACATGTATACGCTTCTTTTCTATAAAAAAAAATTTTAAAAAAATAATATTTAAAAAGTAGTCAAGAAAAAAAAATACATCAATAATTTTTGGTCCAATGACATCAATCAGTCTGAGTCTCAGACTCTCAGTCCAGTGCAGGCTAAAAACAGTACAATCTATTCTGTCATGTCTTGTCCTATGTAAGAAACAGGGACTAAAAGTGTAAATATTAACTACAAGAGTTGTCTTAAACCTTTCAGGATGTTTTCCTCTGAACACATCGAAGAACAAGCCTCCATTTTCCACTAATAAAGATCTAAACCAGCTTCTAAACCTAATAATATTCAAAAATATAGTTTAAACTTTTTCCTTACAAGATTTAACATAAAAAAAAAAAAAAAAAAAAATACGATTATGAACTTTGGATAAAAGTAAGAATTTAGAAGCTCACTCATTATTCTCAAAATCTGGTCCAGCATCACACCTATCTATAGAAGAAGGAGCAATGTTTAAATCACCAACAACAATTATCCTCTTTCCTTTAAGCATAAAAGACTCCCATCTTTTCTATATAACAAATCAAAATAACCAATCAGAAAGAGCCAAGTGTAAATATGTATTTCATGTGTTATATTATTATTATTAAAACCTGGAGTATCTTGTAGAATGAGAGCTTGAATTCAATTCTTTCTGTGTCATCAGATGCAGCTCGAGGCCCATAAATGTTGAAAAGAACTGTAACATTTTATGCTTCAATAACATAACTTTAGAGATATTGAAAATAAATGTTATTTTGAAAAGTAATAGCATGAGACTCACCAAAATGACCATGATCAGTGATAATACAACGCCCCTCATTGTCAATTTTAAGAAGTTCATCTCTGTTAAATCCCTCAAGCCCTTCGACACATGTGAGAAGATCATGTTTTTTGGTTGTAAATCCTTTAGAATTCTCTAGAACGCCAGTGAAACCTTCTTCTGCATCAAGTGGAAGTGCAACTTCATTGCTTGAAAAAGCAGAATTTACTTTGCAAAATGTTGCAACACCTGCGTTAATAAATAAATTGATAGAAGATAACCATCAATCAACATGAATGTGGTTGGGGCATTTTAACGAACAGATTAGCTGCTTACCGGAATAACCAGTGCGGCCTTTTTCAAGAGAACGTGTGCAAGAGAAGAAGGACTCGTACCCATCTGCTGAAACTACGTCGGCTCTTAGTTCTTGTCTAGATAATTTCGTTTCCTTAAAATCCAAAAAGGAAAAGTGAAATCAGGTGATGAAGGGATCGGATAAGTATGAAATTAGGTAGAATTCATTAAGGATAAGAAATAATTTGCAGATACATTAATGGAAAGAGATGGAAAAGGGACCTGAAAGCAGATGATGTCGGAATCAAGAGAATCAAGGAGTTTACGGAGGGAGCCATACTGAGAAATTCGAGGTCTCAGTCCGTTCACGTTATACGTTGCTATCTTCATTCATAACTTAATTACTTCCTCTTCAGCGAGCAAACTCCAACCAGGCAAACCGCCATTGTTGGAGACCTAACGAGGCCTCGAAGTGAAGAATCCCCTTTCCATCAAATACGACGTCGTTTTTTTTTTTCTAATGATGTTTGGTTGTAAATGTTTGTATAAATTTTATAAAAAAGAGTAAAGACAAAATTACAAAAGTGATCGGTTTACCAAAAGTAACAAATTCAATCCCTGTTAATTATTTTTTATGCAAATGGTTCTTGTGATTTACAAAACTTGCATAAATGATCCTTTTTACTAACGTCGTTACTATTCTACCGTTAGGGAATCTGTAAGAGCATTTTCATCTTTTCAAATATAAAAGGACTGAATTCGTGCTTAACCAATTGAGTTGAATACTCTCTTGGTTTATTCTTTCTTAAAACTAATTTATATATTAACAAAAGGGAAAATGACTTATGAGGGTAACTACCTTTTATCCGTGTTCACATATTGGTAACTTCTTTTTTTTGTACATAATAAAGCAACTAACTTGTTTTAACTGTTTAAATTACACCAATATTACCAGCTAATATTTGTTTTAACCGGTAACTCAAAGGGAAAATGATTTAGGAGGGTAACTACCTCTTATCCGTGTTCACATGTTGACAACTTCTTATTTTTTGTACATAAGAAAGCAACTAACTTGTTTTAACTGTGTAACATCCCAAAAATTATGACCAAAATTTTGTATACCGAGAGAGACAGATATGTATACCGAGCGGGGTTCGATGCCAAACTGGGCCTGATGCCGAGCGGGGCCCGATGTCGGAGTATTAAATTAATGGTTTGACAATTATGGTTTTAGTATTAAATTAAAAACGAAATTTTTGTTCATGATTTTTGGGATGTTACACAGTTAAAACAAGTTAGTTGCTTTCTTATGTACAAAAAATAAGAAGTTGCCAACATGTGAACACGGATAAGAGGTAGTTACCCTTCTAAGTCATTTTCCCTTTGAGTTACCGCTTAAAACAAGTATTAGCCGGTAATATTGGTGTAATTTAAACAGTTAAAACAAGTTAGTTGCTTTATTATGTACAAAAAAAAAAAAAGTTGCCAATATGTGAACACGAATAAAAGGTAGTTACTCTCATAAGTCATTTTCCCTTTTTAAAATCGTTAAAACATAAACAATAAATAAATTAAAAAAAACATTTTTTTACATAATTTTTTTTTAAATAAAACAAAATGTATTTTAGTCGTAATATAAAAAAATAGTTTTTTACAAACAAATTGTATATATTTTTATATATTTTTTGTCTTTAAAAAATACATTTTCGTATAAAAAATACGTTTTTGTAAAAAATGTTTTTTATGTCTTTGAAATAGTAATAATTAACACTACTCATGACATAAAAAATGTATAAATTCTTTTGGGTCGCTAGTTCAAACCGTTTTTTCGGTTATATGTATTAAAAACAAATTAACAACGATTTTGTTATGTATCTAAACAATTTATACGGTTTTTTTTATTTCAAGAGTAGTGTTAATAATTGTTACTTCAAAAAGATATATCACTATGTATTTTCATCTTCATTTTAACCATACGATTTAGAATTTGCGATTAAGATTAAATACATATTTAAAAAAACATAAAAAAAAAATTGTATAAATTGTTTAGCTACATATAACCGGATATGTATATATCTTATCTAAAATATGTATTGGTCTAAATCGTATTTAAAAAAACATAAAAAAAACCGTATAAATTATTTAGATACATATAATCGAATATATATATATATATATATATATATATATATATATATATATATATATATATATCTTATTTAAAATATGTATGGTTCTAAATCGTATTTAAAAAACATAAAAAAAAAAAATCGTATAAATTGTTTAGATACATATAACCGAATATATATATATATATATATATATATATATATATATATATATATATATATATATATATATATATATATATATATATATCTTATTTAAAATATGTATGGTTCTAAATCGTATTTAAAAAACATAAAAAAAAACCGTATAAATTGTTTAGATACATAACAAACTTATTCGGTTAAAATACATATAATTGAATATGTATATACCTTATTTAAGATACGTATGGTTTTTTATATGTATTTAAAAAACATAAAAAACATATTGGTCATATATCTTATTTAAAATACATGTTTCATCTTAATCACAAGTTCTAAATCGTATGATTAAAATGAAGATGGAAAGACACAATTATATATCTTTTTGAAATAACAATTATTAACACTACTATTGACATAAAAAAATCATATAAGTTGTTTAGATAGATAACAAAATCATTGTTAATTTATTTTTAATACATATAACCAAAAAAATGGTTTCAGAACTAGCGACTTAAAAGACTTTATACATTTTTTTTATGTTATGAGTAGTTTTTATTATTACTATTTCAAAAACATAAAAAAAAAAACATTTTTTACAAAAAACGTATTTTTTATACGAAAACGTATTTTTCAAAGACAAAAAATATATATTTAACGTAAAATAAATACATAAAAATACATACAATTTGTTTGTAAAAAACTATTTTTTTATAATACGACTAAAATACATTTTGTTTTATTTAAAAAAAATTGATGTAAAAAAATGTTTTTATAATTTATTTATTATTTATGTTTTAACGATTTTATTAATATATAAATTAGTTTTAAGAAAGAATAAACCAAAAGAGCATTTAACTCAATTGGCTAAAACTTTGGTAATTTAAGGGGTGAATGATATGAGTTTGAGCCTTTTGCCTAGCAATTTAATTATTTGTTTCAAAGAAATTTCAAAAATGGTCCCTGTGGTTTAGTAAATATCACGAATTCAGTCCTTTTATACTTGAAAAGACAAAATACCCTTACAGATTCAGTCCCTAACGGCTGAATAGTAACGGCGTTAGTAAAAATGGTCATGTATGCAAGTTTTGCAAACCACAGGAGTCATTTGCATCAAAAAAAAATTAGCAGAAACTGATTTTGCTACTTTTAGCAAACCACATGGACCATTTTTGTAATTTTGTCAATAGTAAATTATATTAATGGCCTTCTAGTAATCTGTGCATTTCATTTTAACTTATTTTTTTTAGACAAAACCTCAAAAATGGTCCCTATGGTTTTCGAAAATATCAAGTTTAGTCCCTAAGTTCAAAAAACCTCACAGATGGTCCCTATGGTTTCAAAACTTTTAACATTTGGTCTTTTTCGCTAACTCCGTTAGCTTTTGGCCGTTAAATGAAGGGCAATTCTGTCATTTCACTTCCACAAGAACCATTTAAGAAGTTTTAACTTTTTTTTTTAAAAAAGAAAAATATATAATTATTTAATATTAAAGGGTCTCACCTCTCTCTCTCTTTCTCTCTCTCTCTCTCTCTCTCTTTTTCTCTCTCTTTCTTTCTCTCTCTCTCTCTCCGTTGCATCTTTTATTCCACTGTAGCCCCATTTTCCTTATTTTACATGGTCCAAATCAACGAAAAGATATCAAAATTTTGAATCTATAGCTCCAAAAGTCATGTTTCGCACCAGAGTCAGTGATTCCAAAGAAATGAACATCGGCAGGGTTATCGCTGAAAAAGGATTTGTATACGAAAAGGAATTGCATCTGACATTAATGAACTCGTTCTCATGGATTCCTCCGGCCGTTGCCTCCTCACATTCGCCGGAAGGTATGTTTGATGTTAAATTGTTAATTGTGTGTTTTTGCTCCGATTAGATTTACTTTCCACATGTCAAGGATTTCAATAACCTAAGTCTACATCAACAGTGCGAGGTTTTTTTGGGTGAGAGGATGGAAGGTGATAAGCCGATATTAGCGTGAAGAGATCTTCGATCATCAGAAAGTCAAACATAACGGTGGAGATGTTCGACGATCGTTCAGAGGAGTATCATATCGAAGGATGCTTCTCTCAGAGGAACTGCACGATATATGATTCAGCGAAGGAAACAGTGGCGGAGATCAAACGCAAAGTGAATGCGTTTCCCGAAGGAGTAACTCGGAATGTTGATTGCTAGTTGAGCAGTTCGGATAGACTGAAGGCCCTGGAGGGCGGTCCAGGTCTGCTGAAGGTTATGAGAGTGGTCCAGTTTGGCTGAAGGCATGGTAAGGCGGTCCAGTCATGCTGAAGACTTTGCATGTGTCGTTAGATCGGTGCGAGGAAATGGATTGAGTATGTCGCGATATGTTAGCGTTGCAAGGTCTGGCCCCGGATATTGATCACGATCAGTGGAGGTAGTGCATGGACTTGAGAGTCTTCGTGAGTGGATTCAGAGTATGTATGGTGCAGGGGATAGCGGTTATGCCATAATGAAATGGTGTAGTATTGGGTGAGCACCGTGGCACTTGTGGTAGTGTCAAGGCAGCCAAGTGGATCTCCTTGGTAAGGAAAAAGAAAAGGAATGTAGCTCCGAGGGGGAGTGTAAGTCATGGAAGTGAAATCAGTAGTGCGAGGTTATGACTGAGGTGTTTCAATTATGGTTATTGTGCAGTGTGTGCGGCGGTGATATGGAATCACATCCGGTTTGGATGTCTGCCGAGGTCACGGAAGGAAATTCGAGGGTTTAAAGCCAAGAGGCTCGTAAGGGATGCAGGGATGGAGTTTTGGATTCCCAGCTTGATTTCGGTGAAGGAATTGTGTAGTAGTGGTGAAACAACCCCAAAAATATGACCCAAAAATTTCGTTTTTCGATATAATCAAAACCATAATCAGAGTGTCATATAATAAAACCATACGTGATGTATTCCAACATAATAGAAAACACTGTGCGGAAACTGTATCATACTACGGCAAATCAAAACAAACTAAATCAATCCCAGGCTAAAAGCTAAAGCTGTGGTGTGTGCGATGCCGTCACCCCGAGCTCCTCCCTTTGCTTGCGGAAGTACCTGAAACCAAAACTGAAACTGTAAGCACGAAGCTTAGTGAGCTCCCCCAAACTACCACATACCATACAATAACATATGAACACATATTGGGCCTTGCCCACTGCATCGGGCCGAAGCCCGGAAACTGCATCGGACCGAAGTCCGGAACTGACCGGGACCTTGTCCCCTGCATCGGACCGAAGTCCGGAACTAACTGCATCGGACCGAAGTCCGGAACTGACTGGGACCTTGTCCCCTGCATCGGACCGAAGTCCGGAACTAACTGCATTGGACCAATGTCCGGAACTAACTGCATCGGACCGAAGTCCGGAACTGACTGACTGAACATGGCATAGCATAACACATCAACTAGCATAAACACATATACGGCATACTACATCGGGCCGTAGCCCGGAACACATAATACTTAACGCATAAAACATAGCACACAAATCCTGTTCGAGCCACGAAGGCATCGAACATTCTAGCTACTGCATCGGACCTAAATCCGGAAACTACTGCTAACTGAACGGGCCGGCATTGTGGCCTTAGACCCGTTCCTACTGGAAGGAAACTCACCTCGTAAGCTGGCTGCTGAGTGTGTGGCTTGGGAAGCTAACGGCTGCTGCTCCTGAATCTCCTCGGCTACAAGTCCATAAACACACTCAATCAAATACTAAACACTGCACTTGGGGTAAAATGACTCTTTTACCCTTGGTCAAAGTTACTCTTATTTGGACTGACTCGCCGAGTTGGGCCACCCAACTCGCCGAGTCCTACTCTCACTTTTCACTCTTACTCGCTGCTACTCGTCGAGTCTGGCATCGACTCGACGAGTACCCTCTTGATCCAAGAACTCAGACAATCTTCATCCGACTCGCCGAACCGGATGAACAAACTCGACGAGTTGTTCTTGATCTTAAGGAGATTGCCTTGGACTCGCCGAGTTGATGAACAACTCGCCGAGTCCCTCCATCACTGAGTTTACCCTCAACTCGCTGAGTCCACTCTCTAGCTCACTGGGTTCACTCGACACTGGTAAAAATGAAGGAATCGGGGACTCGCGACCCAACTCGCCGAGTCGTTCTTCCCGACTCGCCGAGTTGCCGCCATGCAACTGATTTTTACTCGATTTTGTTTGAATCCAACACATACAATTGATAGATCTGGGTCCAATAAGCTGATTTACCACGTAAAGTTTCCAACTTTACGTGTACAACCTCATGAATAAGGGAAATAAGGCTAAAAGATGCATAAAATGGGTAGATCTATGGTTAATATGCAAAGTAACTCCAAAAAGGCAGTAGATCTAGGCTCTACAACACCCAATCATTCAGATCTAAAGATATCTCGGCCTATTAAGGTATTCATGCAAACATAAGGCTTGGAACAAGCATCAACTAGATCTTAGAAGAGCTTTAATGGAGGTTTAAAGCATATAACAAGAGGGGAAATCCGAAAATACCTCAAATAACTCAGATTTGCCCTTGGATCTTTGCACTACACCTCTTTTCCTTGCTCCTTTCTTCTTCTCCTTCTTCAAACCTTCACAAAATGGAACAAAACACTTAGCTCACACAAGGGAGGATTAGGGTTCTTTCTCACAGTGTTCTCAGGGTGAGGGAGGCGAGAATGGGGGCTATAAGGTGGTTTAAATGGTGGGCAACCCGGGGATTTAGGGTTTCACCCAGACGGATGGACTCGCCGAGTCAGGGATATGGACTCGCCGAGTCCCCGTCTCACGCGTGCTCGAAGTCGCGACCCTACTCGGCGAGTCAGGCTAGGACTCGCCGAGTCCCTCTTGAAAACTTACAACAATTACCAATGAATTAACGTACCGGGAACGGGTCGTTACAATTCTCCCCCACTTGTCTCAGACTTCGTCCTCGAAGTCTGCTACGGCTGGATCTGCAAAAATTTCCGGGTAGTGCGCTCTCATCTCCTCCTCAGCCTCCCACGTCCATTCAGACCCCTTCCGGTGCTGCCACTGCACCTTTACTAGCTGAATTTCCTTGTTCCTCAAGGTCTTGATCTTCCGTTCCAGAATCGCGACCGGTTTCTCAATATAATTCAGACCGCTATCAACCTGGATATCCTCTAAGGGAACGACTGCCGTCTCATCCACCAAACACTTCCTTAAATGCGACACGTGGAAGGTGTTGTGTATCTGACTAAGCTCCTCAGGGAGATCTAACCGATAAGCAACCCGACCCACCCGGGCCAAAACCCTGAAAGGACCAATAAATCTGGGGCCCAATTTGCCCCTCTTCCGGAACCTGATGACACCTTTCCAAGGTGAGACTTTCAGAAGAACCATATCGCCCACCTGGAACTCCAAGTCTGAACGCCTACTGTCGGCGTAGCTCTTCTGCCGACTCTGCGCAGTCTGCAACCTACTACGGATCTGCTGGATCAACTCAGTCGTCTTGAGCACCACTTCGGTGCTCCCTATGACTCGCTGACCGACCTCGCCCCAACAAATTGGGGTCCTGCACTTCCTGCCATATAACATCTCAAAAGGAGGTCGATCAATGCTCGCATGATAACTGTTGTTATACGAGAATTCCGCTAACGGAAGATACGTATCCCAACTGCCCCCAAAATCTAGAACACATGCCCTAAGCATGTCCACAAGAGTCTGAATCGTCCTCTCGCTCTGCCCGTCTGTCTGAGGATGAAAAGCGGTGCTGAAATGGAGACGAGTACCCATCTTGTCGTGGAACCGCTTCCAGAATCTGGACGTGAATCGAACATCTCGGTCCGACACCACCGATACTGGCACCCCATGACATGCCACAATCTCCCGCACATAGATATCGGCTAACTTTTCCGCCGATATACCCTCCTGAATCGGAATAAAATGGGCACTCTTCGTCAACCGATCCACTACTACCCATATCGAGTCCACTCCACGTGCGGTCCTGGGGAGTTTGGTGACAAAATCCATGGTGATATCCTCCCATTTCCACACGGGAATGTCTAACGGCTGCATCTTGCCGTGAGGTCTCTGGTGCTCCACCTTGACCTTCCAGCAGGTCAAACATCTCTCAACATACCAAGCGATGTCCCGCTTCATGCAGGGCCACCAATAATCAGGTCGAAGATCTCGATACATCTTCGTCGCTCCTGGGTGGATAGAAAATCGAGACTTATGAGCCTCGTCCATCAATACTTGCCGTACCCCACCCCAGTACGGTACCCACACCCTACCATGAAGCGTCAACAAACCCCGACTGTCGTAATCAAATGAAGCTACTCGGCCCACTATCCTCTCACACTTCTGCCTCTCCTCCTTGAGGCCCTCCATCTGAGCCTCCTTGATCCGCTCCAACAACGGAGTGATCACTGTCATCCTCATACACAGACCTCTGATAGGGGCCGTCGACACTTTGCGGCTCAGGGCGTCGGCCACCACATTGGCCTTCCCTGGATGATAACGGATCTCACAGTCATAGTCCTTCAGCACGTCTAACCATCTCCTCTGCCTCATGTTCAAACTCGGCTGATCCATAAGATATCGCAAACTCTTGTGATCCGTGTATATAGTACAACGGACCCCATAAAGGTAATGTCTCCAAATCTTGAGGGCAAATACAACTGCCCCCAGCTCCAAGTCGTGGGTAGGATAATTAGCCTCGTGAGGCTTCAACTGTCTCGAGGCATAAGCTACCACATGGCCTCGCTGCATCAATACTGCTCCCATACCTGTGATCGAAGCATCACAACAGACTACGAAATCCTCTACTCCCTCTGGCAAGGTAAGGATCGGAGCCTCGCACAATCTCTGCCTGAGAGTCTCGAACGCCGCCTGCTGCTCAGGCCCCCAACGAAAAACCACCGACTTCTTGGTTAGTCGGGTGAGCGGCACTGCTATCTTGGAGAAGTCCTGAATAAATCTCCGATAATACCCTGCCAACCCCAGGAAGCTCCGAATCTCTGATGGAGACCTCGGGACCTCCCACTGCATCACGGCCTCAATCTTGGCCGGATCTACCAAAATACCCTTCTGGTTGACGAGATGACCAAGAAACTGCACCTCGCGCAACCAGAACTCACACTTGGAGAACTTTGCGAAAAGTCTCTCCCTCCTCAAAGTCTCCAACACCTCCCGCAGGTGCTCCTCGTGCTGCCCCTGTGTCTTGGAATACACCAAGATGTCATCTATAAACACTATCACCGACCGATCCAGCATCAGTCTGCACACGCGGTTCATGAGATCCATGAACGCGGCTGGGGCATTGGTGAGCCCAAATGGCATCACCACGAACTCATAATGACTATACCGGGTCCTGAAAGCAGTCTTCTGTACATCCTCATCTCTAACCCTCATCTGATGATAACCGGAGCGTAGATCGATCTTGGAGAACCAAGACGCTCCCTGAAGCTGATCAAACAAGTCATCTATCCTCGGAAGTGGGTAACGGTTCTTCACCGTTACTTTGTTCAACTCCCGATAATCAATGCACATACGATGCGACCATCCTTCTTCCTCACAAATAAGATCGGCGCTCCCCAAGGCGAACTGCTCGGCCGAATGAAACCCTTGTCTAACAGCTCCTGAAGCTGTGTAGACAACTCCTGCATCTCAGGGGGAGCAAGTCGATACGGTGCTTTGGCTATTGAAGCCGCACCAGGAACTAGGTCGATCCTGAACTCAACCTGCCTCTCTGGAGGTATCCCCGGCAAATCCTCGGGAAACACATCCGGGTAGTCACGAACAATAGGAACATCATCAATCGTCGTCTTGCCCTTCTCCCGGGCATCCAAGATGTAAGCTACAAAACCGGCGCAACCTTGCTGAACATAGCGCCTCGCCCTTGCGGCGGAACAAAAGGTCGGTCCTCGCTGGGGCCTCTCGCCCTGAATCACTATGTCTCCCCCACTGGGAGTGCGAACCCTCACTAGCTGAAGCTCACAATCAATCACCGCCCCATTGGGGCTAAGCCAATCCATGCCCACAATTACTTTATTCCCACACAGGGGAATAGGAACCAGGTCCACTGAAAACTGCTCATCAAATATATGAAGGGAACACCCTCTATGTACTCTGCCGACCCTCACGGTCCTATCATCTGCTATCTCAACCTCTAATGGACAATCCAACTCCCCTGGAGCTCTGCTAAATCTCTTGCTAAGCGCAAGCGATACAAATGATCGGGTAGCCCCCGAATCGAACAATACCAAAGCAGGGATGCCGTTCACCAAGAACGACCCTAAATAAAACATATCATCAAGTAATATTCAAACGATATTATAACAATTAAGAGATGGAGGAAAGATACATACCCGTCACCACATCAGGAGTCGCTCGCGCCTCCTCTGCTGTCATCTGAAATGCCCTGCTCTTCGCCACTGGCGCATCAGATCGGCCCTGCCGGCCATCCGTAATCCTCAAGGTGGCAGGGGCAGGTGCAACCACCTTCCCTGCTGCAGCTAAACTGGGACACTGGGACCTTTTATGTCCCCTCTGATTGCACTGAAAGCAAATCAGATCTGATGCTGTAACCGTAGTAGCAGGGGCCGTACAATCCCTACTCAAATGCCCAGTCCGACCGCACTTGTAGCAGCCGGAACTCCCTGCCTTGCACGCCCCCTCGTGCAATCTCCCACACTTGCCACACCGACCGTGGCTCTGCTGACCCCTAGACTTGTGATCTGAAACCTTGGGCTTTTTGCCCACACTGCCTGAACCCGAAACCGCCTCCGGTTTCCTCTTCTTCTCCATCTCGAGATCAATCTACCTCTCTCTAGCTCTGGCAATCATGTCGTCCAGCGTTTTACAACTGGACCGGCTCACAAACATGCGGATGTCACTCCGCAACATCTCATGATAACGGGCCTTCTTCATCTCCTCATCGGCTGCATACTATGGAACAAGAAGAGCCCTCTCCCTGAACTTGGCGGTGATCTCCGCCACTGTCTCTGTAGTCTGGGTAAGGTCCTGGAACTCCCTAGCTAACTGCTGCACCTCAATGACCGGTGCAAACTCCGCCCTGAACCTGGTAGAGAAATCAGCCCAGGTCATGGCATCCAATGCCGCATCATCCCCGATGGCATGTCCGACCTCCTCCCACCAATCCCGTGCCCTGTCCTTCAGGAGACAGGACGCCAATCTGACCTTGTCCCCCTCGGGACACCTGCTAGTGCGGAAAGCGTTGGCCACATCCGCCAACCATCTAGTACTCGCTATGGGGTCCCGCGCCCCATGATAGTCTAGAGCCCCGCATGCCCTGAACTCCCTGAACGTAAGTGTGCGCGACCCCATCATGGCCGCCATCTCAGCACGGAAAGTACTCAATCTCTCATCCATCAGCTCTAAAATACCCTCCTTGATCGAACCGAAGATCACAGGAGTCTGCTCCAGTATGATGCGGGTAACCTCAGAAGAAAGGAACTCTCTAGTCTGCTCATCCATCTGCCCGACCTCCGGACCTGATCCCGATCCTGATCCCCCTCCGGCATCTGAGCTGCCGACTGCTGGTCTCGGACGCAAAACTACCATTCTGAAACGTATCATAACAACATCAGAACACTGAAATATCTCAAGGGATCATGACACTGCTACTAGCTTCCCGGTCTTGTCTTGGCCTTCCTTGATTCGAGTACGGATCCTCTGCTTTCAGTAGTACGGGCCCATACTACCTTCCACATCTATCCGTACTTTCCTCAAGAACTGCCTTGACTCCACCAAGTCACTTCTACTACTGCTATTCTCTGCTACTCTCATCCTAGGCTTACCCTAGGGAAACCTCAAGCTTAACACGACTGGTCCTCAGCTGCTGTAGGTCTCCTCATAATGCCAGTTAGCCACCACCTAAACACCATCACATGTGATGAGGATCAGATAATCCTTCAAGTAAAAGATCCGTCCCTACAACGGTTGGACTCAAACAAGAGCTGCGCAATAGGGCCAGTTCCAGCACTCTGGGATTATTCAAACCTGATCACATGTGGTGTGACGTGTTCACCTAATGGCTAACTCCCACTACTCAGAACCCCACAAAGCACGAAGCAAGCAGCATTCGGACAAGGGAACCAGACTCAAGCAAAACTATCCTCGTAACAAGAAACGGCACTAGCATAGGATGCTAAGCTCATACTATCAGGCATAACCTAAACAGGCTATCCTACTGCTGTCTACTCAATTCTAGCATGCAATACTCATAAAGCTGTAACACATAAGCAGGCACATAAGGCATTCTCCTAGATCCTTAGCCCTATACTAGCATGCTGTTCTACTGAAACTGAAACTGAACAAATAACTTGTATGGGTAATTTGGGAGTACTTACTTGAGCTCGGCTGACCGCATGCACACACCTTTATCTTGTTAAAAACAATTCTTTCTTTCTAAGTGCTTTCAAAATTCTTTTTGTAAAACATTTTTATTTTACTAAAAGCTTTTATTTCCCTTAGTTTAAGTTCAGGTACACCTGGAAGTGTATCCGAATCCCTCAAACCAGGGCTCTGATACTAACTTGAAACAACCCCAAAAATACGACCCAAAAATTTCGTTTTTCGATATAATCAAAACCATAATCAGAGTGTCATATAATAAAACCATACGTGATGTATTCCAACATAATAGAAAACACTGTGCGGAAACTGTATCATACTACGGCAAATCAAAACAAACTAAATCAATCCCAGGCTAAAAGCTAAAGCTGTGGTGTGTGCGATGCCGTCACCCCGAGCTCCTCCCTTTGCTTGCGGAAGTACCTGAAACCAAAACTGAAACTGTAAGCACGAAGCTTAGTGAGCTCCCCCAAACTACCACATACCATACAATAACATATGAACACATATTGGGCCTTGCCCACTGCATCGGGCCGAAGCCCGGAAACTGCATCGGACCGAAGTCCGGAACTGACCGGGACCTTGTCCCCTGCATCGGACCGAAGTCCGGAACTAACTGCATCGGACCGAAGTCCGGAACTGACTGGGACCTTGTCCCCTGCATCGGATCGAAGTCCGGAACTAACTGCATCGGACCGAAGTCCGGAACTAACTGCATCGGACCAATATCCGGAACTAACTGCATCGGACCGAAGTCCGGAACTGACTGACTGAACATGGCATAGCATAACACATCAACTAGCATAAACACATATACGGCATACTACATCGGGCCGTAGCCCGGAACACATAATACTTAACGCATAAAACATAGCACACAAATCCTGTTCGAGCCACGAAGGCATCGAACCTTCTAGCTACTGCATCGGACCTAAATCCGGAAACCACTGCTAACTGAACGGGCCGGCATTGTGGCCTTAGACCCATTCCTACTGGAAGGAAACTCACCTCGTAAGCTGGCTGCTGAGTGTGTGGCTCGGGAAGCTAACGGCTGCTGCTCCTGAATCTCCTCGGCTACAAGTCCATAAACACACTCAATCAAATACTAAACACTGCACTTGGGGTAAAATGACTCTTTTACCCTTGGTCAAAGTTACTCTTATTTGGACTAACTCGCCGAGTTGGGCCACCCAACTCGCCGAGTCCTACTCTCACTTTTCACTTTTACTCGTTGCTACTCGTCGAGTCTGGCATCGACTCGACGAGTACCCTCTTGATCCAAGAACTCAGACAATCTTCATCCGACTCGCCGAGCCGGATGAACAAACTCGACGAGTTGTTCTTGATCTTAAGGAGATTGCCTTGGACTCGCCGAGTTGATGAACAACTCACCGAGTCCCTCCATCACTGAGTTTACCCTCAACTCGCTGAGTCCACTCTCTAGCTCACTGGGTTCACTCGACACTGGTAAAAATGAAGGAATCGGGGACTCGCGACCCAACTCGCCGAGTCGTTCTTCCCGACTCGCCGAGTTGCCGCCATGCAACTGATTTTTACTCGATTTTGTTTGAATCCAACACATACAATTGATAGATCTGGGTCCAATAAGCTGATTTACCACGTAAAGTTTCCAACTTTACGTGTACAACCTCATGAATAAGGGAAATAAGGCTAAAAGATGCATAAAATGGGTAGATCTATGGTTAATATGCAAAGTAACTCCAAAAAGGCAGTAGATCTAGGCTCTACAACACCCAATCATTCAGATCTAAAGATATCTCGGCCTATTAAGGTATTCATGCAAACATAAGGCTTGGAACAAGCATCAACTAGATCTTAGAAGAGCTTTAATGGAGGTTTAAAGCATATAACAAGAGGGGAAATCCGAAAATACCTCAAATAACTCAGATTTGCCCTTGGATCTTTGCACTACACCTCTTCTCCTTGCTCCTTTCTTTTTCTCCTTCTTCAAACCTTCACAAAATGGCACAAAACACTTAGCTCACACAAGGGAGGATTAGGGTTCTTTCTCACAGTGTTCTCAGGGTGAGGGAGGCGAGAATGGGGGCTATAAGGTGGTTTAAATGGTGGGCAACCCGGGGATTTAGGGTTTCACCCAGACGGATGGACTCGCCGAGTCAGGGATATGGACTCGCCGAGTCCCCGTCTCACGCGTGCTCGAAGTCGCGACCCTACTCGGCGAGTCAGGCTAGGACTCGCCGAGTCCCTCTTGAAAACTTACAACAATTACCAATGAATTAACGTACCGGGAACGGGTCGTTACAAGTGGTTAATCCTGAGGGATGTTTTAAGGGTCGTCAGTGTGATGAGTTTTCCTAACCTGAGGGTGCTAGAGCTAGTTCAACATGTGCATGTGATTGCAAGAGGAGAACTTATGGGAGTTGCTCTGAAGAATGTATCTTTATGTTAGTATGGAATGGATAGAGTTGGACTCGGATCGGGAATCCGGTGGTGCATAGTTATTTATAGCTCATATGGGTCGAGTGATGGTTGTGATTTGGAGCAGTGTTGCATCATGGGTGGTACTCAATTGTTAGGTGTGGTTATCAGAGGGTAAAGTCGGTAGCCAGCTTGTGACGGTGGTCAGGACACCGCGAGAAAGGAGAAAGTGAGTTTCTGGTTTCCATGGTTGTGCTTTGAGGAGCCTGGTTGGGTTAATGTCAGGAGTTGTAATGCGAGAGAATTTCTAGAGTTGAGTTGCCGCAGACTTCGAGGACGAAGCCTAATTTAAGTGGGGGAGAATTGTAACATCCCGAAATATCAAGAGTAGAGTTGAAGGGCTAAAAGTGTAATTTTGAAGGGGCAACTCGCCGAGTCCATGGGTGGACTCGGCGAGTAGAGTCGCGACTCAGGTCGCGTGTTAAGTGGCCAACTTGGCGAGTCCAAGGCTGGACTCGGCGAGTAGGCGCTGTGTGAAGAAAACCCTAAATTCAGGGGATGAGCCCTATATAAAGGACATTATACCCTCTCCCCAGCCTCCTTACCTTCCCTTGAAGTCCAGAAACCCTAGATATGCGTTTGTAAAGGTTTTGAGTGCATTTGAGCCTTGGAGAAGGAAGTTGGAAGAAGATCTTGGAGAGTTAGGAGGCTTGGAGCAAGGGGCTTTGCTTAGATTTGGATTCCTTGCTGTTGGGGGGCTTCATTTTGAGGTAATATCTCATTCTTTGGGCTGCTATTCTTTTAGATTCATCATTTTGGGTTACATGGGAAGTTTGGCTTGTGGTATATAGAGTTTGAAGGTTAGATCTGAGGTTGCTACCTCAGATCTGGAATGGAGAGGGTCTAGAGTGCATTAAAGTCCCTGTTAATGAGTGATTGGTGAAGCTATCTTGTCCCAAACCTTAGCCTAGAGTGTAAAATGCCTAGATCTCTTTGGATTCACGTAAAGTTTGCCACTTTACGTGATAGATGGGTTGTAGAAGGGTAGATTTATGTTTTGGATCATCTGCATGGCCTGGAAAGCTTCTGTATGGGTTAAGATCTAGCGGTACTCGGCGAGTACCAAAGGTGTACTCGGCGAGTTGCTTGAAGATGGAATGGAACTCGGCGAGTTGGAAGAACAACTCAGCGAGTAGGTTGAAGATAGCCTTGGACTCGGCGAGTCTGGTCGTGAGGTCCTAATATTCTTCTGGTTGAGTCATGAATTAGCGAGTCAAGAGAGGACTCGGTGAGTTGAGTGTGAGGGGACTCAGAGTTACGAGACTCGGCGAGTCTCGGGGTGACTCGGCGAGTTGAATCGCTGATTGGGGAAGTTCTAAGCATGGGGACTCGACGAGTCATTGGGTTGACTTGGCGAGTAGAGTCAGTTAGGAGGTTGACTTTGACTTTGACTTTGACCAAGGGTTGAGCAGTTGACTTCCAGGGGTAATTTGGTAATTATTGGATTCAGTCTTTGGGTATTGACAGTGGTGGAGTTCAGGTCGGAGGTTGCAACAGCGTGATCTTATCCTTTTCAGTCAGCAGTTGCGAGGTGAGTTATCCTCACTATATCAACAGGGTCTAAGGCACCAAGGCCGGCCCTTTATCGGATTGTAATCCGGGTATTGTTGTTATGTTGCTGTTTTACTATGTTTGCATCCTGGTAGTTAGGATGGTATTCGTTAGAGACCTGGTTAAGGTCGGTATCCTGGTATATAGGATGATGCTATGCTAGTGACCAGTTAGGTCGGTATCCTGCTTAGAGTATGTTGTGTTACGTGATCTGCTAGATCGGTTTGATTGAATATGAATTGTTATATGATTGTATGTTTATGTGCACATGGTTGTTTGACTGGGTTTGGGTTGAGGCGGGACCTGCTTTGTGCTGTAGGCCAACATACCCAGGGTGGACTGGTTGTTCCGAAGGCCCAGCGAGCGGTTCGGATAGGCTGTAGGCCCTACGAGGGTGGACCAGACGTGCTGAGGCTCGGAGAGTGGACCAGGCCGACTGAAGGCCCGGTGCAGGCGGACCAGTCATATTGTAGACTCAGAGAATGGACCAGGTGGATTGAAGGTCCGATGCGGGCGGACCAACCACCCTGCAGACTCGATGTATATGGCTAGTTGTGGAGGGTGGACCAGGTGGACTGTTGGCCGGTGCGGCGGACCAGTCACACAGCAGACCCGATATGCATGGTTGTTCTGTGATTCGTTATGATATAGCATGTTATGTGTACGGTATATGTGGTTGGTATTTTGGGGGTATCTCACTAAGCTTTCGGGCTTACAGTTGTGGTTTAATGTTTTTCAGGTTCTTCAGGAGACCGTGGCAAGGCAAAGGCGTGATCATACCGCTCCTCGTGTTTATGTTTTATGATATGGACCTGGGAATACTCTGATAATAAATGTATTGAAAACCTTTTTGTAATAACTTAATGAATTGGGATGTTTTTGAAAAGTTTAAATTTTGTTGAAATTTTTGGTCGTTACAGCGGAGGTGGGGTGTGTTTTTGATCGATCTCTCTGGAGGTAAATTAAACCCTTAGAGGGTCGTAGGAGATTGATCTCTCCGCCCCTCCTTGCGATTCGATCAATCATCACCAGACCATTTTTCTACTGCCTGTTCGTCTTCTTCGATCTGAGTTAGCGAAAAAAGTCCTTTCCCCTTATTTGTGTTGGAGAGAGACAGAGAGAGAGAGAGAGAGAGAGGTGGGAACCTTTAATATTAAATAATTATATTTTTTTTCTTTTTTTTTTTAAAAAAATAAGTTAAAACTTCATAAATGGTCCTTATGGAAGTGAAATGACAGAATTGTCCTTCACTTAACGGTCAAAAGCTAACGGAGTTAGCGAAAATGACCAAATGTTAAAAGTTTTGAAATCACAGCGACCATCTGTGAGGTTTTTTGAACTTAGAAACTAAACTTGATATTTTCGAAAACCACAGGGACTATTTTTGAAGTTTTGTCTTTTTTTTTTTTTAAGTTGGATCATTTTTGTTGTTTATTTTTTTACATGGTTGGTTGGTCTTTGTTGTCCTTAAAAAGATTATTTTATCATTAATATATTTTTTTAATAATTTTATTTATTACATAATTATTTATATTATTAATTTATTAAAAAATCGACAATAATTTGAAGGTCCCACATCACAATTATCCCTATCTTGATTTCTTTTTCTTTATGTCAAACCCGAAGGATCTCTATCTCTTTATTCTTTTATGTCATCGACAACGGTCTTTTATTACCACCTTCTTGACGTTTGGCGTCACCATTGGAAGAGGGATATCACCAGCAATGTGGTCCTATAGGTATGTAATAGCTAGTTGTTGACAGCTCCGTCTAATGTGTACTCGGGAAAGCATGTTGCAAAAAGAAGACAAAAGCTAGGTTAGAAAGTCCTACTAAGGGATGAACCTTGATATTTCTCTTTGATGCCTAAGCTATATGTTGATTGAATTTATAGGTAAAATTGCTCAAGTTCGAGAGTAAAGTCGCACCTTATCGATACGTCTTCAAAGGCTTTTATAAGCATCTCGATGTTCTTTTCTACAAGGTTCTACCCAGTAGCTTGCATTGCCCGGGTAGAGATAGATATGTGGTTCGTACTGATTGATACTTTGTTGGGATCTTTGTAGTTGTGCGTAATTTCTGGGATATGTCTTTTTGGGAAACTTTGTCCATCATGTATCGATATTGTCTTATGGTTTGATTATTTTGGACAGCTGTGTTTTGTCGCTTACTGATTTGTTGTACCTAGGTAGGTATAGGTTAGATTGGCCGACCCAGGTACACCATTAATGACTCAAATGCCCTCACTCATTAACCTCATTGACTCACCAAACCATTTTTCATTATCCACTGGACCATTGACAACCTCAAATTCCACTTTTCTCACCACCGGCAAGCGCCTCCCCCATCTCCCCATGTCGGACACCATCAACCCTTATATTTTGTTCCAAACTCCAACCACCCCTCTCTTCCATCTAGCATCTAAAAATAAAAAAAATAAAAACAAAAAACTCTTCACCATTTGTAACCTAAAAACTTCGATTATCTCTTCCCCCACACAACGTTTACTACCAACTTCGACAACTACTTCGATTGAAGCTTTAGTCACACTCATGTCTTCTGTTGACGTCTAGTTCCTATTGATTAAGAACATTTTCATGTTTTTTAGTGTTTTAAATCTGTAGGGGATTAAGAATTATATATGACCATCGTAAACAACAAAGATTTCCATCTTATCATTAAATATGTTAAACCATATCATATTTATATATGTTAAATATGTTAAACCATATCATATAAAATAGCTATATATGTTAAATATGTTAAACCATATCATATAAAATAGCATTTAGAAATGATGCGGTGGAAAACATGACATAATGTCATTAAATATGTTAAACCATATCATATAAAAAAAGCATTTGGAAGATGTTACAATTGACCCAAGAAAAAAAAAAATTAAAGTTGCGAGATCCACCAAAACATATTTGGTCACCAACCTTTCTTTTACATAATTTATCATTAAATTAAATGTTATGGAATCTTTTCATTAAAAAACAAAAGTTGAAATGTAATATATGTGATGAATTTTTTAACCGATGTAATTTGTTTTGTAAAAAATGATTTTTTAATAACATTATATTAGTAGTTTTATATCGAACTGTAATTTACCTAAGTAAGTTAAACATGAAAAGGTAAGAAGAAACGTAAAAAAGAAATAAGTTCACGAAGAAAATTGTAGAGTTTTATAATTTAAAAAAAAAAAAAGTTAATTAAAAGTTGTAAAATATTTATAAAAAACTGGTAAGACAAGTTAAAAAATTTTGAAAAAAAAATTTGTAAGAAATATAACAGTGTTTTGAACAAAAGAAAATATTTTCTTAAACTAAAGTCATATAAAAAATGTTAGTAACCAAGAAAAATAATTCGTTACTTTATAATACATTAATCCATTAGAAAATTCAATAAAAACCATTTGGATTGGCTATTATTAGTTAAAACTAGCAAAAAAAAACACAGACTTCGTTTCGGGCTGTTTTTGGTGTTTTTTATAAAAAAATGTAAAAAGTTTCACTGTAAGGACCAAAAGTGTTAAAATGGCTAAAGAATTAAAGGGGTTGAAATTAACAAGTTTTTAAAAAGGAGACCAAAATTATCAATTCCTTAAATGTTACATTTTTAACGGCAAAATAATACACAAAATAGTACTCTAAATTGATTATTTTTTAATTTTTATTTTTTTAAAGTGAACTTCCCTAACGTGGATTTCCAAACCTACATTCGCATACCAACTATATCAATATTCCAATATTAGGAAAATAAGGTTATTTTTATGTCTTAAAATAACTGTAAACGAACTTACGTAGTAGTCAAACGGGTTGAGTACATTTTCAGCCTACATGGCATGTGAACACCGTAGTGAACACCACCCCCTTCAAGTTCTTAGGATCTGATTCGTAAGCAATATAATTAGGTGATGTTGATAGATAGATAGAAGCGGTTGCAGAGGCTGATCGCGGCAGCAGAGAGACGATTCAATCGCTAACGTATTGTTGTGTGTTATCTCCTGTGTGGGCAATAGAAACTCAAAGGAAAAAACACCATGTAGATAGTAGCTCTGGACCTGAACGGACGTGGAGTGGGTTCAAAGCAGTGGAATGAGTAAATAGATCAGAAAAGAATGACGGTGCACAAGGATCCAGAAGGAATGACTGACCCAATACAAATAATATAAAAAGGAATGAAATTACAATTTCAAGAAAAAACCGAGCAATACCATCGATATGTATTGAACTTTATGTAGTTTTATAAAAATGAAAAAAAGAAATTCCAAAATAGTTATATGCAAAATAGATTGACCAATTATGTCAAACACTTTAGTTAAAAAAAAAATGAAAAAAAGAAATTCCAAAATGGTTAATAGGCAAAATAGAAGGATCAATTATGTCAAACCCTTATCAACTTTAGTCTTCCTAAGGAAACCTAAAATAATATATATATATATATATATATATATATATATATATATATATATATATATATATATATATATATATATTAAACACTTATATAAATATAAAATTAATAATAGAAATATAAGATTAATAGTAATAGTAAGGGTGTTTGAGATTATCTTTCAAAACAACTTATTAATTTATTGGTTTTTTGAAAAATAAATAAATAAATGTTTAACAAACTAAAAGTATTTTTTTTTTCAAAAAAGAACTTCAAAATAGATTTTCCATTAGCTTTAAAGGACAAAAATATTTTTTCAAAATAGATTTTTGTTATTTAACTTCTTTATTTTCATTTATTTTTATTTTCTAGTCAAGACATAACTTGGTTATATATATATATATATATATATATATATATATATATATGAAAAAAACTAAAAAAAAAATACGAAAAACATTAAAAAAACGAACAAAATACGAAAAATATTTTAAAAAATGAGAAAAAAAATATAAAACCAAGTTTAGTTTCGAGTAAAAAATAAAAAAATAATAAAAATAAAGAAGTTAAAAAACATAAAACTGAGTTTTAGACATATCGTGCATTTTTTTGCAAATTACAAGGATCAAATTTAAACTTTAAACTGAATTTTAGTACTGATTTTGCAAAAAAGATATAGAGTTAAACATCAAACTTATTAAATGGACTAAAGTGATAATTGTACGTTCTATTTGTGGCCAGAGCGAACAAAAAAAATAATATAACTTTTCTCATTTACGTGTGAAATTTTTTGGTTTTATGGTATTTGTCCAACTTTCAAAATAAGATTTTGAAAAACGTATAAAATTTGGTTTTTTAATCTCCTTTTAGTATTTTTTTTAATATAATATCTTAAAAATAAGATTTTAAACCAAACATTTTTAAACTTGTTAACTTATAGGTTTTTGTCACCATAAAAGCTAATTCATAAATATTTTTCAAAATTTATTTTGCTACCATTATAAATAAAAAAGGTACTTTTAAAGTCTAAAAAATAATCTCAAACACCCCTTAAATCATATAATAAGAAAAACAATGACAAAACATAATTTATTACCAAGTCAAATCATTATCCATTCTTTAAAAAACTACTTGAAGCAATCTTAAAATGCACCTTATATTATAGTTATTGTTTATTATTGTTTATGATAAGAATTTAAGAAAAGTATATAAAGAAGAAAAGGAAGCACCAACGGCAATGGAATCATATATCATATGATGGAGGGAATCATGGAGGGTACATTGTACATGTCGATTTCTTGATAACAATAATGCCTCTTATTTGCCTTATTGCCTAATGACACACTTCCCTCTAACATTCGTCTTCATCGTCTCTATGCCCATTGCAACTCAACCCAGTTTTTCAATCAAATCCCCCAAAATCAATCATAAAAGAACCAAACCCTAACATCAACTACTTTCTCATACTCCTCAACTTTGCTCGTTAAGTGCCTAAATCAATGGATCAATGGAACGCGAAGCTCGAATTGCATCAACAACAATATCAACATATTTCTAACTCCCATTCCGAACAGAGGTTTGTTCGATTTTGTTTTTATTTCCCTTTTCGTACCCACTTCACTAATTTCGGAATGAATTTGAAATTTCTGTCCGCTGATGTGGTTAGTAATAGTATAATGATTCAATACTCCCTTTTGCTTCCTGGTAATATCTACATTTCTGACGCTTGATCTCTACATAATGTTATGCTTCCAAATATGTGACTAAAATTCCCGATTCACGTTCGAATTTGATGCGATGGTGAATCCGAAACATGTTAAATCTCTTTTGCCTTCCTCTATTAATGTACAATGCATATTCATAGAAGTATGTTTTGCATCTGCCATTGTCTAACATGTTTTGGATTCCATTCAGGGAGACAGCTGAAGTGGAAGTGAAAGATACAAGTGATGCTAGAAAAGTTCAGAAAGCTGATCGCGAAAAATTAAGGAGGGATAAACTGAATGAACAATTCATTGAGTTGGGACATCTACTCGGTAATAACATAACATAACAAATCTTTAAATCTATTAAGTTGTTCTTTCTCCATTAAGTCATTTCAAATCATGACTGATATAGTTTGTTGAAATTCTCATTTATTAATCATTAATCCAATATGCAGATCCAGACAGACCTAAAAATGACAAATCCAGTATTATCATTGACACCATACAAATCCTTAAGGATTTGACAACTGAAGTCAACAGACTAAAAGCTGAATGCTCTGCATTATCTGAAGAATCATGTGAGGTAACACATGTTGTACTGTGTTTTTGTCAGCCCAGTCCAATCATATTCAACCTTTTCTGTCTTGTCATGTCATGTTTTGTCTTATTTATGTCGTATTGACATCGGTCTCAGCTCCAGTCCAATTATATACAACCTTTTCTGTCATGTCTTGTCATGTTTTTGTCTTATTCACATCAGTCTCAGCCTAGTCCAGTCATATACAACCTTTTCTCAGTTTCTGTCATGTCATGTCATGTCTTGTCCTGTTTTTGTTTTATTCACATCAATCTCAGCTCCGGTCTAATCATGTCCAACAGTACAACCTGTTCTGTCATGTCATATCATGTCTGGTCTAATTTTTTTTAGAACAGTTGACACAGGAAAAAAACGAAGTGAGAGAGGAGAAATCATCGCTAAAATCCGATATAGAAAATCTCAACACACAGTATCAACAAAGGGTTGGAGTTATGTATCCATGGGGAGGTATTGATCCTTCTTCAGTTGTTATGCCACCACCATTTTCATATCCGGTTGCGTTACCTGTCTCTGGGGGCCCACTTCCAATCCACCCGTTCACTTTTTATGCTAATCATAATCCACCTGGCGCTTCCATCATGCCATATCCAAATTTAAATGCAAATCCAACTAATTACAATATTAACAATCAAACGCTTCCTGTATATGTGTCAAGATCAAGCAAACAAGAATGTGGGAGTAAGTCTTCGAAACAATTTAAGGGTAGTAATAGTAATGATGAGAAAGGGGATAATTCTAGTGATGTGGTGACAGATTTAGAGCTTAAAACCCCGGGGTCAAAGTTGTTTTTGCCTTTTGGGAATAGTTAAATGCAAGAAAAAACAACTACTTTTGTTTATTTTTGTGTATTATAGTATCCTACTTTATTGCTTTAATTGGGTAGATTTTTCAAAATAAAATGTTGTAATAAGAAAAAAATTAAAAGTACAATGCAATAATTGGGTAGGTTATTCGAAGTACAATGGTGTATAAAAGGAATTAAAAGTAGGAGGCTTTAATGAACATATAAAATTAAATACATTATTATTATTGTTTTTACATGTAGCCCTAATGAAAAAGAAAGAATTATATGTTCACAATACAAGAAATGGAAATTTACTTGTATTGGTAAACAGTTTCAAAGTATAGTGTCTTAATAAAAAAAACTAAAAGTACAAATTTGATTTGTGGGTAAGGAGAAAAAAAAAAGGCAAACAACTAAGAGGAGAGATGGGGTTTAGTAGATACACTTCTTCTCAAGGCTTTCAAGATAGCTTTTCAAATAATGGGGAGTCTAATGACTTATAGACTTAATGGGGTTATGACTTAATCTCATAAGCTGTATACGAATGACTTATGAATGTTTTCTTTTTTGCTTTTACTTAATACAGAAAAAACAACGCAATTGTGAAACTCAATGAAATGAGATTTTCTCTATTAAGTCATAACTAGTTATAAATTTTCTTTTACATTTTCAAAAGTTAATCATCATTTTCTTAAATATTATTTTTAAACATGATGTATCCAAACAACACTTAATAGACTAACTTAATGAGGAAAAATGTTTGAAATCCACATCAAACTTTTCAAAAGCCCTTTACTAAATTTGGTGTTTTACACTATTCATTTGCATCAATGAAATATTAAATGGAATGTTTGTTACTTCTAAATTTATTAATAAATTAATATGAGATCTATAAACGTCAAATTAAATTCTTTATTTTGATGATTTCCACAAAAGCATTACTCAATCACTATTTCCTATCAATCACTATTTTGGTGTTGATGAATAGTAAAATACCAAATTTGGTGTTTTACATTTTTACTATTCATTTGCATCAATTATATATTAAATGGAATGTTTGTTACTTCAAATTTATAATAAATTGATGTGAGATCAATTTATAAACGTCAAATTAAATTCTTTATTTTGATGATTTCCACAAAAGCATTACTCAAAAATCCAATCTATGTACAAACCAAAACTCAAAATTCCCATTGAAACTCTACACTTAAACTCTCAACACATATCTACAAGCATAAAAAACCATTACCACTCATGTATGATCAAACATGGCCACACTATGCAAATAACACAAAATAAAACACCATGATATACTAACGCTTATAAAGAAAAATATTCACTTACACCACATAGGGCCTCTACTAAACGCACCTAACACAACATACAAAAGACACTATAAACACATAGATGAACAACTTAACACTACCATCAACTACATCCTTGCATACATAATCCTCATACAACCTTCACGCGATGCCCTTCATATACATTCTTCAAATGGGTAACAAAAGAGCAAAGGTCTATGAAAACGGTAACTTTGAGAGTAGGCTAATTTAGTAATTTTCTTCACTCGATAAGAAAATTAAAATATTAATTCACACGTGAAATATTATATATATATATATATTTATTTTTTTGTTGTTTGAAAATCTAGATTTTACGCAAGCCTCTATGTGGGGCCGGGCTTGGGATATTATTTGAACTCAAACTTGCGGTTCTTAAAAGTCTACGAAACTCTGACAAGCTAATTTTCCCATCTTTATCGATATCTGCTTCCTCTAGAATTGGATCTATTGAGCCTCGTAATCCTGTATACTGTAATAAATATAAATAAACACGTGGCATAAGTAGACAGAATACCAACATTTTTGTTTTATTATAATTTATAGCATCATAGTTCTATTTTCTTCCCATCACAACAATAATAATAATAATAATAATTATAGCAAAAATAACACTCGGCTTTTTATTTTTTTTATTTTTTTTGCCTGAAAAAGACCTTGTATTTTTTCCGAAAAAGTCTTTAACTTTGTATTTTTGTTTTTTCAAAAATAACCCTCGGGATTCTAACTGCTTCCGAATAAACCCTGACTTTTTTAGTTTTTCTCGAAAAAACCCTCACATTTAGTCTTTTTTTTTGGAAAAAAATGAGAAAGGGCCGGATCGGAAAAAATGAAAAAAATACAAGGTCTTTTTCAGGTAAAAAAAATAATAAATTTGAGGTTTAACTCATATGTTTATGTAGATATTTTAAAGTATAATATTCTAATTAGATTTTTTTACTGAAAACACAGTGTTGTAGTTATGTTGAGCCTTTAAAGTATAACAAGAGAATTTTTATGAGAAAATGGGTTTTCTAAGTGCAATAAAGAACAGTTGTGATGTGTGTAAATGTAAAACATGAAAAATAAAAAATGGCATACCATTTTGAGTTCTTCTGGAGTTATGTACCCATCTTTATCCACATCAAACTTTTCAAAAGCTGCTTGTGATAATTGTTGCCATTTTTCAGAGTTATGTTCCTCCAATTGATGAACATGGAGAGTGGCTGCTACAAACTCTGTGAAATCCACAAGCCCATCTGTGTTGCTATCAATCTGCAACACAAAAACAAAAAAACATTAATATGTTTTTTTTTTAAAAAACATATTAATAGAGAAAGTCGGAGAACTTTCTCTGAGAATGCCAGTCTAATGGAACCAGGTCTAGATTGGCATTCTCATTTAGTTGCCGGTACAAAAATACGTACGGCTTCTAGAATCTCCAAAACACGTGATTCTTTCATCTTCCATGGGAGGTCTTTCGCAAGGGCCTATAACCAAAAATTTTAAAATCAAATTCAATAAAATAATATTATAAAATAAAAAATGTGATTATTAATTATTCGCTCCTTTAACAATTGACCAAAAAACTTGAAAAGTCAACCCACTTGTCTCATTTCCTCAAGACTAATCGCACCACTTTTGTCTATATCGATTGCATGGAATTGATCTTTGAGATCCGATAGCTCCTCTTCATCAAGAGTGCTAGCCAATGCCTGTGTCACACAATCTTACACTTTTTACAATAATGCTAAATGCATGAAATAGCAACATACTTTCATTTCATTCTATTACAACATTGTATTTTAAAAAATATAACTAATTATACGATTTTACTTTCAACTTTTTTCTTATTAGATCATTTATACTTTCAAAAATCAATCCAATTACAACATTGAAAATTGCTTTCAAATTTCCAATAAAGGAAAAGGAAAAACAAAAAAACAAAATATATTTTTACCCGTAATGCAAATTGTTTTAGGCGACTGTATCTCACGAATTGACGCATGTTTGATAGAACCGAAATGTCAAGAGGAATCCCTGAAGCATTTCCACCTTCTCGAACCCATGGGTGAGCTATAAAAGTAAAAAAAAAACAAATTATAAAATATTGTCTTAAAATACTGTAAAACCCCAAGCCCAAAGTTATAAATACACCATCCCAATAACCTTTGGGCTAGTGTACTGTGTAACACCCCAAGCACAAATTTATATAAACTAGCCCAATACCCCTCTGGGCTAGTGTACTGTGTAACACCCCAAGCCCAAAAGTTATAAATACACTAGCCCAATAACCTTTGGGCTAGTGTACTGTGTAACACCCTAAGCCCAAAATTATATACACTAGCCCAATACCTTTGGGATAGTGTACTGTGTAACACCCCAAGTCCAAAGTTACAAATACACTAGCCCAATAATCTTTGGACTAGTGTGTAACTTTGGGGTATGAGGGCTTGGGGTGTTACAAAAATGATAGTGACAATAACAAAAAAGAAGTAAAAAGAAGAAGAAGAAACATACACAGTGCTTGAGCAGCTGTTAGTCTTGCACGAGGGTCTTTAACAAGCAACTTTTTTACAAAATCTCTTGCACTTGTGCTTATGGTGGGCCATGGTTTTCGCCGAAAATCGGGTTTGTTTCTTAATACCTATCAATTCAAATTGAAATTATAAAATTATGAATCATCAAGGGGTTGTTTCTTTTTGACTTAATGGGCTTAATGGGTTAAGCACTAACTCTATACAACTATATATGGTTGATTCTTTTTTACTTAATGTGTTAAGCTAAAAAAATGAATTAAGATACTAGCCCTCTTCCTATTTTCCTTTTTTTTTCCTCTCAACTTCTCTCACATTAAAATTGACAAAATATTATGATAAATGTTTGTAGGAATGTAAGGGTAAAATGGTCGATTTGTGACTTTTGTCTCATTCAATCTAGAAAAGAAATAAAACTTATGTATATAGCACTTAATTGGGAAAAAAATAATCTCGTAAATGAGTAAAGATCCTTCTTTTTTCCATCTAGATAATTGATGTGACTTTTCATAAGATTAGGACTCAATGGGAAAAGCCTCATTTCCATGACTTTCTCTATTAACATGTTCTTAGTGCATTAAGTGAAAAAGAAATACCCATATATAGCTTACTAGATTAAGTCATGTCTCCATTAAGTAAGAAAGAAACAAACACCTCAAGTTACAAAAAGAAATGATCTTTTTTCATATACCAATGTAATGTTTCAAGTAAATACCTCTTTAAAAATGCCATCTTCTGTTTTATCCCAAAAGGGTCTACGCCCACAAAGTAGAATGTACGTAATTACCCCTATACTCCATACATCAGATTCAGGTCCTGATTTTCGCTTCAATACTTCAGGAGCAACATAATAAGCACTACCAACAATATCTGTAAACTTCTTTCCTGCATTAATTAATAATTCATGTAAACATGAGACAAAATAGCATTAGAAATTTAGAATCACAACAAAAGAATTCAAATATAGTTTCACTTAATGCACTAAGAACACAATGGAAAGAACTAAATCAATGTCATCTGTTGATAAAAGGGTAAATAGGTAACTTTAATTTCAATTCATCAGTCATCACAATCTTCATGTGATACCCTCAACCAATAACTTTTATTCGATATTATCAGAAGCATTCAAGATATTTAAAAAATAATCAAAAGACATAGATAGGAAGCATAAGGGCAAAATTGTAATATTGAACATACCTGGCCTTATGAAGTCTGACAACCCGAAATCTGTAGCCTTAAGGTGTGAATCCTCTTTGGGAGACTTAAAAAGAAAATTCTACAAATAAACAACAAAAAAAAAAGAGATGAGATTCATATCATCCTATGAACATCTTCTAATGAAATTTGAAAATATAAAAATGTTAACTTTTTAAATTCCTTAAATACCTCTGGTTTCATGTCACGATGCACTAATCCATGTAAATGGCATTGTGCTGCAACTTTAAGCATTTGCCTTACAACTATTGCAGCATCTTTCTCTGTGTATCGACTATCTTTCCTGAAGAAAACCAAATAAAGATTCATTAAACCGGTGTGCTTTGACTTTTGAGGTCAAACCGAATATTGTTTGAGTATGAAATTGATATGAATGTTGGATAACAATTAACAAGATTGCATTTTTCTAGATAAAGTGATAAACAACTATGAGATGAGAAAAAGTTTGTGGAAAATTTGTTTCGAAATGTATGTGAAATCTGTATATGAAAAGCAATAGGTTTGACCTAAAAAGTCAAAGATGAGAGTTCTTACTTTGATAAAATTCGATCTAGCAACTCACCACCCTCACATAACCTGAAAATGGAAAGTTAAAAAGAATTTAGATTTCAAGAATTGGAATTTAAACTCCCACACTGCAGTTTGACTTGAATTCTTACTTTTGACCATATTCAAAAGAACATTACCACTAATGAGATTTTAAGGTTGAAAATTGAAGTAGTGAAGTGGGATTTTAGAACTTACTCCATAGCTATATACACATAGGAATCATCTTCAAAAGCATTGTAAAATTGAACCACATTTTCATGACCACTTAAAGCTTGTAATATTCTGACTTCTCTCTTCACATCTTCAACAGCAATCGGAAGAATCATCTATCACAAAATGCAAAAGAATAAACGTTTTAAGAACACTAAGTTCAGACTCATATTTAATCTAACTAAAGTTAGCTGAAACCATTTTTAGAACGATTCGTATAATATTGTTAATGTTAAGAGTTTAATCCAAAAAATCATTTAAACCTCTAGTGGAATTAGTCATATGATTCTTGAATCTAAACCCTAGATGTGTATGATCAACAGCTTACATTTGATTATACATGGAATCAACAAACAGTCAAACACAAATTAGATATAGTCGATGTAAACAAAATCAAAGCCACCTCCAAAACGGAGAAGTCAAAAAAGGAAGACATCGATTTTAGAAATTGGGTTATGAAACTGACAAAAAATACCTTATTTTTGTCGATTTTCTTGACAGCAACTCGATCTCCATTAGCTTTATCGGTAGCAACATATGTATACCCAAATTGACCATGACCCAACAATTTTCCAATCGAATACCTTTGATCAAAATCCTTAAGGTAACCAAAATCTGTTCGTTTTCCACAAGAGATCACCCCATTCTGACGCCTTGAAGTAGCCTTGTTCTTCATTTTGTTTTTATTATTGCTCCCTTGTTGCTGATTTCTACTGTTCTCTTTCGTTTTATGTGGATTCCAATTAGACCCACCTCCATCATGCCTGTTGGCGGCTGTTGTGGCTGTCCGCCGATGGGGATGCTGGTTTACGACGGCGTTAGATGTGGTAGTGGTAGTGGTGGCTGTGGTGGATGGAGCGTTGCTGTTGGAACCACTGATTTTGCTGCTTGAAAAACAGCTACCCATATCTTGAATGATCTAGATGAAATCAACAACTCTGAATCTTCGACAAGGGTTTTGTGGGAATTGAAATCAATTTCATCCCGTATGTATGAGATCAGGAAACAATGAGTTTGTTGCTGAATACATAAGATAACAGAGAAGATATAGTGAGAAACAGAGACGAAATCAAGAAACGGAAATAATGGAAAAGGAATTAAATAAGGAATGAGGAAAGTTTTAAGCAGATAGGTGGAAAGAGGGGAGAAGGGGAGATAGTGGGGTGTGGTCAAAATAGTCCTTTTATTATTTTTGGTGTCGAACAAAGATATGTGTGTGTGTTCACAGGTTTTCCTCATGTTTTGTTCATAGTGAGAGGGTAAGATTCTTGACTTTACAGATAACACCCCCAAAGAGTTTGGAAAGTAGGGATATATGTTATATGTATAGAATATAGATCCACATAGGTGTTATATGTATAGAATATAGATCCACATAGGTTGCTACTCTTTTACCCTTTTGTAGATCACAATATTTTCTTGAAGTATCTTGCAAAAAACAAAACAATGGTAAGTATATGCATGCATGTATCATGAATGCTTATGATAATGACATATACCTATATTGTCTTAAGGATAGGCATATGATCCTACAACGTATACACAATTAAAGGCACATAATTATATTTCTATCATCCAAACACTTCACATAAATCGGGATGTAACTTAGTCGAGACAACCGATAAAATGAAACTCGAAAAATACTAGAAATGAGATACTCAAGACTGGCTCGTAGTCAAGACAATTGGTGAAATGAGATATACTCGAGACCGGATTGAAAACACTAGAAATCGACTCGGTTCAAATCGAGTCGAGCTCGAGCTCAAGTTACTAGAGTACGTAGTCGAGCTGAGCTTGAGAATTTGAATACTCTGCTCGTGAAACTCACAAGCTTAATCAAGCATTGTATATTTCGAACTTTACCTTATATATATATATATATATATATATATATATATATATATATATATATATATATTACATATTATAGAGCTTAGTCACATCGAATTCATGAACTTAATTACATTTCTATTATAATTTTGTGTAATTTTATTTTTCCAATAGCTAATCGAGTCGAGCTTGAAAGTTTTGATTACTTTATCAAACTCGAGCTTGAGCATGAAATTAAGGCTCGAGTTGAGATTGAGCCAATTTCGAGCTCGGGTTTTTTAGTCGAGTCAAGTTTCGAGTTTGGCAGTGTTCGAGTCGAGCACACTTACATCCTAATAAACTTGTCCAAAGCATGCAAGGTGTCAAAACATGGAATACTATCAATATTTCAAAGTATCATTGTTTTAAATAGGGATCACATTTGTGAACTTTTGCATTTTAGCCATTTGCAATGATCTTAAGAAGTAATATATTTAGGTTTTTTGGGCACTAAATTGTAGAACGTGTTTATAAGTATTCATTGTCACTATAAACTAGATTATGACCCGTGTTAAATGTGGAAAACATAAATTAAATACATACCACATTAATAGGTAGCATTGTCTTAGGTGAAATTTTAATAAAAAAAAATATTAGTTATATTCATTTTTAGAGTTTTTGAACCAAACTTATTAAATAAAAATATTTAATATTTATATTAGAGTAATTTGGTTATTTAATACAATATTTTTTAACATAAATGATCCACGTGATCTTTGTTTTATCACAACATGATACAACTCTTTGATTAAAACATGTTGCGTAGTAGCGTTATCAATTGACTTTTTTCGGTGTACCAACTTCTATGGAGGCTCATATGGTTATTCTCATATTATCCCTGTAAAACCAAAAACAACAATAAGTTGTTATATGTACCAGCAACGTTAAATTCCACAAAGAAATTTGATAAACATTACAATTAAAGTGCATTGTCATAACTATAAACATCAAATTCAGACATTCTAATTTGGTCAATTTCTAAAGTGTTTTTTCTTTATAAGAATTAAAATATGATTTTTTTAGGCTACACCCAATCACATATACATATCTTTCGATCGAAGAAATTATTACGAAAAAAAAACATGTTATGAACAAAAATATAATATTAGTTTCATAATTTGTCAAAAGTTAACACTAATAAATAATAATGAATTTTCACAAATCTTGCATTTTGGTCATTGAATCCAACTTAGAAATGAAATTTAGTTTAGATGATTAATTCAAGAAGTGCATTCATGATTTTTTGTTGTTGATTTTAGGGAAATGCTAAGACCTACTGAGATATAAGGGAACAGTCTATGAGGTTATGATTGGTTTCTGGAGGGCAATACAAATTCAAAATCATTAGCACATCTTTCCTCCCTGCTTCAATTTTTAAATTTAGATAAAACTTGTTAAAATGAAATTGCAAAAAAAAAAAAAAAAAAAGATATGTAATCTAGCAATCAAATACCATATTTCCATAGAAATAAATATCATAAATCTACAATTTATACTTTATATGATATTCGTTAATTATATCTTACATTTTCATCTTTAATGGTCACTAACACCTCTTTCTATCTTATTTTTGTGACATGCATCTATATCGAAAATAAGATAAAGAACTATAGAGAACGAATGTTGATAGAGTGATCTTTCATTGAAAACACCACAGAAATTTTCACAGAGCCGCTAGGAATCTTTTATAGACCGCTAGAAGGTCTCTATAATGACAATTGTGTGACATCTATTTAAAGTAACAGTTTTGATTAATGTAAGTGAAAAATCATTTAGAATGCTTACCGGTTGTGATTGTTTCCACTTGGATGTGAACATTAACATTCTTGTAGAGAAGCGGAACTTCAAATGAATCCTACATAGCCAAATCAACAAACATGACAACACAAAAAGAAACCCAAATTGACATATAACTAAATTTCCAACAAATTTCAAAATTTTAAGGTTTCACTGAATAATTTTTTCAATTTATCAAAATTGTATTTTATTACAACCCTATATGAGTAATCAATAATCTAAAAAAGTGAAAGAATAATTATTCATTTAAAGCCAGTAAAAAATACAATATTGTGAAATTGCTTATAATTTATATGTTTGTTTATTGTCCTGGAGGTACCACTTGTACATGTACTATTATTTGATTAATTAGTGCATAAATTACATTATAGAATATGAAATTCAACAATTATTTAAATTCATTTACACTTGATTTAACAATAAAAAATAAACAAATTTATAAGGGTAAATGGCACAAAAAAACACTCTTTTTACACAGAAATTCGATTTTGACACCGTGTTTTTTTCTGTATCAATTTTGACACTGTGTTTTCCAATTTGTTACAATTCTGACCGGTTAACCAAGTTACATGCTGACGTGACATGATGAAGTGCCAGTTTTGATGACGTGACATGCTGACATGATACGCTGATGTGTCAAAATTGATTTTTTTTCCACAAAAAACACTAAGTTTTCATCTTTTTTCGATTTTGACACTAAGTTTAATTTTTTATTTCAATTTTGACACTATGTTTTTTTGTTCCAATTGAACATCATTCATCAAATTTTGTTCAATTTTGTCTATTTTCCATTTGAAACCGTATAAATATATTTTTTTTATTACATTTTAAACCGTATAAACATAACTTTTTCGTTTAAAACCACATTTTTATTTAAATACAAAGTGTTTTTTTTCTTACATTTAATTCAATGTTCTAATAAAATTAATTCTTATTATATTAAGCTTGTCATTTAAATAGATATGTAAGAAAAAAGACACTTTGTGTTTAAATAAAAATATGGTTTTTAAACGAAAAAGTATGTTTATACGGTTTAAAATGTAATTAAAAAAATTTATTTATACGGTTTCAAATGGAAAATAGACAAAATTGAACAAAATTTGATAAGTGATGTTCAATTGGAACAAAAAAACATAGTGTCTAAATTGAAATAAAAAATTAAACTTAGTGTCAAAATCAAAAAAAGGTGAAAACTTAGTGTTTTTTGTTGAAAAAAAAATCAATTTTGACACGTCAGCATATTATGTCAGCATGTCACGTCATCAAAACTGACACGTTATCATGCCACGTCAGCATGTAATCTGGTTAACCGGTCAAGTGGTTAGAATTGTAACAAATTGGAAAACACAGTGTCAAAATTGTCACAAAAAAAACACGGTGTCAAAATCGAATTTCTATGTAAAAAGAGTGTTTTTTGTGCCATTTATCCAATTTATAATCATAAAAGTATGCTTAATTCAACAAATTTGTTATCAAAATTAATAAAAATCTTAGTTTCTTGAAGAAACAAAACAAATACACAAAATAGATATAAATAAAAAACAAAGAATGGAGCAAAAATCATTTGAAGATCATGTCAGAAAGGTGTGAGCAATAACATTTTTTAGCACTTTTCAATATAGTCATGATTAATCTTTTTTTATATTTAAGATGATAAGTACAAGTGTGTAGAGAAAACAAATTCATAATCATAAAAATATGTTTAATTCAACAAATTTGTTATCAAAGCTAATGGAAAATAATTTTTGTTGAAATAATCAATTATTAAGTATGTAGGATATTACCACTAAGGGATTTAGAGTTTTGCATCATCATCAAGCTTCAATATAAACATTAACTAATGTTCATCACTTTCAAGTAAAATTTTTTGCAATTTAAACTTAATTATAGTAAATCTAATCAATAACATTATAAAAATGGTAACGTTAAGAATAAATATGTATAATTATTGAATTAGATAGTTGAAAATCGAGCGATTGTAATTTAACATTTATAAGACCAATTATTACTTATAAAACTGGAAGTATTTACTATATTAATAAGATTTGAATGCAAGGTGATTGTTTTTCCCTTGATGAGTTTTGGTACCATCGTTGTACACTGAGAAAGAAATTTTAAATTTTATTTTAGGGGTATAGGAAATTGGTGAAGGTTTAAGCAGAAACATTGATGGACATCGTGTTTGACCGAGAATTGGTCAAGATGGCGTGAACAATTTGATCTAAGAGTGAAAAATGTATAAGTGAAACATAATCAAATGTCTTTATTACTTTAGATGATGAAATAAAGTTTCTATTATAAACATAGAATTCAATCTTCTATTTTGTAAATGTAAACGTCATAGTCTTCGTTTCTCTTTAGCGTCATTGTAATGGTAAATTGAGACGTATTATTCGTACTCTCATGGTAAATTGAATTTTTGAAACATTAAGTTGGTCTATGAAGGTATTGTTACTTTGATCCATGTTTTTGTTTGTGAAAAAACTAATGGTTGTTGAGCACATGTGATTTAACCAAGTAATATACACCGGGTAAAATAGACAAAACATGAAAATATTAAAATCATAGGGTCAAAGTGAAAATATAGTTTTAGGAACGGAATTTGTATCTTTGACATAACTCAAGTACGTTGAATGTAATTTAGTCTAAAACATATAATGTAGAAAGTATTTTGTATGTAATCAAAATCAAATTAATTGACTTGCTTATTTAAAGAGTTTTAAAATTAAAAACATTATCTCAAACTGATTCAATTACGTGGGATATATTGGGAGATAAATTATGAATAATATTGATTTATTTTTTACTCTAAAATATTTTGCTGAGTTAATAGGATTAGGTTAATGCTTATTTAATGGGTTTTTTTTTCAGAAAAAAGTGCTAAACGGGTTAGAATTTTGAAGGGAAAAGTTATAAATAAGGGAGTTAAATTAGGAACAATATTAATAAGAAAAACCGATATCTCGTATATAAATAAAATGATATGCTTCAATTGATAACATAATTGTTGCATTTAAAGATTCTAAAATTAAATGTAATTGTGCTTGAATTCTATTTGGTGAAAATGATATTCATAATTTGATATAAGGATGGAAAACATAGGATTGAAGTACAATCAATAGCCCAAATTGCTTTACTGGTGAATTAAGGGTTCTTATTGAATAATATTTAGAGATAGATATGAATGAAACTAATATGCTTAAAGTAGTTTGATTAATTTCTTTCATGACCTCTCAAACATGAATGTAGTAATAACATGTAATAAGAACATAGTAAATGCAAGAAATTGGAGAAGAAGAAGAAGGAGAAGGAGAAAGAGAACATTGTAAATTGTAGAACCTCGAAAAGAGAATTGGAGAGAAGACCACTGAAGAAGAACATTGTAAATTGTAGGACTCAATCCATAATCGTAATAATAACAACTTCAATGTAATCGTATATAGAATGTGTTTTTGAATAAATAAATCATTATCTGCCAAAAAAATTTGGGATCCTAAGATATTGTCATGGGGATTTTCGACTATTCATCAGAAAGAAAAAGATATCATTTATATTGATTTAAAATTTCGAATTAATTGACTTGCTTATTTAATTAGTTTTAAAATTCAAACTATTATCTCAAATTAATTCATTTTACGTGGGATATATTAAAAGATAAATTATGAATAATATTTACTTTAATTTTGACTCTCAAATATTTTTCTTATTTAATGGGCTTGGATTAGATGTTATAGGTTAATAACTGAATTATTGGTATGCTCATTTAATGAGTTTTTTTTCGAAAAAAAAATGCTAAATTGGTTTGTATTTTGAAGCAAAAAACTATAAATAAGGGAGTTAAATTAGATCAATATTAATTAGAGAAACTTTTATATAAATAGAATGATATGTTTCAATTGATAACATAATTGCCGAATTTAAAGATTATATAATTAAATGTAATTATGTTTTAATTATATTTGGATAATATGATGTCAGCAATTTGATCTAACGGTAAAAAACATATTATTGAAATACAATCAAGGGTCCTGATTGCTTCATTGGTGAATTAAGGATTTTTTTTTAATAATATTTAGAGATAATGATAAAATACAAGAAATCAAGATATATATATATATATATATATATATATATATATATATATATATATATATATTAGATTTATTTATATATGTTATACTGATTTGAAACGAAAAAATGAGTGTGTCCTTGATTTTCACATCAATTGTTAGAACTCTTAACACAACCAACCAAAACAATATAAACGCTCTAAGTATTTACTACAAATACATACAATCATGGGAGTAGAGAGAACTTTTATTCCAATACTTGTGATGAATTCATATATTGCCTAATACATATGGCTCACTATTTATACTATCCAAATAAGATGAAAGATGAGCTACAATATGAATGCACATTATGATGGTGTATTATTACATTCATAAAACACATTGAAATGGTTGTTACTAATGCTAAATAATGATGGAGAGTTATGGGAGAAATGGAGAATCCAATGGTCATTCACAAACTAATATTTCATAACACTCCCCCTTGAATGACGATTGTATCATGCCTCGTTAAAACCTTAATAGGTAAAACCTCATGGGAAAAACCATTTATTAAGGAAAAAGAGTACATGATTAATAATAGATATTTGGAACAATTGCCTTGTTAAAAACCTTGCTAAGAAAACCCAGTGGGAAAAACATAGCTAAGGAAAAGAGTACAATATGTTTCCAACTCCCCCTGATCATCACATCACTTGATTTCCTTAAAGCGTCGAATTCTAATATTTCGTACCATGTTTTCAAATTTGGATGTAGGGAGCGCTTTAGTGAACAAATCTGCCAAGTTGTTACTTGATTGAATTTTCTGGATGTTGATGCCACACTCTTTTTGAAGATCATGAGTAAAAAAAAACTTTGGTGATATATGTTTGGTTCTGTCTCCTTTGATAAACCCTTCCTTGAATTGGGCTATACAAGCCGCATTATCTTCATATAGTATGGTTGGAGCTTCCCTGTTAGAAGTTAGACCACAACTCTCACGAATGTGATGAGTTAAATTTCTTAACCAAATACATTCACGGCTTGCCTCATGAATTGCTATAATCTCTGCATGGTTAGAAGAAGAAGCAACTAAAGTTTGTTTAACAGAGCGCCAAGAGATTGCGGTACCTCCACAAGTGAATAAATAACCTGTTTGGGATCGAGCTTTGTGTGGATCAGACAAATATCCAGCATCTGCATAACCAATTAACTCCGCATTTGATGAATTTGAATAATATAAGCCCATATCCATTGTACCTCGAAGATATCGAAGAATGTGTTTGACTCCATTCCAATGTCTTCTTGTTGGGCAAGAACTATATCTTGCTAATAAGTTTACAGCAAAAGATATATCAGGTCTCGTATTATTAGCAAGATACATTAGTGCACCAATAGCACTAAGATATGGTACTTCGGGACCAAGAAGTTTTTCATGTTTTTCACAAGGCCGAAACTGATCCTTTTTGGCATCTAAATGCCTTACTACCATCGGGGTACTCAATGGATGTGAGTTATCCATATAAAACTTTTTAAGCACCTTTTCTAGATAACTAGATTGATGTACAAAAACTCCATTTTTGGTGTGCTCAATTTGAAGACCCAAACAAAATTTCGTTTTACCAAGATCTTTCATTTCAAATTTTTCTTTCAAACAAGAAGTGGCATTTTCCAATTCTCCAGAAGTTCCAATTATGTTCAAATCATCTACGTAAATAGCAATTATCACAAATTCTGATCCGGATCTTTTTATGAATACACATGGGCTTAATGGATCATTTTTATAGCCCTCTTTTAAAAGAAATGTACTTAAACAATTGAACCACATCCGGCCAGATTGTTTCAATCCATACAAAGATTTATTTAATTTTACCGAATATACTTCACGAGAATTAGGAGTTTGTGCTTCTGGCACCTTAAACCCTTCTGGGATTTTCATATAAATATCATTCTCAAGTGAACCATATAAATAGGCGGTAACTACATCCATCAGACGCATCTCCAATTTTTCATGTGTAGCCAGACTTACTAGATAACGGAATGTAGTTGCATCAACCACAGGAGAGTATGTTTCTTCATAATCAATTTCGGGTCTTTGGGTGAAACTTTGTGCAACAAGTATTGCTTTATATCTCACAACTTCATTTTTCTCGTTTCTTTTGCGCACAAATACCCATTCGTGTCCCACTGTTCTTACTCTGTTTGGTGTACGGACTACAGGTCCAAAAACTTTTCGTTGAGTAATAGAATTAAGCTCTTTATTTATTTCATCTTTCCATTTTGGCCAATCTTTTCTATTTCTACATTCATCTATAGATTTTGGTTCAACATCCTCATTTTCTTCCATAATCTCGCACGCAACATGATATGAAAAATTATCGTCAACGCCTATCTTATTTCGATTCCATCTTATTCCTGTCATGACATAATTTATTGAGATCTCTTCATTTTCATAATTTTTAGGTACCTCAATTTCTTTTGTTATGTCATCGGGCTCTTCTGGAGCTTCATTACTCTTTTCAAAAGAGTATGTTTTCTCTTTTGGACCATCAATTATATTTGCTCCCTTTCGTTTTCGAGGATTTTTATCTTTGGAACCGGTTGGTCTTCCACGCTTCAGGCGTGCCTTTGATTCATTTGTAGTTGTATTTTTTTTCTTCCTTCTGGGATATCAATTCTAACTTGAGTAAGTATAGCTGGTACATGAGACTTTGTTACCCACTTAGGGTTAGTAAATGCTTCTGGCAATTGATTTGCTACATTTAGTAAATGAATTATCTTTGTTATTTCATGTTCACATTGACTTGAACGAGGATCTAAAACTGAAAGTGATAATTCCTTTCAAGAGATTTTATTTTCCAGCTTCTTTATTTCTCCCCCTAATGTTGGAAAATATGATTCATCAAAATAATAATCATCAAATATAGCTGTAAATAAATCTCCAATTGATGATTTTAAATATTTTACTATAGATGGAGATTCGTATCCAACATAAATTCCCATTCTTCTTTGAGGACCCATTTTTGTGCGGTGAGGTGGAGAAATAGGTACATAAATTGCACATTCGAACGTCCTTAGATGGGAAATATTTGGTACATGACCGCAAACCAGTTGAATAGGGGAGAACGTATGATAACTAGTTGGCCTGATGCGTATAAGTGATGCCGCATGTAAAATTGCATGCCCCCATGTCGATGTAGGAAGTTTAGAATGCATTAGTAATGGTCTTGCAATTAATTGAAGGCGTTTGATTAACGACTCAGCTAAACCATTTTGTGTATGAACATATGCAACAGGATGTTCAATAGTTATCCCAATCGACATGCAATAGTCATTAAAAGCTTGTGATGTAAATTCCCCAACATTGTCAAGTCGAATTTTCTTAATTGGGTAATCGGGAAAATGTGCCCTTAGGCGGATTATTTGTGCTAGTAATCTTGCGAAAGCGAGATTACGGCTAGATAATAAGCACACATGTGACCATCTAGTTGACGCGTCAATTAAGACCATAAAATATCTAAATGGTCCACATGGTGGATGAATTGGTCCACATATATCCCCTTGAATTCTTTCTAAAAAACTAGGACTTTCATACCCAACTTTATTCAATGATGGACGGGAAATTAATTTTCCTTGAGAACATGCAACACAAGACAATTCATTAGCTTGAAAAATCTTCTGGTTTTTCAAGGAATGTCCACTTGAACTTTCAATTATTTTGCACATCATAATTGATCCGGGATGGCCCAACCGGTCATGCCAAACTTTGTAGGTGTTATCATACATTTTTTTTATTTTCAATAGCATGAATCATTGTAATATTTGTATAGTACATCCGGAGGACAATATAGATAATTTTTCCAAAAAACTTTTCTTACCCGATATCATTTTTCTAATATTGAGATACTCTTTATCACAATCATTGGTTGTTTCAACATGATATCCGTTGGACCGAATATCCTTAAAACTTAATAAATTTCTTGGTGATTTTGATGAAAATAATGCATCTCCAATTGTAATTATTGTCCCTTGTGGTAATATGATATTCGCTCTTCCGGAGCCTTCAATCATTTTTGCACTACCCGTTATTGTATTAACATTTGCTTCTCCAATTGATAAGTAAGCTAAATATTTTTCATTATTAAAAATGCTATGTGTTTTTGCACTGTTTGCAAGACATATATCTTCCTCATTTCTTTTGTGAATATCCATATTTCTCTTCAATAAATAAATAAAACACAAGAAACATTCGACTTAGAGGAATAAATTCATATTTTATTAATTTGGGAAGATTGTGACGACATCATTTCTCATGAAACGAATATGACATAAAAACATAATAAATGCCATGAAACAAAACTACACATTATTCTCCAATCACCATTCATATCACCACTTGTCCCTTCTGGGTAGACAAGAAAATCGGCAATATCCAAATATGTCATTTCTAGTTGATCTTCATGAATATCACTTTGAATAATATTTGTTTTGATATTTTATTTTTCTTTAGATTTTAGATAAGTTTGATAAAGATCAACAAAATGCTTTGGCAAGCGACATGTACAAGACAAATGATCGGTCATTCAATATTAATGACAAACATTTTCAACTTTTTTTTTTTGCCTTGACCACTTTATCATTAAGATGTGGATTTTTTCTATTTTCCAACTTCTGGTGGTTACTTGCAATCTTGTTATTTTTTATGATAATTGTAATAACCTCCACAACATCGGTTAGACCCATGACTATTATGATTATATGATGTTGCATTCACTTCAGGGAATGCACTAGAACCAGTCGGGATTGATTGGTGATTTTTCATCAATAACTCTTGTTTTGTTTAGCCACAAGAAGACATGAGATTAATTCATATTTATTTTAAACCTTTCTCATGATATTGCTACTGCAGGAGCATGTTAGTAGTATGAAAACTAGAGAAAGTTTTCTCTAGCATGGTTTTCCATAATGAAAATAGAAATCAAAATAAAGACTTGTATGTTAAGGAATTGTTAGTTAAGAAATTCCATAAAATAAGTTGCAAGCATTGACATGTAAAATTATAAAAAATACATACCTGAAAATGACAAGAACAATAAGGAGTTAGCTATATGGTAGAGTCGTGCTGATAACGTGTTATAAAATATGATCAAATAACAATATAAATTATAGAGTAAAGAAAGATATGAGAGTAGAGAGAACTTTTATTCCAATACTTGTGATGAATTCATATATTGCCTAATACATATGGCTCACTATTTATACTATCCAAATAAGATGAAAGATGAGCTACAATATGAATGCACATTATGATGGTGTATTATTACATTCATAAAACACATTGAAACGGTTGTTACTAATGCTAAATAATGATGGAGAGTTATGGGAGAAATGGAGAATCCAATGGTCATTCACAAACTAATATTTCATAACATAAAAACATTTTTTTTGCTTCATTTTTCACACTTTTTTTTTTGAAGAATTCTCTCTCTAGAAGCAATGGATGATTTCATGAACAATCCCGATAATATAGTAAAATCTTACCCATTTTGTGTTTTAATAATCCTTTATCAATATTAGGTTTTTTTTATTTACGATATATTGGGAAAAAAGTTTGAAGAAAAACAAAAATATTACTAGATTTCAGGTGTTTCCCATCCAATTTTTTTAGATATGTGTGTTATATTTGATATTTACTAGATTTCAAAAGTAGTCTTGAGGTTTTATAGCATTTAATAATTGGATCTATAATTGTATAAGTGCATAAGCATAAATCATGCATTGTGAGGTTGTACATTTGATACTTTTGTGTTAATATGTTATATAGATGTGTTAATATGTTGTAATAATATGATTTTTTGATATAAAAATTATTATTTCTGTTTCATAACGGTGTACTTTTGCATTTTGAGGTTGTACTTGATGTTATAAACATGCTTATATATAGAAATATTGTTTATATATAATCGGTTTACTTGTTATGGTTTATATACATTCGGTTTTTTAGCGACTTGTACGTTCACAGATGGACTACTTCATCTACGATTTAAGCTACCCATCTGCGAACGTACCTTTTTATAGGTATAAAAACATTTTTTTGCTTAATTTTTCACACTTTTTTTTTTGAACAATACCCTTTCTAGAAGAAATGGATGATCTCATGAACAATCCTGACAATATGGTAAAATCTTACCCATTTTGTGTTTTAATCATCATTTATCAAATTTAGGCTTTGTTTATTTACAATGTATTGGGAAAAAGTTTGAAAAAAAAAACGAAAATATTACTAGATTTCAGGTGTTTCCCATCCATTTTTTTTAGATTTATGTGTTATATTTGATATTTACTGATTTCAAAAGTCACCTTAAGGTTTTTATAGCATTTAATAATTGGATCTATAATTGTACAAGTGCATAAGCATAAATCGTGCATTGTGAGGTTGTATATTTGATAATTTTGTGTTAATATGTTATATAAATGTGTTAATATGTTGTAATAATATAATTGTTTGATATAAAAATGATTATTTCTGTTTCATAATGTTGTCATTTTGCATTTTGAGGTTGTACTTGTTGATGTTATAAACATGCTTATATATAGAAATGTTGTTTATACATAATCGGTTTACTTGTCATGGTTTATATACATTCGGTTTATTTGTAAAAAATATTATATGTTGCAATTTGGAATCGTTATAAACAGACATTTGGTTTGTCTTGTGATTGTAATTGGCGAAGTTGTTTAAATGTAATAGTTTGTAGATTGTAATTGTTGATGTCGTTATAATAATATGTTTTTTTATAGTTTTTTTTTATTATTTAGTATAGTTTTTTTTGACAATTTTTTCTTTTAATTTTTTGACAACTTACTATCCTTTAATGTTTTTTAACCTTCTAACATATTGTATTTCCACCTGATTGTATAAATCTAAATGTTAAAGCTTTTGTAAATTTAAAATGATTGAGATGTAACATATGACAAGTATTGAAGTATTGCATGGTGTGCGACGGGAAATTTTTAAAAGCACTGTATTTGGTTATTTGTTGGATGTCCCTCAATTACAAGGGGATGAGCTGCTATTTCATAAAATGTTTCTCTATCAGTTACGACCAGACGTAGTATTATCTCCAGATAACATAAAACGGTTGTATTATAAAGTGGGAGATACTAAAATGATTTATGGCCCCGAAGAGTTTTGTTTGATAACTTGATTTAATTTTGGAGTTTATCCAAAAATGATTGGAAAAAAAAGTGTCATAAAAAAAACTAGTAGTCAAAAAAGATGTTTATTGTTAGAATATCTTTTTCCAAACCACACAAATAGTTCAGTAAAAATCTTTGATTTTAAAATTTTCATTTTAAATCGGTTTTTTTTTAAAAGCTACCGACGATGATGCAGTTAGAGCATGTGTCATATACATTTTGTGTGAAGGGTTTTTTGGGAAGAAGCAAATGATTGTGTGGCACAAGACTTTTTTTTTTTTTGCATGAAAACTTGGATGGGTGGAACATGTATTATTTGTCGAATTTGAAAGTTTTATATATTTTCTATGGTAATGTTTGTTCCAATTAAACTTTATATACTTTACTTTGCTTAGGGTAGTTACTTATGAGAGTTCACCTACGATGATCTCGATGATATATGGAACAAAATCAATAAATATGTATCACTACCTGAGCCTCGTCAATCTTTTAAATACGCGGTGTCAGGATTTACGATGTCATTTAGGGTATACATGTTGGATTATGTGTCTAAGCTCATAACTATAATTGATATAAACTTGAATTGATAGTAGCAATGTCCTTTTGGGTTGCCTTCAAACCTGATAATTTAATAAGATAATTTTGTTAGAGAGAGAAGACATATTTATTAATTTCTTGCTTAATTAATAAATTAATTAGAAATCTAAATAAATGATTTATTAATGTATTATGGAAATAATATCTTAATTAGAAATCATATTGTTTAATTAATATTTAATCAGAAATTAATTTGGAATTAATTTTGGGATTAAAGGAATTAACTGAAACTACGGGGACTAAAGGTGACAATGTTCAACAGTTGAACATTGATCATTTTAGAACCTCCTTAAAGGGGGGGGGGGGGGGGGGGGGGGACAAATTCTATGGTGTTCCTAGAGTTTCCTTGGGCTCTAAGGGTGCCTTTGATGCCTTAGGGAGAAAATTAAGGGATTAGGGTTATCTTGGATACACCTACCTAATCTAATACCTTCCTAACACCTGTATAAACCCTACAAAATAAGGAATATGGCTATGCACTCTTAGAAAAGGCTTAGAGTCTAAAATTATTCTTCCCTTCTCTCTCTCTCTCTCTCTATGTTATTCTTTGGTTGCTTGGTTTGTTTGTGAACCATTAGAGGCGCGACACTTGTGGCGCTTGCTATTGAAGGTCTTTCAAGCAAGATTTTTAGATTGTTGTTACAATATAACAATCAAGGTATGTATTTTAATTTTTATCATGTGAATTTCGATTATAATACATAGAACCTAGGGCTTATACTTTATGTTCATAGTTTCCATGTTCAATTAGAGAAAATTTATATCCAATCAATTTAGGGTTGCATGCACACATATGATATGTTGTTATGCTCAAAAACCATCAGTAGTATCAGAGTCTATGATTAGCTTTCTATTGAATATGATGAAAATGTGAATTGTTCAAAGGATATGGGAAAAGAATCGACATTTTGTTCAATAAACTCGTCGAGATGTTCTTGGCACTCGTCGAGTTTGGTCCTCCAGCTCGTCGAGTTGGTGCGTCAGATCTAATTTCAGATTTTCTTGCCTAACTTAATTTACTATGTTTATATTTGGTAATTATCTTTTAATAATTCTACCGTAATTTGTTTTTGGTAATATAAGACATTTCAATAAAACCTAACACCTCGTTCCCGAGTTCAACTTAACGAGAGAAAGGAAAGGAAATGGGTAGAAATGAGAAGAAAATAAAAGAAATTGGTGTTCCCGAGTTTCATTAAAGGAAGGAAGTGGAGGGAAATGAAATGATCACTTTCCCTCCTATCTTTCCTTCCGATTTGGGAGGATTTGGAAGGAAAGAAGAAAATGATTAATTTTCTTTCCACTTCTCTCCAACTCGGGAACACAAAAGAAAATTTTGTTTTCCTTTCCTTTCTCTTCTTTTCTCTCATTACTTTCTTTTCTCTTATTTTCTTTTCTTTTGATAAACTCGGGAACGGGGTGTAAATGTTAGGAGATAATTATGTATCAGATCATGATGATTTATTTGATTGTAATTATCCTTATGGATATGGTTAATGATTTAATTAATTGATTAATTAAAGGATAATTATTATATCCATAATTGGCTACTAGATAATTATTAATTGGATTAAATAATTAATATTTCGGGTTATTTGAAATTTAAAAATCAAAAGGTTTAATTTAAAATGAAAAATCCTAAAATATATCCTTATGTATTTTGTTAATGGAAATTAATAAATACATATATGGTTTAAATTTAATTAAATAAAATGTTTAATTTATTAAAAGATTAAACCCTTAGTATTTTAATATGTTTAAAATACGTCTTATACTATATGTAATATTAAAAGTTTAATATTTACTATATGTATACGACGAGCCAGTCGAATCGCTAGTACGTCTCATTCACAAAAGCTGGTCTATAAGGTGTAACACTCGAAATTTAGAGGGATAGTTATGGAAATAAAAAATCAATTCTAAAGGTCAACTCGCTGAGTTTAAGGCAAAAACTCGATGAGTAGGAAATATGGGACATGCGCGTTTTGGAAGATCAACTCGACGAGTTGGCGCTGGATGATGAAACCCTAATTTTAAGGGTTTTGCACCCTATTTAAACACCTTAACCCCATAACCTGACCTCATTTACAAGCTCCATCATCCCAAACCCTAGCTACGAAACCCTAATACACCTTTGAGAGTTTTGAGCCATTCTTGGTGCATTATTTTGTAGTTTTGAAGAATAAGACACTTGAAGAAGGAGCAATGAAGGGTTGGAGAAGAGTAGATCCAAAAGTCTAGCCTTATTTCTGGCTCACTGGAAATATAAATCTCCTACCTTGTCTATTATATGCTTGGATCTAGTTTTAAGGCATTTTCTCCATATTTTGGTCCAAGAATGTTAGCTTTTGGGACTTGGACGTCGCAAGTGATTACTCTTTCAGATATGGGGTCTTGAAGGGGTTTCATGACATAAAGGTGCAAACTTTATGGCCATGGAATCCCCATGCAAGCTTTAAGGTGTCATTTTGGCCTTTTAAGCTCCAAAAGGCCATGCATGGAGGGAAAGTCAGGGACTTTACATATTCATATGGTGTCTAGGGCCTAGATCTCAGTTGTTATGCTTTAATGTGAAGTATTATGGCTTTTGGGTCAAGATTTAGGTCTTAAAGAATTAGGTTTTGAGCTAAACCCATTAAGAAGGGCTATTAACGGGTAAAGTTGGAAACTTTACCCTTAAAAGGATAGTTTCGGTATGTAGATGAAGTATGGGACTTAGATCTGAAGGATAAGAGCTTAATCTATTAAGATGGCTCAACATACTGAAGAACTCATCGAGTCCATAGAGGAACTTAACGAGTTGGGTTGAAGAATTCCGAGTCTGTAAAGGGTGAAAACTCGACGAGTTCGAGGATGACTCGATGAGTTGATTGGAGAAGTCTCGATTCTCTGGATAGAAGGAACTCGATGAGTTGATTGGATCACGATTTCAGGGTTCGTGATTCATGGAACTCAAGGAGTTGATGGACCAGCTCAACGAGTTGAATCAACCCAAGATGTTGACTTTGGACAGAATGTTGACTTTGACTAGGGTGTTGACCTTGACTGTGACTTTAACCTAGGTTGACCTCTGTAGGGCTATGAAGTACATAATAGGTTCTAACGAGTAGTTCCATGCAAGGGTTAGGCCCAATTGGAAACTGGGCCATATATTAGGCTTTTATGGATTTTATGGTTTTGAACCTTATTGGTTTTGGACTTGGGTCTTAGTATTGGTTTGTTGGGCCATGGGTAAAATGGTCCTTTTACCCCAAGATTTGGATTATGGATCATGTTCTGAGACCTAACTGCTAATTGGGTGATATTATGGTATTGATAGCTCGAGGAGTTGCAAGGGCAGGATTTCATGCAATGGACTTCAGCAGTGTGAGGTGAGTTACCTTCCCGATAGAAGTGGGTCGAAGGCACCAATGCCAACCCACTAGTACTTGTTTATAGGTAGATGATTGTCTGTGTGATAATTGTCTGGTATGCCACTATTTTTTTATGCTTATGTGATAGTATGCTATGTTATGCTATGCATTTATGTGGTAGTGGTAGGGGTGAAATAGTCCCCGATTACCGGTTGAAAGAGGCCGAAGGGGTAGGCCAGCACTCAGATATGCTAGGTAGTATGTGATTTATGTGTATATGCTAGGGTATTATATAGTAGTGGTAGGGGGTGAAATAGAGTCCCCGATTACTAGTTGAAAGAGACCGAAGAGGTAGGTCAACACCCAAATATACTAGGCAATTACCGGTTGAAAGAGACCGAAGGGGTAGGCCAGCACCCAGATATGCTAGGCGGTTACCGGTTGAAAGAGACCGAAAGGGTAGGCCAGCACCCATATATTCTAGGCAGTATATGTATTGTATGGTATGTGGTATGACGGGGGAACTCACTAAGCTTCGTACTTACGGTTTTCATTTTTGGTTTCGGGTACTTCTTTTGCAAAAGGAAAGGAGCCGGGATGATCGCATCGTATCACACTATGTTTTCTGCCCATGAGATCTTTGGGATTATACTCTGATACTGTTTCATCATGACATGTTTTGATTATTGACATGCTGGTTTTGATATGGGATGACAGTATAGGTGTTTTTATACTATTAGTTTTATAATAACTTAATTAAAAAATGAAAATTTTGGGATTTTACATAAGGGGGGGGGGGATAAGGAAATTTCCTATAAAATGACGATTGAATGGATGTCCATTCTCACCCACCGCTTCCTTGACTAGTGGAGGGTCGTTATCCGAACAGATTCGATAGGACACATAATCCTTATTAAAAGTATAAAGATAAAGTAACTAAACCATTTTCTAAAATCTCATTCTTAGTTACTTTAGGAAAAATGTGAATTTGATGCTAACCCATGAAATTGCACATTACACCTTATTAGTCGTTAGTGGAGCGTGTGGTTAACCGGCACACTAATATCAACTAATATTGTTAGCAATGGGTGTCTCATAAATTATCATTGATTAATGGAGCGTGTGTGGTTAACCGACACATTAAGTGGGTGATAAATGACATCGAGATTACCAATCTAATTTGCATGGTTATTCACATCTCGTTTGTGATCCTCGGCATCCCAGTCACAAAGTGAGAGCATAATCGAGATTAAACATGTCATTGAATAGTTCAATGAATCTCAAAAAATCCCTTTACATGTGTCATTCCTGAAGAGTTCATATGTTTCTATTGACAATTGAAGGGACATTGGATGAGAAGCTGCCCAAACTACCTGAAAGATCTTAGAGATAATGAAGTCAAGTTGTGTGACTCTACTTCAGGTACATCCACTATATAACTCCATTACTTTATTAATTTCCTATTCATAGATTATTAATACATGATGTGATAGTTGCATTTTGATGTCTTGCAGGATCTAAGAGGAAGAATGAAGCTTAAGAAGAGCAAGTTGAATCTGATTGTGAAAGATGGATTTTGGTCGCATTGTTCGATGATCGGATTTTTGAGCTGCTGATTAGGAGTTATGATATATTAATAGATTGCTTAGGAAATGTCTAGATTCATAGTTTTCACATATTTGCATCGTAAGGATAAAATTTTCCGCTCATTATCAATAAAATAATTTTTTTTTATTTATTTACTTTGTATTTCCTTGCAATGGCATCTATGAAAATTGGTGGTGATATTTATATTATTAGCAATGTTAAATATGGATTCATTCTAAATTATATCATTTATGGTAATGTCATAATTAACAAAGTGAAAAGGAATTCTCATCACCCAAGTTTCAGTTGGATAGAAACTTGGAGTCATACAATTCGAATTATGTGATGTATGAGAATATTAATCATTGGAATATTAAGACTAATCCGTTGATCACATGTTTATGTGAGTCAAAGTGAAGGACTAATGGATCTAGTACACATTGATGTGGAATATTTAGATCCACCACAAAGGACGATAAGTTTATTCGTCATGATTTACTGATGGTTCAGTAAACTTATAAGATTAAGTGTAATTCTGATTCTTTGAAAGGTTTCAAGGAATGGCAGAACGAATATGAAGGATCTATTAGGCAGAAAGATAAAGGTTCTCCAATTTGAAAGGAAAAGAGAGTACTTTAATATTATGTTTGTGATCATCTTAATGATTATGGAACTATGTCACAATTGATACTCTAAGGAAATCTTAGTGAAATTGTCTCAACTAAGAAGAGCAATCAGATATTGTTGAAATTGTTTAATCAAAAAATGAATCATACTTCATTTCCAAATCAAGTTTTAGAGTCATACTCTAGTAACTTCAAATCGTATCTTGAAGCTTATTCAAACTAAGTAGGTTTATAACACCTCATGAAATGTGGGGTAGAACTGTTTTCTTACTCGAGAACATTTGAAATTGGTAGTTGTGATGTTTTGGTTAAAACAAAGATAAATTAAGACCAATTAAATGAAGTGTTATCTTGACAACAATACACACTAACTTTTTGAATATTTGTTTTAGTTCGTCAAAAAATGTTCCTTGAAGAAAGAAACTTATATGTCAAGAAGACAGTGAGAGTCTTATTGATCTTGAAGAGTTTTAAAAGTCAATTAACAATAAACCTTTTAGTAATCACTAGCACACGACCGAAGATTTATAACATGTCGTGTTGACACATTCTTGTCTCTATGCACCTTCCAATTGAGTTGTCAATTCTTATGAGTTCTATGGTTCTCATTTGACTACAAAAGGTAGAGCACGTTGGTCAGTGATAGTACATTGATCAATATGAGTGAGCTTCCTAACAACTTGGAAGCATTGGTAGGCCCTTATGCTACTAGATGACAAGAAATTAAGAATGAGCAAAGTTCAGTCCATGAAAGGAAACACAAAATTTGATTTTGGTTTTGTCCTCAACCTTATCTTATGATTGTAGGTTGGAAGTGACAAATTCACATGGATAGGAACACATACACCATAAAATCTAAGTGACAAAAGGTTTCGCTCTAATTCATGAAAATGATTATGAGGAAACACTTTCGCTAGTAGATTTTAAATCTGATTAATATCATTATAGATTAGCAGTTATGATAATTGTGTTCTCAAATTCGTATGATTACGACATCCCTTTTCATAGTTTGAATTATGAAAAATGGTTGGGAACTATTTAAACGTTCAGGACTTGTAGTTCTAAAAGGGTTTAGACAAGCAAATATGCTATCTAATGAAAGTGTATGAGCTTAAGAGTTCTAGATGAGACTTATCAAAGCACCACATATCAGAAATCTGAACTTTAGAAAGAAAGTCAATAGTATTGATTTCTGGAAGTCCAGTTGAATTTCTAGATATATGTTAAAGCTAGTGGGAGCATAATTATTATGCTGGCAAGAGTAATTGTTATGCTAGTGGGAGCATAATTGTTATGTTGAATGTTGCAAGTAGGCAATATTGTTGTAGGAAACAAAGATTTCAAATTTGCAAAGTTTGGGAATTGTTTCGCTATAAAAGGATTTAGTGGAGATGACACTCATACTTCATTTCAAATCTAAAAGTTTAGATTGAAGGATTTTAATGGAACTTAGTCTTAGACATATATAAATATTGTGTTGAAATGTTTCAACATAGGAAATTCGATATATGGAAATATTATAGCTAGAGACTGATCAGGTATCATGTCTTTATGAAGATTAGAATTGGATATGACTAAAGTTGTTAAAAAGTGTCAAGAACAGTCTGAAGTTTACTGAAAATTGGTTTCTTATGGACAGTTGGAAGTATAGTATTTGGAAGGACCGTAGTGACATGCTTCTGATTGGGGTAATTCTTGATCAGGATTGATAGTTATATGGGAATATAGAAATATTTCCATAATAGGTGTTGATAATTAGAATTTACACGTGAGTTAGAAACCTTAATGCAAGGAAGGTATTCAAGGAGTTAGCTTGAATTTGATACTTCATTACCATGTAATTGTTTTTTAAGTAACAAAGTTTCAGTGAAGCATTTTATGACATCGTTGGCAAAGTCTTTGTGACCTTCAGACCATGCCATCACAAAAGGAAATTGCATGCAAGGTTAGATTCTACCACATTTAGTGGTGATGAGAATTTGAAATTCTTACACTTGTAATAAGGATTTGGAATTGTGATACAAGCATCATTGGAATTATGTACAATTGACCTGTTCACAAAGGAAGGACCATAAAGTGACATAATATGCATGTTTAGAACATGTCATGATTAATGTTTAATTTAAGTGTTTAGTTGATTAATCGAAACATTATAAAATTAATAAAGTCTAATTAATATGGTGATTAAATAAATAAGTGTTTTATTTATATTCAATAGTTTTGAAACCATAGTTAATTAGGTTATTATTGTGTTTCACTTTGCATGTTTTACTTCCCGAATAATTAGATTATTCAAACATCCACAGTCAATCATACTTTTGGAAGTAAGTAGTGAATTAAGACTGTCATGAATCAGATTGTAGATTGTTTAAGGGGTTAGACATAGCAATTGTATGCTACAGTATTCATGAGTACTTTTGGAATGGAGATTTAAGTATTGGATTAACCCACACTCAGAGAATTACTTCATGGATTTTATCACGAGTAATTTTAAGACGATAATATCTTATATTATTGAAACGGAAACATATGAGTTATTGTTTATGAGTCATTTGTGCATTGATAATACGTAAACGCATCAGTAACTTGATGTTATAAAACGTATTGGTGTGCGTGCTTTGATGAGTAAATAGTACAAGAATATGAGTTGAAGTTTATTTGTTCCTTTTGCCCTAGATGGGAAAAAGCGATATTTATGGGCACCTCAATGATTTGATGATGACATCTAAAGCGCTTGACTAAGCTTGGACTGAATTGATGTGTTCAATTAGTAATCTGTTATCAGTCATTATAAATCAGAAATCAGGAAACAAAACTTGGGCAGAGAGAATGATTATAATCCATATCTCATGGCCATACGATATCTTGTAGAACGGAGGAATATTTGATCACTTATCTAAGGACATGTCACTTACTAGGTCAGAGTTAGACAACGGCTTTTTGTAGCTACAATTTACTAATCAATTTCGTAGTTATACTTGCAGTTATAGTTATTAGATTTATCAAAGTGGGAGACTGTTGGATTAGGTGTCTAATCCCATAACTATAATTGGTATAAACTTGAATTAATAGTAGCAATACCCTTTTGGGTTGCCTTCAAACTTGACAATTGAATAGGATAACTATTAGAGAGAGAAGAATGATTTATTAATTTATTACTTGGTTAATCGATTAATTAGAAATCTAAATAAATGATTCATTAATGTATTATCAGAATAATATATTAATTAGAAATCATATTGTTTAATTAATATTTAATCATAAATTATTTTGGAATTAATTTTGGGATTAAAGAAATTAATTAAAACTGCAGGGAGTAAAGGTGACATTGTTCAATAGTTGAACATTGAGCATCCTAGAACCTCCCTAAAGAGGGGGGGGGGGGGGAGGGGGGGGGGGGGAAGACGAATTATAGGGGGTTCCTAGGATTTCCTTAGGCTCTAAGGGTGTCTTGGATGCCTTAGGGAGTAAGTTAAAAGATTAGGATTATCTTGGATACACCTGCCTAATCCAATATCTTCCTAACACCTATATAAACCCTACACCATAAGGAATTTTGGCTATGCACTCTTAGAAAAGGCTTAGAACCGAAATTTTTTCTTTCCTTCTCTCTCTCTCTCTCTATGTTGTTCTTTGGTTGCTTGGTTTGTTTGTGAACCATTAGAGGTGCGACACTTGTGGCGCTTACTACCGAAGGTTTGTCAAGCAAGGTTTTTAGATTGTTATTACAATATAACAATCAAGGTATGTATTTTAATCTTTATTATGTGAATTTCAATTATAATACATAGAACCTAGGGTTTATACTTTGTGTTCATAGTTTGCATGTTCAATTAGAGAAAACTTAGATCCAATCAATTTAGAGTTACATGCACACATAAGATATGTTGTTATGCTCAAAACCCATCAATACATGTACATAATTTTATATTTATAAAATATAACAAGTATATTAGTTGTTATAATTGATATTAATATAATTGCTAAAATTATAGATTTGGATTTATGAGATGCTTCCATCTGTTCAAAACGGTGGTTATGCGTTACGTAAAAACAAAGATACACCTCGGATGAAGCATTGGAGTGCAACCACAAAATTGAAATGGGTTGATGTGAACAAGAATTTTGATTTGACAAATGTTTGTATATTTTATTTATTTATTTAAACATCATGTTTGAACTTTCACTAGCATTATACATATGTTAATTTGTTTTAGGAGGGACGAAGACCAAGACATAGCATAACACCGAGCGATGATAAGAGAATATCTTCTTATTATATGTCATGTCAAGAGTATGTGTATGGTGAACTGCCTTCAGTTCCATCCCCAATACAGAAGCATTCTAGGAGGCAAGGAAAATCTCTGTTGTAGTGTATCGTCTAGTAGCTGATCCCTCGATAGAGCAGGAAAAAGTGGGAAAGCAAGTTTAGAAGAGTTGGTGAATCGGTTATTTGCACTCGAACAAGAGTTGTATATGAACCGAAAACGCACCGAGGTGAATGTGGAAGAAGTGAATGGCGAAAGTATATGGAACAACATAAATTTTGATGAACCGATACAATTTGAAACAATATTTTTCTTTTGATGAAAATGTTAGTGATACCCTATATTTATGATATAATTTGTATATAAATATGTATGTTATTAATAAATTAAAGATGTTAATGTAGGTTTTAGATGAAGCATGGTGAACTAGAAATAACTTCAATGAGGATGTTTTTGATGATAATGATGCTGAAAAAGTTATTATACCTTATATTTATGATATATTTTTTTAATAATTATGTATATTTTATTAATAGTTATAACATATTAATGTAGGTGTTCGACGAAGGGGGCAGAGTACAAATAACTTCGATGAGGATTTTTTGGATGTTGATGATAATGAGGCTGAAAAGGTTATTATACCTTATATTTATGATATAATTTGTTAATAAATAGGTATATTTTATTAATAATTATAACGTATTAATGTATGTGTTAGATGACGATGTAATAATTGTAGGGACTACAAATCACTTTGATGATAATGAAGTTACACACGATAAACCTAGGATTCGTAATCCATCAAAGTTTATGTGTACTCCTTTCACGCAGGTATGCATTCAAAGCTAATATGGAAATAATTTTTTTATGTCAAATATTCATAAAATAATTATATAAATGTTTGAGAAATGTTTTACTTACACACAACACCAAAGCCAAAGCGAAGAGCAAAGAAGAAGGTTGATACCAAATCAACAAACCCCATCTTCCTCTTCCTCCTCCAGTATTCGATGTTGCTCATGACTTTCTAGTTTTGGGTCTGCAGCCTTACGTATTAGGCGGTGAGGTTGTGTTACAAAATTATTTTTATCATGCGTATAACATGGAACACATATTGTATAATTTGATATTAGATAGAGAGTTTTGAAGCGCGTTGTTTGGGCATACACATAACGACTGGTTAGATGAAGAATTAAATATTTATAAATTTATGCTTATAAGTAATTTTTTCTTTATTAATTTTTAACAAAAGTACCATAACATTAGCAGAATATCACGATTTGGATTAGACTGTTGATGAGGAGACGGTTTGAAGTTGACCGGTATACCATAATGCCTCCAAAAAAAATTTGTGTGCCATGTTCTAGAAGATGGTAACGATTAGAGGGAATTTATGTTTGGGATAGCTACATATCCCAACTTTATGGTTCCTTGGTGGGATGTGGATAGGGTATATTATTAGTTTTATTGAAATTACATTCGTTAATATCATTTGTTGTATTGAAATATTAATAAGTAATTATTTTTTAAACTCTGTGCAGGTTTATATGCCGATTCATTCATATCCAAATCATTGGTTGTTTGGGGAACGACGACTAGAGTTAATGGGATTCCATCTATTTGACAATCTTGGTAGGAGTGCATTTGAAAATTTTAAGTCATATGGAACTTTGAGAAAATTTGAGGTGCGGGTGGAAAATTATTTAGACAAAATTAAATAGTGGTAGAGGAAGAACATCCCAAGACAACCATTGAATATGACATTTACACTCGAAGATATTGTTCCCCAACAAAGCAGCAGGTTGGGAGATTGTGTTGTATTTATTTGTATGTTTATGGAACAACTAGTATCAGGACAACCAATACATGAATTTATGGACCCAAAAAGTACAACTTTAGAGTTTCATCAAAGGATGGCCAAAATTTATTGGGGATCATGTGTTGGTTCTATGTAGGTGGATGTGAATGTGTGTAACTAAATATTTGATTTATAAATTCAGGTGTTTCATTAGGAAAAGTAATTTTATATATAGCGCGATAGACATTATCTTCACACATAGTATAATTATAACTTCAAAAGATAAAACATAACAACGATTACACCCTATTTATTGACGTTACAACTTCAAAGTTAACCAAAAGACCTAAACCTTACAATTGTAAATAATAATTTCTAACCAACCACAAACCAAGACTATATTCAACTTCTTATTTTTAGATTGAAAGTGTTTATTCGACTTAGCTACCTTAGCTATTACCATAGAAGATTGGTCCTTCTCTTCATTAACCCAACAGATAAACACATATTTTGTTCTGTGAATTTAAAGATAGATAAGAAGATAAGTTTTTAGGTATAAATATGATAACGTAAATATTAAGGAACTAAAAATCATGATACCATTTTTGGGCAAGTGTAACATAATCTTCTTGGGTTTTTAGGTGTACCCGATATCCTAATGATACGTTCACCTATGCAATTGCAGTATGCCATTCACCTAATTTATTTGATCAAATACGAATAACTTCACAAATCAATTTCATGGAGTGATTATTACCCATTTATACACGAAATTTTATTGTAGATAAGTACAATGACTTGTCTTATCAATCAGTAAAGTTTGCTTAAGGGTTGACTATGAAATCATCTGGTTTGACTATGAATCCTTCAAGTTGAACTATGAAATGCAGCCAAGTACACTACCTTGTCTTGTCAATCAGTAAAGTCTGCTTACAGTTTGACTATGAAATCATCTAGTTTGACTATGAATCCTTCAAGTTGAACTATGAAGTTCATACAAGTACAATGGCTTGTCTTGTCAATTAGTAAAGTCTGCTTACGGTTTGACTATGAAATCATAAAGTTTGACTATGAATCCTTCAAGTTGAACTATGAAGTTCAGACAAGTACAATGCCTTATCTTGTCAATCAGTAAAGTATGCTTACGGTTTGACTATGAAATCATCTAGTTTGACTATGAATCCTTCATATTGAATTATGAATTTCAAGCAAGTACAATGTCTTGTATTTTCAATCAGTAAAGTTTGCTTACGGTTTGACTATGAAATCATGTGTTTGACTATGAAATAATCCAATTTCAATACTAACTTTTGCATATTTATAATCGGATTCGTGTGATTTTCCTAATACACTTTTATTGCATGTGAAAATGACTTCTTACAATGAAAAAAGCTTTTATGACCTACCAATATTATTATATAATCTTGAAAGAACAAATCCTAATACATTCACAGCCATCAAGAAAACACCTACCAACCGCTTTCAATTCTCTTTCGTGGCTTTAGGTTGTGTGGTATGCCATCTTTATTTTATTGATTTAATTAATAGTTGTAGGCAATTTACCTCGTTTAGATTTTGCATGTGACTAATATAAGTATGTTTTATTTTTATGCAGATCTGTACTTTCCTTAGGTGCATGATACCGTTAACATATGTGGGTTATTTACCCCTAATTGGAAACTATCTGACAACAATGCACTTTACAGTGGATTTAGACGGAAACCATGAATCACTACTCTTAGCAGTTGGTTTGGGAACCTTAGAGTGTGAGGTATCTTGGACATGGTTCATGACGAAGTTAAAAGAATGTTTAAGTGACAATAAAGAGGTTGGTTTCATAAGCCGCATATGTGATAATATAGACTTTGACGTTGGGAGCTTTTACCCAAATTCGTATCATGGGTATTGTCCTAAAGATATAGTTCAAAAAATACGTGACTTTGTCGAACATAATGATACTATTGTTGAAAAGTTGTTTTGGAAGTCATGCAGTGCATATCGTGTACATGAATTTTACTTGTGTTTGGAAAGCTTTCAGAGTGCATGTAGGAATCCAATTGTATGGATTGACAATATAGCCATTTCAAAATGGACACGAGCATTTTTTTCCTAAGGTACGTTACAATGTTAAATCGATTGATATTCCTTTGATTATGAAAAATATATCCACCTACACATATGAGTTACCTATAGCAACTATCATTAGGTTAATCACTCAGTTGATTCAAGTGGTATATGTTGAACAACCTGAAGTTGGAGTTAAATTTATACGTATAGTTTGTTATTTCTTTGTGTTATTTTTCTAAATTAACACATTTCGTAGGGAGGATTTATGTTGGTGTGACCCTTTATGCTGAGAATAAGGTTCAAAAGCGAGTGAACAATTCTTATAATTGGGATGCAAGATGTATTTATGGGGATATATTTGAAGTGGGTGAAAATTTTTACACTTGCAATGTACAACTTGAACATAGGGTATGTAGTTGTGGGAAATGGAAAAAACAAGGTACACCTTTTGGTCACACTATAGCATCAATAAGAACCCGTATGTCTATAGCCATTCACGAAATGGTTGATTATAAGTTGACTTATGTCATGTATCAGGTTGCATTTAGATATGAGATGGTGAATTTTGTGCCATCACATCTACTATGGGAAATACCATATGAAAGGGTGGTCCTGTTACCTCTCAAGTAGAAGTAGTTATTAATGTACATCTTTCCATTTTATGTCTTATTATGTAGTAGTTATGGTTTAATGTTTTAGTGAAATGAAATGGATGTGTTTTCTTAATTCATGTTTTATGCTTATTACTGAAGCAAAAAACATTAAAGGATTAATAGGACACACATAAAAAATAAATAACATAACTAACAGACATTTTACATCTAATATTCTTTAACTAACATGAATATTAAAAATGAGAGAAATTCTTTAAAAGATTTCATGCTTCCCCATGTTTAAACTCCCTATCACCATATTCGAAATGGTATAGCTCCATAGCCACTTGTATCAAAATGTCTTCATCCATAATCGGATGTTCATTTTATCCAGATCATTGTAAATACGTTGAAAATGCTTGACCCTTTGTTTCAAATCCATAAACTTGGCTTTCACATTTCTTTTTCTTCGATATTGAGTACGACCCATTTGATGGTGAAACAAATGACAGACACGATACCAAAATTATCCATCGCGAACTTGTGGCGAACTTGATGGAAAATCCTCTTCTTAACGATCCAAGCATGAACCAAAGACACCTCCTCTTGGATGCTCCATCTGAGTGGTATAGGTGGGTCTATATTTTCAAGTTAAAATTGTAATCTGATACAATTAATATGGATATGAAGAATTATTTATAGTGGACCCCTTTTGTAACTCCATCTACGTTGTCAACTCAAATAATCATGTCTATTGTTGTCTGCTAGTGCAATTTTTTTTTGTCTTTTTCAAACACTCGTGTCTTGTGTTGTCAAGTCAAACAATCATGTCTTGTTTTGTAAATAAGTACACTGTATTATTCAATTAAGTTTGACTATAAATTACAACTATAAAATATAACTACGATTTTGTATAGAAGCTTATGTACTTTTGACGGACATTAAAAATGTGTCATTTATTATTGTCATAAATCCTACTATAAATTTACTTTCAGTGAAAAAATCATTTCACTTAAAAGATATGTCTGTTCTTCATATATTACTTTTAAAATTTTACTCTCTTTATTTTGTAAAAAATGACTTCAAAACCATGGACCGCTGAGGAGTATTTGGTTCTTATTCGTGCATATATTCATGTGTATGAGACCAACGGGTTGCACGATCCAATGTTTTGGACTCGTTTAACCTATATCTTCAATGCTGAAACTCTAACAACTGCAGAAAACCAGTGTGACAACCTAGATATCGCGACAAAATGGTATGAAATGAAAACTGAAATTCTATTATTCAACTATCTTTATACCAAAATTGACGACGCTCGTTTAAATGTTATTGAGGAGCTCATCTTGGAAGCTACTAAAGAGGAATAGAAATCATTAAGTGACGGGTTGGAATTCCAGTATGAAGCCCCTTGGAATATTTTGAAATATGTCCCGTTTATTTAATATTTATATCTATCTATTAGGTTTGTACTAAGTTATTTATATGTATTTCGTCTGTATTAGATGTACCTCCTCTGTATTTCGTCTGTATTAAACGTCCTCAAACTCGATTACACATAAAACAATACATTACAAATAACAATTCCATGATGCATTACACATAATACAATACATTACATTACAAATAACAATTCCAAATGTCCTCATACTCGATTACACATAAAACCTTAAAAATAACAATCACATGAACCATTACACGTAAAACAATACATAAAACATTACAAATATGAAATTAGCATAATACCAGAGCCGTCTAATATATTGATTATTTTTAACAAGATTCCAAATGTCCTCATACTCGAAGTCGTTGCCTTCATGCTTCAAAATGTAAAAATCTTTAACAATTTCCATAAGTTCTTTGGCGTCTGCATAATAAGTTTTGGTATTTTTAACATAATTATACCTTTGATTGAACCATATGACTTCTCCCTTTACATCTAGCCATTTACTAGAAAATATCTAATTGTAGTCGATGTTGTCCTTCTCCCATCTCATGGTTGAACAAAGCTGTTATGCGGGTCCATTCATCACCTATCAGACAATGTGGGGGAGCCAGTGGCGTTACACCCTCCTTAACAGTAATCCAACATCATGTTACAACCAACAACTCGATTGTCATCCATGGTTATGAATAATTGGTATCAGCTATTGCATTTGAAGAAGTTGCTACATTGGACGACATTTCTGAATATGGATGTTCATTTCGTATAGATGATATGGGTGTTCATTTTGTATAGATTAAAAATTTATTTATAATAATAAAATGAGTTAACAAGGACTTGACCAGTCTAATGGAATTTATGTGTACAATGAGTTATCATTTCAAATGGTCATTTATGTGTAGTCATTTCCATGTTTGACTACTATTTGCAGGTTACTACAATGACTTGTCATGTCAAACAATCATCTATGAATTCCAACTTTGAATATGAAATTGTTGCCTTTTGTCTATGATTTACAGATTACTAGGATGTATAAATATGACATATACGATCATTTTCTTATTAAAAATACTATATATAATCTCAACTTTATTGTGAGTTCATCCTCAAAGTTCGAAATTTGCTCATGCAATAAAGTAGATTGTTACTACTATGATCTAGTCGATCCCTTTGTTACACCCTCTTCAGAAGGCCCATATATGTCAGATGAAAATTTTCAAGAATTGAAAACGGCTGAAGAACAACAAAAATAGGATAAAGAGTCATCCGGCTTCTCAGTTAACAGCGTAAAGTTATTTCATCGGAATGCAAACAAGCTGAATAATGGATAGAACTTAATAAAAAGAAAATCAAAGAGCATGAAGAAGGGATCAAAAAGACTAAGAAGACTATCAAGATGACTGAAAAATGGCTTGCTGACATGGACACATAAGTGATACATCTTAGGGTGAATAAGGATCGTTTCGAATATAAAATGAAAATTAGGGATGACTATATAATAATCGAGAAAGAGAAATACCCATTGTAGTTCCCTGAGGTTAATAATTAGTTAAACAATTGTTGTAAGATTATCATGTATTGGGTTTGCTATATGTTTTTTTAGATTAATATGTTTGTTTACCATTAATTTCCAAATATTTTTAAATATCATGTATAAAAACTTCATTTGCTCTTATGATGTTCAAACTAAATTAAAATATAAAAGCATAAGAACAACATCTTAGAAAATTAATAAAAACATTACAATACATAATAAAGTAACAAGTCTTCAATTTAAGGTAGTATTTAAAATCATAATCGACGTTATAGGTCTGTGAACAACTCGTAGAAGCCCCAATGTTAAATGCCGGACGCCGGACGCCATTCCAGAACAATTGTTTATCGTGTGTCCTGCTTGACCACATGTAGAACACTCTTTTCTTATTGGACCCTCGCCTTGGGATGGAATGCGTTTTGTGTTTCTTGGCCTTCCTGGCTGATGTTTATCAATTATAGGTGGCCTAACAGTCATCAAATCATCATGGATCTCCCATTCGGATGGATTTGGCAAGGGGTTTACTGATTCCTCATATGTTCTCCTTAATGTTTCGGTAGGGTAAGCTTTTAATGCATACATCGAGCAGTCTTGGTAATTGTTGACTGTTAACGCTCTTATCGCATGACCACAAGGTATGCCGTCAAGTTGTCAATGCCTGCATGTACATGTCATTTGTTGGAAATCAACAATGACATTTTGTCGCCCTTTTTTGAGCTCACATTTCTTACTTGAGATGATGCAAACATCCAAATTAGTAAAACTGTTTTTTTTTTACAATATCATCGGCCCAAGGGGTGAGTGTTGTTGCTTTCGCTAAAAATAGAGAAAATTACATAATTAAGATCAATAACATTTAACACAAACATTAATATTACAACTTAATACTTGAAAAGTTACGTCTTTGAAACCACCACTGTTGCATGGTTCCATAAAAAAAGTCGACCAACATCAGTATCGACGCCTTATGTGCATGTCTAGATGATGCATTTATAGAATCCACATTTTCGGATAACATAAGATTGTATCAGTTACCTCTAAAATGTGCCATAGACCAAGTTTCAGGATTTATACTGTGTAAGTATTCCCATACTGGTTCTTTTGTCTTGTTCATAAGGTCCATGGCAACATTAAAACTATCAACTGTATAGGCTCTTCAAGTCTCCCAAAAAACTCCTTTAACTATCTTACTCTTCCCGCATTTAGTTACTATGCTGAAATACAAATGGACACCACATATTCCGTGATGAGCGTGAGGAAAAATGTTGGCAACAAATGTCGCTATAGATGGAGACCTATCAGATATAATTGTAAGATCCTCTATATTACCTATGTAATCACGTAGTTTTTGAAAAAATCATGTCCACGAATCTGTACCTCATTTTTGCATATACCATATGCAACCGGTAATATTTAGTTTTGTCCGTCCTTAGTAATTGCAAGTAACATGGTACATTTGAACTCGCCCTTTAGGTGGGTCCATCTACAACAAGGGTCGGCTTACAACAATCGGAAAAAGCGCATACCTATAATACATTGTATATCTATTCAAATAAACTGATTATAGTTAGGTACACCAAAATAAAAATAAAAATAATAAAATATAGTGATACTAACCGAGCAACGAAGTGCGACATACAAGAACTCAAACCGATCATCACCGTCTGTTTAAATATGTGTCACCGTGCTGGGATTATGTTTGATCAAATTGTGGAAATAAGCCAGAAGCTTGGTAAAAGAATCCTCTTTCGTACCCCTTAACAACAATAGTGCATATTGTTTTGCATGCCAAGCCTGATGGTATGAGATGTTGATTTTAATTGCGCATTCATATCGTTAATAATATCTTGTCCCTCTATATACTCTACTATAATCTTCAGCCAGCACATAAGCAAGATATTAACCCAAAACATGTTTGTTTGCTTGTTGATGATTGGGTTGCAACATTGTTGAAGAACATGTGTGTACCTCAATAAATTCATTCACTTGGAAAAGTCCACTAGAATTTTGAATTCCTTTTGCTCTTAGTAACCAAGAACAATTTTTCCCAACACACACAACCTCATACCTTGATTTGGTCACTGTACTTATCCTCGTTTGAAAACCTTCTTGAAGACATTTTTATCAATCGTCCGTTTAGAAGGTCTTTGTTCTTAAATATAGAGATACATTCAATCTTTTGATGATTGATGTCTACCATATGTGATGGGATATCTTCATTAACATCAATTGGACATGATGGTAGAGAGGGCATACCGTAAAAAAGATTATCGGGAAACTTAGCTTTTATGTTTATCACCCGACTCATCTCCATCATAATTGCTTTCTACGTCGGTTATATCTAAAGCTACATCAGCAACATCAACAAAAATCCCTGTAACCATGTACATTTTCATCTTTCTGAATCATATTTTTTTTTCTTTTTACTATTATCTACTACACCTCTATTTATAACTTTAACTTATTGTTGGGGAGCATCAACATAACGACTACCCACGTCACTAAGATATGTACGAACATCATCATCACCAACGTACTTGTAATTTTCAGGATCAACATAGTGAATAGGTAAATATCTCACATTAACATTTTTCAGCAACACTATGAAACTGAGGTACACTAAGAGTCATGAAAGTACATATTGGATTGTTGCTCCCTTTATCGCTGCATAAGTTAGCAACCGACTCATTTCCACACTTGTCACCCTCCGTAACCGCATCACCTTTATGAGCCACCACAAAGACTTTCATAGCCCTTCCTCCAATCAATTTGATTACATTGATCAACATTCTAACATCCATGTCTTCAACTATGACTATATAATGATTCAATTCAAGATGATGGAAACGAAGACTAATTTTATATGTCTAACAAACCGGTTTTCATTCTCACCAAAGATACAAAATCCATATAACTAATATATTCAAAAAATATCAAAGCAAATTCAGAAATACCTCCATGTGAACATATATATTCAAGATTTGTTTCCATAATTTTCCACCTTCCACCAGTTGTAAGGCAAATTAAATATTCATTCATTTTTTAGAGAGATTTTAAAGAATTTTTCCAAAGAAAAACAACTAAAATGATAAATTTCTTTTGTAAAACTTTATATATAATAAGGTTGTTTCGTAGTCAAACCCTATCAATTTTTTAGTCAAGATTAAAAAGAAAAAAAAGAAAAAAAAAAGGAGAGGAAATCGCAGATGAACTAATTAATTTTGTAGTCAAAATTAAAAAAAAATACCCCCATCTGCGATTTTAGTCAGAGATGGAGGTATTTATACGAAAAAAAAAACATATGCGAATGTACAAGTCGTACGTTCTCAGGTGTAATGTTAAATCGCAAATGAACTTAATCCATCTGCGATTTTTATGGTTATATTTGTAATTTGAGTTTTTTTTGCCATTTTCCACAAAGTAATTAAGGGATTAGATCATATTTACAATTTTCTCATCATTTTTTACAACTCTTAACACAACCAAAAAAATATAAACGCTCAAGAATTTACTACAAATACATACAACATGGGAGGGCAAAAAAAAAAACGGTTGACAATTGTTGATTTAGAAAATAAAGGGTGAAAAGTGTCTATTTGTAGATCTAATAAATAAACTAAAGACTTTTTATTAACACAATTAAAATATAATAACTTTTGGTTTTACTCTAAACGTTTTCTTTCGAAAGGACACATTGGTTGTTTCAGTCATTAGTTTTATCATTCATGTGTCCATTATGTGAGTTGGTGGAACATATGTTTTTTCAGTCATGTTTCTATAATATTTATTTAGTTTTATTAAAAAATGTGATGTATGTAAAAATATCGACACACAACTATGTTTTCTAACTAATTTCCCATTGATATTTGAGGGTAAAATGTAACTATTATGACCTTATTTGGATAAGTTTACGTAGAAAAATTATTTCTGATAACAATATTATTAATAAAAATCATTATTGAAACACGTCATTTTAAGCGGAAAATACTCGGTAAACGAAGAAGTAAGCTATCACAAGTTTGGAATTGGAGATGCTCAATTTTGTTTATTTTTTTTTTTTTAAGTTTGGTAATTTGAATTAAAATGATTTACGAGAAATAATATCAATTAAAGTATTAAACAACATTGATATTGAGATGGCATGCTATAAATTAAAAAACATTAAGGGGTTGCTTTATATGTCTAATAGTGAGTCTAGTAAGATCCCGAGTCTTATTGATTAGATTTAAACTCGTTGATATTATATTTAGAAGTTTCTGATTCGGTTTAACTTATATCATATGTTGTTATTCGGTTAGAATCATGGTTATATCTAACCTGTCCGATTTTTATTCAATCAAATATGGCTCGATAAACAATTATAAAAAAAACCTTAAATTTTGATTTACGATTGTTACATGATTGATTTTGCAAAATCTAATAATTTATGAGGCATTAGGTACATCATAAACTAAGAAGGACACACAACTTTCTACCTCCTTCCATTTATGACCCCAACTTCTGTCATATTACATATATGGTACCCGTGTTTGGAATATGAAATGTGTAATTTACAACATTTTCAAGTTAATTTACCAAAATTTCTTATTTTATTTAGTTGGAAAGACGTTTGGACTTGTTCATCATAGCTTAGAAGGCATCATATTAGTGACGCGTTAAGAAGGATTCTTTACACACAAAAAAAGGTGGGTATTTTATATATATTTTGGAACATCTTACATCTTTCACATGAAATTATCTGATAACCATATCTAGTAAAAAGATTATGTTGATTTGGTTTTTTAATATTTCTATGTGTGATTTTGTTATACTTTTGGTAAATAATTGTGTTAATGCTTTGTACTGTTCACCAAACAAAATGTTGTAATGTTTACAAGGTTCATGCACATCTCTATGGTAAAAAAAATGCGAGGTCATGAAAATTATAATGGCTTTAACTATACAATTTAATAAAAGAATATCTGATTATTTACTAAATGTCTAGAATAATTAAACCTTGATAAAAGCTAAATACTATGATTATAAAAATTGGATGAAAGAGATAAAAAAGAAGTGAAACATAAAACATGAGTGAGGTTAGAAAGTAGAAACTAGAATGTGAATGGTGACCATGTCCTTGTGAGCAGTGAGTGTTGACTCGGTCTTTAGTAAATCGTCAAAAGTCTTGGATGTCCCAACTCACTTCCAGTATTCCTAATCATCATCTTCTTTTTCAATGAAACCACCTAATACTCACTTTGAATAAATATATTTTATTATTTTTTATGAGTAGATAAGGACGATCATTTCGTCTTTGATCAAACATACTAGGATTAGTTAATTCACACCCTTTATTATTAGTTGTGTGTATATATATATATATATATATATATATATATATATATATATATATATATATATATATATATATATATATATATATATATATATATATATATATATATATATATATGTGAGACAGCCTAATTTTGTGAGACCGTGAGACACATTTTTTAATTTTTTTTAAATTTTTTTTTAGTTAATTCAAGTTCCGAAAATAATATTTGAAAAAAGAATTTTTTGATTTTTCCATTTATTTTGCATTTTAAAATTATTTTTTGATTTGGTCTCACGGTCTCACAAAATTAGAATGGTCTCAAATGAACCTGAACCTATATATATATATATATATATATATATATATATATATATATATATATATATATATATATATATATATATATATATATATATATATATATATTTCATATTTTATCGAGTTAAAAACTAAAAAATAATTATATTCTATTATTTTTTTAGCTTAACCATAAAATTTTCATTTATGTTAAAAAAATCATTAATTTTTTGATAAAAGTAATATCGCAATCACTAGGACATGCATTAGTGGTAAAAAAAACCATGAATTTTCATTTTGTACTTTTTAACCACCTATAAATCGGTGGTTAAACCGTACTTTAAAAAAAATATAGTGATTTTTCGTAATAAAACATGTTTTAATAGGTAGCAGTAGTTGCGTTAAAAAGTTTTACCAAAAATTGATAGTTTTTTTTTGAACTAATTAAAATTGGGGCTTAAACCAAACTTTTAGAAAATAAACTGATTTTTTTTCTTAATTAGCTTTATCTTTACTTTTTCTATTTGCATTATTAATATTATCATTATTACGATCAAAGAAAATTACAAATATGATCCACATGGTTTGTGGTAGTTTACGAATTTGATTTCTATTTTTTTATTAACACCATCAGTATACAATGATTATGTTGTTGTATTTAATTATAAAGTTTACGCTGCAATCTTTATTGATGCATTACCAAAGAACCGACTAATCCACTATCTATAACTCATATCATTGTCTATATATGCCAAACCTTCAATATAGCTGAATCATATGTTAGAAGTCAATGTAGGTCAAACAACATGATGTTGTAATTGTTGGATTAAGTATCTAAACCATTAATTAAAATTATAAATTTAAATTATTAATAAAGTTTTTTTTGGGTTGCCCTCAAACCTAGTAAGAAACTTGAATTTGAAGAAATAGATTGATTTATTGATTTAATATTTCAATATAAATTAGTAAAATATCAAAATAAATAATTTATTAATATATTTTGAGAAAAATATATTAATTCGAAATTATATTGTTTAATTATAAATGAATCAGAAATTAATTTTGGGATTAAGTACAATAATTAAAAGTGGAATGACTAAAGGTGACAATGTTCAAAAGATTAAGCATTGACCAATTCTAGAACCTTCCTTATGATTAGGCAAATTTTAGATTGGTTCTAAATAGTTGTAGAGCTTTTCTTGTGTTTAAGGAAACTTGGGGGGAAAGCAAAAAAGATAAGGCTTGTCCAAGGAAACTTGCCTTATCCTTAGCTCCGTTCATCACCTATATAAACCCTCTAAGGGTTCATATTTTCGGCACTCATAATTTTGTAAGGAATTCCAAAAATCCTTTCATCTCCCCTCTCTCTTCAATAAGCCTTCAACTGCTAGTGTTTGAGTGTGAACCATCAGAGGCATGCGATTTCAGGTGCTAGCTTTATGAAGTTCTACAAAGAAGGAATTATAGTTTATTTACAATAATAAACTAAGAGGTATGTTTTCTATTAACCCTTCTCTAAATTTGAAAATAGCAATGTACTTTAGGGTTCTTGAATTCAAATTGTTGTTTGTATATCATAGTGAGAACATAGATCCTTTAGGGCGTATGCAAATTTAGGGTTTTATGTTTTCCGTCAAAAATATGATTCTTGTTATCTATAAAACCCATCAGCTATAGCATGACCACATACTATACCATGATTGCATCATTCCCCACATGCACACTTCCAAAGTTGTGAATCTACAACATATGTTTTGACAAATATATGTTACTTGAAAAACATTGGACGCATGCTCGACACGTGGCATGGTTCGACAGGATCTGCGTAGCCAAAAAGCATGCAACACCTCAAAATATGTGCACGACACACACCGTAAAATCCTATAAATACCAACGTTTTCGTCCCCATATCCTCACACCATTAGGTCTCATTTTCTCTAAAACATTGTCCCTTTTCATAAGTACAACTCTTTTCGGACTTCTGTGTATCTTACCACGTCTCTAGAGTATTTAGGAGCCCAATGAAAAGAAGTGTTCGGGTCAAAATTCTGCTCGCGCAATTTCCTAGTTTTCGCTAGAAATTTTTATATGTTAAGCTGCACTTATTATGCTTCAAGTGTAACTTATATTTATATATATAGTCTTTATTATAATTTTATAAATAAGATTTATTGGTGATTCCAAGTCATAATACTAATCGATCTACTTACGGTAATAATGACAATGCTACATTTATTGAGGTGTTTAAAGTGAGATTTTCAAACAGTATACTATGTATACCAAACGGACCCTACCTACGATATGACCTTACTTAATAGATCTTGATGTAGACATTGTGATTATTAAGGAATCTTGACAATTGTTATTATACTCTTAAGAAATATAATACTAAGACTTAGGGATATCTATACATAGGTCTTTTAAAGGAAAAAGCTAAAGTGATAGACGAAGCACTGCCCAAATCACAAGTCATCCACCTAAGTCAGGTGAGTGCAAAGTTCATTTCATTAACATTATTCTAATACAAATATTAATTAAATTATTAAATATCAGTTGAAATTTATATGTGAAATTGATGTGTGTGAACTCAACTAGTTTTAAACCTACTTTTAATTATAAAATAAACACACAAAGGCAGTGGACCTATCAATTGTTGTAAAGCTAAATAAGTAGGGTATCGAACACAGGGAATGGTAAATTAAAACTAAAAACTAATTTTATCTATAATAAAATAATAAAATGGGTTTTCTCTAGTTTTACAAGACAAAAAACTTACTAACTATTACTTAGACTAAAAACTAGGAAAGCAAAGATTCAACTAAATTCAATAATGAAGGGAACTTCTGTTTAGTTCAACTCAATTGATCCTATGGTTGATGTTATGGTGATAGTGCAATGGATTAATTCTTCTATTGGCTACTGATTCAAGTGATTAGATTCACGTTCGATGCACTAATCCTTAGAGAACAAACTAACTCAAACAGTGGCCAGTTGTCTAATTTAATTTAATTTACTAGGTTATTTATTCGGGTTAATTTAGACTTGTAATAGCTAACTAATTTGGTCCTTTAGTTAACCTCTTGTTGATGGTCATCACACAAGCTCACACATGAATTTACCTATTTTTCTATTAATTCTAGTTTCACAGTCGCTAATCCTAGTCATATAATAAAGTGATCACATAAATTATATGAGGTAGCAATTAAGAGATGTTCATGCAGCTTAATTATCTTCCTATTAAGAGAAAAGTAGTTATCATTCACACATAAGGTTCTTTAACAAGCTAGAATTAACAAAATCACCAATATTAAATCAATCCTACCATATATGAAACCAAAGTATCAATTTTGTCTCCCCAAACAGAAGTTTAAAGGTTTTAGCTCATGATTGAGGTAATTAATAGCATAAAAACGAAATCTAAAAGTCTCAACATGATGAAGAACAATAGATTAAAGTAAGAATGATGTAAATTTGCCTCAAATCTTCATCGGGATTAGGTTTAGGGTTGTATCTTCACTCTCTAGATCTCTCCTGACTCTAATTCGCAGCTTGCTTCTCCCCAAGGGTTCCAGAATTCCTTATGTCGATCTGGAAAGTTGTATTTATAGATTCGAACCGACTCGCTGAGTCCATGACCGAATCATCGAGTCTATCACTTAATTCCCGTGCTCGGTAAGTCATAGAGTCCTTATCTTCTCGATTCTTCGACGCGACTCGCCAAGTAGTCGACCCTACTCGCCGAGTACCTTGTATTTTTACATTTTTCTTCTTTGTTCAACTCCCAAGCTCCCAACCGCTTCTCCTGCTTCCTTTTGCTTCTGGCTCTGCTTTTGGACTGAAAACACAATTCAAACACTTTTCAGTATCTTTTGTCCATGATATGCAATAAATTAACTAATAAATGATAAAAATCTATACTTAATATAAGGCTAAATGTGCAAATATCAAAAAACCCCACACTTGACTTTTGCTTGCCCCCAAGCAAAACTGAATTTTAACACATTAGAATCACATAAGACAACTCCAATCGAACACAACCATTATACCAAGACCGCAACGCATGCATTTGTGTCTAAAGTTTTCCTAATAACCCCCCATACTCCAAATACTCACAATCCTCATAAACATTCGCCCACTTTTTCCGAACAATGCTCATTTTATGCATCCCTCCGAATCCATCATCAGTTTACCTCTTAACCTCAAGGTATTTTTGGTTGAGCAACCCAAACATACATAATCTAGACCATTACAATTTATGATACCACATTGGAGCTCTTTGGAATTCTTCATTTCCTTGATAATTTGATCTTTGGTTTCTTTGAATTCACCACCTTGTTTGATTTGATTTTTGGTATCTTCAACTTTTGAATTTCTTCAGAATTTTTGATCTTTTAATTTCACATTTAACTTTGATGCTCTAAAAATTCTTCAAACTTTTCTTGTAATTCTCTCTCTCTTTTTTTTTTAACATGTAACTCACTTTTTCCACTCAAAACCCTACATGCTTTAGCAGGGGCACTCAACTTCAACCTTTATTGGTTAGCGATAATAATTTTCCTGGATACATTTCTGGTACATGATGCTAAACATATTGCATCCTTCAAACTAAGCGAGGTCGTGTTTTTGTCCCATGATTTCACTGGAATAAAGAAGCCACAAATGCACTAGAACGTATATAGGCTCAACTAAACATTTGGGTCTTCATGCAATCATCAACATAATTCTGACATGATCCCTAATTGCTTTTTACCAAATTTTTCTAAATTAAATCCTAAGTAACATTTGTGGTATGTAGAAATTTAAAAATTTTAAAGTTGACCTAAATTAGGACATTAAGATTCTAAATTTACTAAGATGAAATCAACCCCCTACCCCACACTTAATTTATGCAATATCCTCATTGCATGTATTACATGAAAAGAAAAACAAAAGAAAAATATAGACATAATTGGAACAAACTCCCCTGGGGTAGCAGCTGATAGGTTGATCATCTTCTATTAAGCTCCTACTTCAATCGACTTAAGCCATGGGAACAACTCATCCATGTCTTGGGCACCAAATCGCATGTGGGTAGCTTCAAATATGCAGGAAAAATACTGTAAAATCTTCAGGAATTGATTGCAAAGAATAAGTGGCCAAGTGGTGTAGCCATCAGCATCAAGTCAGCAACCCTTGTGGTAGATAAATGAAGGACTCGTCGAGTCATATAAACGACTCATCGAGTAATAGCACGAAATTGTGGAAATCGTGAAAATGAACTGCGACTCGTCGAGTAGGTTAACTGCACTCGGCGAGTCAGTGTTGGGTGAAAAATAATTAACTCTATCCTGAATCCAGCTTCTGGTGGAGTTCAAAACTTCCCATAGCTTCAGTAAACGTTCACTCATAAACCCTTTCGGACCGGACTCGACACTTAAACTCAATATGTCGACCTTTCTTGACTCGTTTCCATGTTTTTCTCACATATTCTAGACTCCTTATGCAAGCATTTCCTAAACCAAATTCTGAAATAAAACAAGGCAAATAGAACATTAAGCACATAAGAGTTTAAGACCTAATTAAGAATTTAAAACACACCAAACAATAAAAAAAAACAAAAAAAATTTCTTCCATAAGACATAAAAGAAACTAATCATCATCTTCTTCCTCAACATGGCCATGCACAACCCCACTCCCACCAGCTCCACTCCGCCTTGCGTTAATGACCTCGTCCCAAGAATGAATGTAGGGGTAGTTACCCCAATCAATGTGTGGAATATGAAAATGGTCAAAAAGTCGCATGTGGGATTCGTTGCTAAAATTAATACCCCTCGTCATTTGGTCTTGGAGCCTCCTCATCTCGACATTGTACCAATCCATTCGTACTTCGTCCTTGTCCACCGGAATCACCGACGGTTCCTCCTCCACTTCCCGCTCACATCTCGATCGAACCCTCCATCCCGGTGCCTCGGGCCCGATCACCGGATCATCATGTGGGATAGCATAATGACCTCCTCTATAATCTTCAATAATGCATGCCCTGCGAAAAAGAACAGGATTAAAGGGAGATGTCGAGATCTCCGTCAGCAAGTTCCAAGCACCACTAGTCATTAACCCGTAAGAGTGGGCTAAACGTGTCATGAACATGTCCTTGACCGCTCCCTCCGCTAAGTATGAAGCGATGGATCATGAAATGTTGCAAAAAGTATTGGGTGTAATGATGCTCCAAAGAAAGAAAACATCAAGGTTAGAAACCTTGTCATCATCTTTCCTTTGGTTAATGGTGTTTGAAATAAGCCGGTGAATAAGGCGGTGTGTAGGTGATTGTATGCTCCCTTCTTGAGCCGACTTCGGAATGTAAACTTTATTAGCAATGGTGCTCCACCAACTTGAACTTATGATCCCATCGAGAAATTTTTTATGGCAATGCTACAAAAACGTACGAAATGCACCCGTGTTGACCACATGTTGGTCATATATCCCCAATCTCCAAGCTAGTTCGACCATAGAACAATGACGAAGCTCGCCCCCAAGGAAAAAAGTAATACTTCCAGGGTTATAATAATTATCCACACCTTGGAAATGTATTGTGGAAAAGAACTCCAAGCACAGCTCACGAATGATCGGTTCTTGAATACGGAAGACACGACTCCATCCATCACATGTAATGGATACTCCATTGTATACAAATATCTTGACTATATAAGGGGCCAACTCTTCTTCATAACGAATGCTCCCCAAACATTCCCAATCAATTGTATTGGGAGCACATATTTCTTTTTTCTTGAGCTCCTCAAGCTTCTTCTTCCAATTATTCCTTGTTGAATTTGAGTTGATTTGCGGAAAATGCAACCAAGGAAAATCTCCTTGACTTCCTTGAGAGCTTCGTCCCCGTGAAAACATGGTTCCTGTAAAACAAATAACAAACAATCCAGAATACACAAAAACACATTAAACCAGAATCCATCTGGGATCCCGACTGGACTCCTCGAGTCCAGGAACGACTCGGCGAGTCTGATGAACTGTGCGGGTCAGTCGACGGGTCATGTAAAATTCGACCATAAAAACTTAAAATTTGTCCAAGGGTTTGTCTAGGGATGTCCATAAGGTGTATTAGAGCACGAACATCCATCCAAAACAACACAATTAATCCAAAATCAAAACCCTAAAAATTCACTAAACTTCAAAAACGGGTATTCTATAAAATTGATACCTTATAACATCTAAAAATCATGAATTTAACAGAATTATTGAAGAAATTAAGTACCTTGGTTGATGAAATTTGAGAATTTTGAAGAAAAAAAATTGAAGAACTTGATGAGTACTTCAGAGAGAGTAAGAGTAGGCGCACGACAAGTATGAATGGAATATGATCTTATTAGGGTAAAAACCCTAGTTTTACCAGATGTAAAAAATATAATTTTTTTTTCTGTAAATAAAATCGACTTGTCGAGTCAGGGTCAGACTCGGCGAGTCTAGTCGCGAATTGAAACTCAGTTGTATGTTGAATAGACTCGTCGAGTCAAGGTCAGACTCGCCGAGTCACTTGCAAACATTTCAAAAATTATATCATTTTGTCAAGTATTTATAAAAATAATATTCAATCACCCCACACTCAGACCATGCGTACTCTCAAGCAGTCATGTTTGATGATTTAGATGATGAAAACAGAAAAAGAAAATCCTAAAAACGAAAATGAAACAAAAAAATTAAAACAAGAAAGATAAAAGAAAGCAAACTCTCATAACGGGTTGCCTCCCGCTAAGCGCTTCTTTTTAAGGAGTCGTTAGCTGGACTCCTTCCCATCTACGTTTCTTCATTTTCCTGCATCGGGAATGCACGCCTAATCTTTTGCGGTTTATACTTCGTCTTATAGGCATGTATCTTCCTCTTGTATACCCATCTCAATTCTTCTCTCTTTTTCCTTGTGGTATCTTCTTCAATTGCATGCATGTTCCTTTTCCCCACCTTCTTCTTCTTCACCCCATTCTCTTGAACCCTCTTTTGTACTTCTCCTTCTTTAAACTTAATTAATTCATAATTGGTAAAAACTTGGGCTCGCGGTTTGGTTATACGTGACTCAATGAATGGGTTATCAGCATCATTTTTCCTAACTGTTGCATTCCCCTCTTCTCCAAAACTTGCCTCCTCTTTAAGTCGAATGTCTTCATCTTCTTGCATCATTATATCGAGGCAAGCTACTTGAACGTGTTGGAAGTCACCATACGCTTTAACAATTCTGCCTTCTGCTACTCGATCTTCTAAAGAATTAGGAAAAATCTTCATGTCCAAATATATCAATGCGCATGCGGTATTCAAAAATGGTCTCCCCAAAATAATTGGAATTTTTGGGTCTTCTTCCATGTCAAGCACTACAAAGTCCACAGGGAACACAAATTTATCCACTTTTATGAGAAGATCTTCACAAACACCTCTTGGATGAATGATTGTCTTGTCCGCCAAATGGATCTTCATATTAATAAACCTTGGCTCCGGTAAATTCAGCTTCTTGAAGAAAGAAAAAGGCATTAAGTTCTTGCACCCGAATCGGTCAATGCTTGAGTAGCAAGTATATTTCCAAATTGGCAAGGAATCGAGATGCTTCCCGAATCGCCCTTCTTTTCTTGTAGTTCATTTAATACTAATTCTGCGACTTCTGCCATATCTTTTCTAGAAGCAAAGAGATCCTTAAGCAAGTTTAAATATTTGGGTGTTTGAAGCATCATTTCAACAAATGGGATGTTGACTTGAAGGTCTTTAACATGTTCCATGAAAGCTCTGTACGCTTTGACCTTTTCATCAGGTATGGCTTGAATTGAAATGGCAAAGGAGGCCTGTAAGGCTTTAAGGAAACAACATATTTGTCATCAGGGCATGGACTCGTCGAGTCCATTAGAGGGACTCGGCGAGTCGGGTCGGGCTTAGCTGAACTCAACTCTTCTGTCTTTTTTGCTTGCACCTTAGTTGAGACCTTCTGTGCAGGGGTCAGAGGAGTGAAAATTTCCCCATAACTAGATGTTATAGCATTCACATTCTCCATTCTCGGATTATTCTCGGTTTTACTTGGAAGTTCACCTGGTCTTCTCTCGTTCACTTGATGTGCTATTTGCCCAAGCTGTTTTTCAACATTGAGAATAGATGCTTGCTGATTCCTAAGTATAGTTCTGGTCTCTTGTATTGCAGTATCATGATCATTGTGTCTTTTCTCGGACGCGGCTATAAAACTTGTGAGCATCTCTTCTAAATCGGCTCTTTTTTCAACAACCGGTTCTTCCTTCTGATAGAAACCCCTCTCTTTTTGCTTGTATTTCTCTTCATTTGCCTTTTTGTATTCTTCATACGGGAGCCATTTCTTCTTTAGTTTCCACCAATTTTCATCGTATCTATCGTCACTTGAATAGAAAACTTGCGCTTTTTTGTTTCCATTCTCGTCCATATCACAATCTTTAGTTAGGTGAGGTCCCCTACAATTCTCACATCCCACCTGGATAACATGAATTGTTTGATATATCTTCGTCATTCTTCTATCTAAACTGTCTAGTTTAGCCATCATTGCCACCATGCTATCGTTGACCGTGTTCACTACCCCCCTACTTACTTTATTTCGTGGGTTGTGGTATTCTCTAGAATGTTTAGAGAATTCTTCAATTAATTCTTTGATCTCTGGGGGTGGCTTCCTTGTGAGCGGGCCTTGCGAGTCAAGTAACTGCCTTGTTGTGATATTGACTCCGTCATAGAATATGGAGACTTCTTGTTGGATATTAAGGTCATGGTGTGGGCAATTCCTTAGCAGGCTCTTGTACCCCTCCCAAGCTTCATATAGTGACTCTCCAGCTTGTTGTTCAAAGTTAGCAATGGCCTTCTTCAGCTTGGCTATTTTAGAAGGTGGGCAAAAGTGGTCAATAAATTCTTCTTTCATCTTAGCCCATGTGGTGGCCAATCCAGGAGGGAGTGATTTGAGCCAATCTTTTGCAGCACCCTTGAATGTAACTGGAAGCATGCGAAGTGGCTGGGTCTCGCGAGGCACATTTGGAACATTAAAGTAATCAGCTACATCATTGACTTCATCCAAGTGCTTGTAAGCATCTTCGTGGTCTTTTCCATAGAAAGGAATCTCCTTTAGCTGAGCGAGTATGTGACCCTTTAGTTCGAAAGTAGTAGTAGCGGGAATTGCGGGTTGCACAAGTCCCGACCTGGTATCATCACGCATCCTCTTCTTCCATTCCCCCATAGGGATTTCATCGATGTTAGCCATGATAATGGCTAATTCGTCGTCAAAGTCGGATTCGTGCCCGAAAGTAGGGTCTTCTTCTCCTTCGGTTTCGTACTCGGTGTCCTCTTTGATCGGGTCTTCTATTGCTATAGAGGCGCTGGAAGCTCTGCTCTTCTTCTTGCTGAAAATAGACTTTAGATTCTTTAGTGTCGAGTTCTTTGAAGAAACGGATTCTCCAACGAATTTTCCTTTGTTCTTCCTTAGGGCGGACTCCGGGTCTTCTAGTGGAGGGACCAAAGGTGTATCAGATCCTCGGGTCATGAAACAACTGCAAATAAAACAAGAAAAAACCCGTAAAAAGAACAAAAATAAAATAAAAAACTAAAACTGTAAACAACGATGGACTCGCCGAGTCGTCTCGAGTGCACTCGGCGAGTTCAAGGCAAAAATAGAAAAAATTTCTCATTAACTTATTAAAACATATATTTATCAAAACCTATACTAACTACTAAAATACTAAGAATTAACTTTGTGTAAGATAAATCCCACACAAAGGATCGATAAAAATAGAAATGAGTGCTAATTTAGAACCGTTCCCCGACAACAGCGCCAAAAACTTGATGTGTGTGAACTCAACTAGTTTTAAACCTACTTTTAATTATAAAATAAACACACAAAGGCAGTGGACCTATCAATTGTTGTAAAGCTAAATAAGTAGGGTATCGAACACATTGAACGGTAAATTAAAACTAAAAAATAATTTTATCTAAACTAAAATAATAAAAGGGGTTTTCTCTTGTTTTACAAGACAAAAAACTTACTAACTATTACTTAGACTAAAAACTAGGAAAGCAAAGATTCAACTAAATTCAACAATGAAGGGAACTTCTGTTTAGTTCAACTCAATTGATCCTATGGTTGATGTTATGGTGATAGTGCATTGGATTAATTCTTCTGTTGGCTACCGATTCAAGTGATTAGATTCATGTTCGCTGCACTAATCCTTAGAGAACAAACTAACTCAAACAGTGGCCAGTTGTCTAATTTAATTTAATTTACTAGGTTATTTATTCGGGTTAATTTAGACTTGTAATAGCTAACTAATTTGGTCCTTTAGTTAACCTCTTGTTGATGGTCATCACACAAGCTCACACATGAATTTACCTATTTTTCTATTAATTCTAGTTTCACAGTCGCTAATCCTAGTCATATAATAAAGTGATCACATAAATTATATGAGGTAGCAATTAAGAGATGTTCATGCAGCTTAATTATCTTCCTATTAAGAGAAAAGTAGTTATCATTCACACATAAGGTTCTTTAACAAGCTACAATTAACAAAATCACCAATATTAAATCAATCCTACCATATATGAAACCAAAGTATCAATTTTGTCTCCCCAAACAGAAGTTTAAAGGTTTTAGCTCATGATTGAGGTAATTAATAGCATAAAAACGAAATCTAAAAGTCTCAACATGATGAAGAACAATAGATTAAAGTAAGAATGATGTAAATTTGCCTCAAATCTTCATCGGGATTAGGTTTAGGGTTGTATCTTCACTCTCTAGATCTCTCCTGACTCTAATTCGCAGCTTGCTTCTCCCCAAGGGTTCCAGAATTCCTTATGTCGATCTGGAAAGTTGTATTTATAGATTCGAACCGACTCGCTGAGTCCATGACCGACTCATCGAGTCTATCACTTAATTCCCATGCACGGTAAGTCATAGAGTCCTTATCTTCTCGATTCTTCGACGCGACTCGCCAAGTAGTCGACCCTACTCGCCGAGTACCTTGTATTTTTACATTTTTCTTCTTTGTTCAACTCCCGAGCTCCCAACCGCTTCTCCTACTTCCTTTTGCTTCTGGCTCTGCTTTTGGACTGAAAACACAATTCAAACACTCTTCAGTATCTTTTGTCCATGATATGCAATAAAATAACTAATAAATGATAAAAATCTATACTTAATATAAGGCTAAATGTGAAAATTTCAGAAATATATGCTTGTTGTATGGAATATATGTTAGATGTACATTGATGATGTACTATCAGCGAACCAGATATGGTACTATATGTATTAAGATGCATATATGATATTATTACATGATAATAATAGTAGACGTATTATTAGTGATAAATATAAAAGTATATTAATACCTAAATGCTCTGTGTTATTTATATACACTAAATTAAGATAGTGTTGCCTAAACAGAGTTTATATTGGAAGTTCGTTATAAGCCTTGTAGTCTTGACTATTAATAAGATAAGACTTATACAAGATGCTTAGTTTGAGTTATACATGTATTGTAAAAGCATTACATAGGTAGGAAAATCAGTGTTGAGTATAGGGATTGTAATCTAGTTTCCAAAATAAGATGTATGAAAGATGCATAGTTCAAATAAATTTGATATTGGGGTAGTCTTATTTAGAGAATGTGAGTAAGTTGGAACGAAGAGTAGAATTCTGTTCCGTGACACCATCAGGTGTTGATGTATGGATTACGTACCGGAGTATAGTTTAGTATTCCTTTTGGATGACCATAAATGGTAGGTCCAAATCAGGAAACTGTAACGGTATGTCTGGTCATCTCCCAGAGTAAGATGACAACACCTGATCATTTTAGATGGTCTTGTGAATTAAGTTGTTAGTGTGGGCTCATAACCTACAGACGTAGATGAAATGGGATACCATATTCATCAAATACTCTGATGGCATATGTGCCTTTATGACTTACACTCACCAAGGAAGTCTCTAGTTATGTAGTCAAACCCTTGCTCTAAAATGGTTCATCAGGTGAGATAATTCTTCCTGGTAATCATGGACTAGGATATGTGAGGATCGGTTGGGATGGGTATGTTTGGATGTAAGATATGTAAGTTTGATATATATATATATATATATATATATATATATATATATATATATATATATATATATATATATATATATATATATATATATATATTGTTTAGTAACAGTTGGTTTTGCAGGTTTGAAAATTAAGGAATATTATCATAATAATATTGTGGGATAGAAATCTTTATGTATCTCACCAGATTTCCCAACTTAACCTACACAGTTTGTATATATCACAGGTATCAAGACTTTAGATGTTAAAACTTGATTAGGATGTTGAGTAATTAAGAGACATTTTGCAATAGTGTTTAGGACCGTTAGGTCTTTACGGTGTAACTTATGTATCTATATTGATTATGACATCCTTAGAGTTTTATTATTATGACTTATGAGACAATCATTTGTACTCAAAATGTTTCAATATTTTGGGATTTTCGCAAACAATGAGTGTATGGTTTTTAAAGTGTAAATAAAAGTTTTTTGGTTTTAAAAAATACGAGATGTCACTTTTTCTAACAAAAAAAGTATATTTCAGGTTGTCATTCCAGATTTTGACAAAAAAAACTCCGAAATTTTAATAACAAGTTTGAAATCCGATGAACAATTCCAAAATTTTAAGAAAAAAAATCGTTTTTTTCTTAAATGTAACAAAAAATTAAATAAACATAATAAATATAAACTATATATGATATTAATGTATAAAATCAAATATTTTATTGAAAACATTGATATTAAACATTTCAAAATGCACATTTAAAACATAAGTGAGAATATTTATTTCAAATAAGAAATGGAAAACAAATAGTAAAAAATAACTTTGGAATTTGAAGATCAAAAGAGAATGTCACTTTTTTTAAAAAAATTGAAAAATAGTTTGCAAAAAGAACACTAGTCTAGAATAAAACATTAGGAAAAAATGGTTATATTTAAAAAAACCAAAAAAAAAAAGAAAAATTAAAAAGCATTACTTAATTTATATCACATGTGGTGTATAAATAAATGTTGCATAATTAACAATGTATAATCAGTATAAAAAATAGTTAGCCCTTTGCCCCCTATGAATTGATCCGCCGGCCTTGATCACTTCTTACATTTTTACCAATTTTTTCTTTTACTTATTTGATCTATTTCATGTAAAAAAATTATGAATCTCGTCTCAAAAGTTAATTTTAGCTTAGATCATCCTCTTTTATTTATTTATTTATTTATTTACACATATACACATGTTTGACGTCATTTTTCTAAAACCATCAACATCAAGCACCCTTCACTCACCCAAGTAGGGGTGAGTATATGCGAGTACATGGCGAAATTCGCTCGAACCAAAATAAGGACCACCAAGTTTCTAAGATGCTATAACCGAAACGAATTACACTAATTTGATATGATTTTAGAACCACTCCTACAATATTTTAATCCAACTCATAAGGCAAGGATCCAACACAATATTTTACAATTCGGAAGAGGGATGCCGTAATCCAATTGCAAAATATTTAAAGGTAGGTAAATGACGATTTACCTATTTTCACCATGAAAAACGAATTTGAATATTAAATTTTAATTGGATTGAAATTCCTATATTCTTTTGAGATTCATTGAACTTTTCAATGGCATGTTTAAATCTCAATTATTCCTTTCAAGTTTGTGACTAGGATACCGAGGATCACAAACAAGGTGTGAACAACCATGCAAATGTGCTTGGTACTCTTGATGTCATTTATCACCTAATCAATGTTTCGGTTAACCAAAAACGCTCTATTGATCTATGAAAAACATCAAGCTACCATTTGCCACCCTTGTTACTCCTAGTTAGTGTGTTTGTTAACTACATATGCTCCACTAACGACTTAGCAAGGTGCAGAGTCCAATCCTTAGATCTATAAGATATGATGCTCTAGGGACTCTATAGGACCTTAAAGTTGCAAACTTCATTCCATACATTTATTCAAATCAAAACCATGAACTAAAACAACTTAGATCTAAGAGAATAAACCTTAAAGGAAGAAGCCTGAATCCTTACAAATAGTCCAGAAGGTGATATCAAAGATGATAATGTTTTTCTTGCTTGATCTGCTCACCCAATCTCCTTTTGCTTCCTTTAAAGAGCATCAAAACCACCAAAATGAGCTAAGAACCACCAAGAGCGATTAGGGTTAGGGCTTATGTGGTTTGAGAATGATGGAGGCTGATAATGAACCCTAAATTTGAGTTAATGGGGTTTAAATATGAAGGAAGCCCTAAAAGATCATGGGATTGGTCTGTAGTCCTTGCCACATCGTGACTATCCTCCAAAGACGTGTTCTTTATTTAGATGGTCACATTGTGACCTTCCTGTGGTTACATTGTGACACCTAATTTTCCAAAAAAAAAAACCAGGCTTTTGACTCCTTAATGACCTAAACCGATCCATTATGGAAAATGGGTGTTACACTCACTAAGCTTTGTGCTTACGGTCTTGTGGTTTAACATTTTTAAGTACTTATAGTTCCAAAGGGAAGGGCTTTTCATGATTGCATATCATCCCCCGATGGCTTTTTTCGTACTCATTATTATTTTACTCTAATGTTTGGAAGATATAGTTTACTCTGATTTGTTTTGAAACAAATGGTTGTATGGATTTGATGGTTTAAAAAATAAAATTTTATTGGAATTTTTGGGACATTACATCTTTGGATATAGGATCGATCATGTACGATGTAACTTATGTTTGTTATAATGGCCCATTTGTTTTGAGCATCATGGAATTGTTTAGGAAATTGCTTGAGTGGATCACTAGACAACTATTACGAATATTCTGAGGTATTGAAATATATAAATGAATGGTTGCTTGTATACAGTAGAGAATATGATTGAGAAGAGTTATAGTGAAATGAATTTTAGAGATGAATCTGAGTCATAGTCTAAATGGATATTTATATTGAGTTGTTGCATGAAAGATTTCATGTAGGAGATGGTGGTAGATTCAACAATATAAGTAAGACTATAGTAGTGTAAGTGAAGTATCCAAGGAGCGTACCTGGACTAGAATACTTCATAGTTGACATTGGGTTTGTTTTCAGTAACAAACTTCCATTAGAAAATATTATGTGAAGATGAAATCATGTTGAATAATGATTCTTGAGCTCACAGAAGGTCAATGCATAGAAGGAGGAAAATCCACTACATCCAAGAAAAGGGTTGAGGATAGGGATCTATTTGTGAAGTGGGTGTATTTTTTTAGTATTCATTCACAATAGTGATGACTAAAGAAAAACACGATATGCATCCTAAGAGCATAGGCATGAAAAATGATGAATTTTTTTTTTTATGTTGATACCCCCGAAACATTTATATAATTAATAAATTTGTAACTGTATGGTAATTTAATAATAGAGATTTATTTATATTCAAGGAGTATGATGCTACAGAAAATTAGTTTATTATTATATTTCATTTTGAGTGTTACTTCTTGAGTAATTAATTTACTCGAAACTCCATAGTTCAGTCATAATTTTAGGAGTAAGTAATGATTTAAGATTATAATGGAATATTTGTAGATTGTCCATGGTGATTGGATATTGTATAAGGATTGCTACAATATTCACGAGTACTTAGAAAATAAGGATTTTAAGTATTGGGTAAACCTACTCTTAGAGATTACTTCATGGATTTAAATCATGAGTAATTCTAAGATGATAATATCTTCTATTTTTAAAACAGAGATATATAAGTCATAGTTTGCAAGTCTGTTATGCATTGGTTTTACATCAACGCATCCATAACTGGATGCTATAAAATGTAATTCCATGTATGGAATGATAAGCAAGCATTATGATTATGTGGTTAAAGTTTATTTGTTCTTTTTTTTCTTAATAGGAAAAACAATATCTTTGGGTCCCTCGATGATTTGAAGTTTACATTCATGTGTTAGGCCTAGCCCATACTAAATAGACGTGTTCAATTAGTAGTTTGAATTTAGTCATCATAAATTAGAAACCGAGAGAATCTTAGACCATGAGATTTATTTATATCCGTGTCTCTTGTGCATACGATATCGTGTAGAACGAAGGCATAACTGATCACTTATGTAAGGGCTAACCTTTTATTTTATCAGAGTTTGACAGTGGCTACAAAAAGCACACTTTACTAGTTTTTCAAAGTCGATATTTGCAATTGTAATTTATGACTTATCCAAGTGGGAGATTGTTGGAAGAATTTTCCAAGGTCATAATTAAATTTGGTCAATGTCATGACTAAATTGGTATAACCCTATGAAATAAACGTAAAGTCCTTTTTGAGTTGCCCTCAAAAGCTAGAAATAGCTAGAAGTGACTTTAAGAAAGAGATAAAATGATTTGCAAATATATTATATCATTAATATATTAATTAGAAATAGTTAATAATAATTATGAATCGATTAGAATTAGTTGGAATTAATTAATTATTAATAAGAACTAATCTGAAATTAGTTCGGTATTAATTTGAATTAATTAGAGGTGTAAGGGTTGAATTGTAATTATTCAATAGTTGAACAAAATAAGAAATTCTATAACCATCCATGGTATAAACGGTTTTTAAAGGGTTTCAGGGTTTCTAGAAACCTCCTGAAGCTGATAAGCATAACTGCCTTGAATAGATAAAAGTTGATTATTTTATTATTCAAATCATGGTTTATCCTGGAGATCCCCTAACTATAAATATCTCCCATTGGCTCCTTAATTTCATGAATTTCACATTCCATATGATGTGAAAAAAATTATCTTCCCACCTATTCTCTCCTCTTGATTTATAGTTTTATAGACATTCACACTATTGGATGTTTGCTTTCCATGGAGCATTTGAAGACTTAAGAGTTAGTATATTTTATTATAATAAAGGTATGTTTTAAACCTTGTGAATTTTTATTTCATTAGGTTAGAAGTTTGTTTGGTAAAGTATGTTTCTATAACTTGAGAAAATGCCATAGAGTTCTAGGTTGCATGAGCCCTTAAGTTATTTGTTTATATTTAATTTCCGCTATGTGAATAACCTCATGTTGTAACTTAGAAAACCCATCACACATAAACATGGATCTAATTACAAAATTCTCTAATAATTTAAGAAATTTTGATGGTATACAGGTCATAGTAGATATGTTTACTAATAGTGCACATTTTATTGCTTTCCAAGAAAGTTCCCCTCAGAGTTTGTCACGAAGGTGGTGTATAGACAAGGAGTGCCAGTTACGGTGATATCACACATAAACACCCGTTTATGTCATGCTCATAGAGAAATTTCACGAGAATATTGGTACAAAGTTACAATTTAGCATGAAATATCCCTAAATGATTTCTTAAAACAAAAAATCCATAAAAAATATTAGGGATATGCTGCAAGTATGTGTTCTAGATTTTAGAGGTAGTCAAGACCCTTACCTCCCATTGGAAAGATTCCCTTGTAATAACAGTTACCATGCGAGCATCAGAGTGCCTTTGTATAAGATAGTGTATGAAAGGAAGTGTAGACCCCCATCTGGTAGGGTAAAGTGGGTCAATAGGAGTTGGGCAATACAAAAATAATGATGAAGACTTTGTGAACCATTCAGAAGCTTAGAGAACGAATAATAATTACATAAAATCTATAAAAAAAGTTATGGATATAAAAGAAGGTTAAACTTGGAATTTCATGTTATGGATCACATGTTGCTCAAGGTGTCACCTTGGAAGGGAATTATAAGGTTCAAAAAAGGGAAAAGTTAGTTCCTTGATTCATAGTACCGTTTAAGATCCTTCCTCGAGTGGGACATGTAGCCTACATGTTGGAACTAAAAAAATAGCTTTTCCAGATACATAATAACTTTCACGTATCACAATATAAAAGTGCTTAGTAGACCAAATGGCACACATGTCACTCAAGGATATCTATATTGATGGCATGCTAAATTATATGGTGAGACCCATGATCATAGTAGAAAGGAAGAAAAATTCACTTGTAGTAAAGAAATTTAGATAGTGAAAGTACGTGGCAACACTGTTGTGGATTCGAGTGAACTTGGGAGGCAGATGAGGAAATATACATGACCTGTCTGGCTTTATTCAAGGATTGGATTTAAGGAACGTAGTGTTTGTAAGTGGGAGGTGGTTGTATGCCCCATTTTCATTTTTAATAAATAATAATAATAATGATAATGTGTTTAGAAAAATTTTACTTATTAAAATATACTTAAAATTAAAATTGTCAAGTACAAGGGGTTTGATGTGGACTTTCATAGTTGAGGGTCTTGTAGGCTTCATGAATTAAACCCTTAGTCTATATAAAGGAAACTTTGGATGATTTCTCATTCTTTCCTTCTCAAAAATTGGTGCCTAACCTCTTTCTATCCTTCTTGACAACGACTCCATTTAGGGAAAGGAAGGAAGTTACTTTTTGTGCAACTTTGTTCATAGATCCCGCAATCTCATTAACCCTAGCTAAGATTTCTTCTTTGTAGATTATTTTTTAATGTAAAATTCATATGTATATGTGTGGGTTAGAAACCTAACCGTAGATTTGGGAACTTCGATCGAAAACCTAACCCTAGGGTTAGGTGAATATGGATTATGTCACATTTTGTAAGAAAATGATAAGAAAATACAGAAAAACTGTATGAGAGAAACGTCAGGGGCTAGTATAATCGAATAGTATTATATTTTTGTTCATATTTAGACCGTATAATCATATTATAAGTTTAAGAAGGAAATATAATGCAATTTGTCTGGTGCTGCCACATTAGATTGGATAGCTTGTTCCTGCTATATTGTAAAATTCATATAAAATTGTACAAATATCATAAAAATGTAAGGTTAGTGGCATTATAAATCTTGAAGGAAATTCTAAGCTTTACTTTGAAACTCATAAAGTGATTGCTTTATTAATTGGGGTAAACAATACAACTTGTTTAGGGATGTAAAGTTGAATTGAAAACTTTTTAATGTTGCCTTATAAAACTCATATAAAATCATAAGAAAGTCAAAATATCATGCGATCAACAGCATAAGAAAGATTTGATAGGATACTATAATTCATATTTTAAAGTAGATAAAATAATTAGGACTCAAGTGAGCAAAATAAGTAGAATAACAGCTGCTAGTACTAAATCCAGAAAAAAACACATTATGTATAATATGAATAAACCAAGTGGAAAGAATGCTTTATTATTGTCACACCCCCAAACCAGAATGAAGAAAACGTCCAGGGGTGGATGACTTCATGTTAAGTATCACAACACATGCATCATAGTAAAACAAGCAACAACATCCATTGCATTAATATTAAAGTGTTTACATTGTATTCGAATTACATATGATTGACTCCAAAAGTAAATAACAAAACAAGGACATGAAGCTACTATACTCCATCTTCTGAATCCCTGTGTGTGTACTTGTGTACTAGTTTCCTAAGAATACATGTTATTTTGAAAGTGTATCAACATTTAAGTTGGTGACTTCATAAGTATTTTTTTTAGAAAGCATGCATTTTGTTACTTGAAAACCTTAGTTTGTTCCTCCAGAAAATCCAATTTTTCCTGATGTAATCTATTGTAAGAAAGATGTGATCAAATACAATTCCTTCTACAATCACTTAGCAGATACAAGTTATATACAATATAGATCAGACAGACAGTCGATTTTATGGTTCTGCCCTAAGCCCACAACCAAACAAGGAACAGGAAATGAGGCGGAGTCTACACATTCTACTGTTAGTCGGATCTACATTGTATGTAACCATGATGCATATACTAAGTGATTACAGAGTTAACATTGTTGGTCCTTTTTTAGTGAAATCTACATTGTACTTAGAAAGTAATGTAAAATTGTTGTATTTGTATGAACTCTATTGTATATGTATGTACTTAGTTAAATGTTCCATCCAAAATGTAAGTGTTTGTACTAGAAAATAGTGTGTTGTACTTATATATTATGACCTGAACCATACCTATTTCCTCTTATGATTTCTTAATGCATAGAGGTTATATATATAACTAAGATCGAATTGATAGTAGACTGGGTGAATCTTCTCTAAGCCCACAACCAAACAAGGTACAGGAAATGAAGCGGAAAGCACATAGTCTAATATCTATCGAATCCTATTGATATAAAATCCTTATGTATGAACCAAGGAATCATAAAGTAAGCATTATAGGTCCCTTCTAAACTGTATGTTCTTGTTACTAGAAAAGTTATGTGGTGTAGTTCCATTGTTTAGTAAAACCACTAGAAGTTATGAAATCCAGTAATCTAAATGCCTTAGTTAATACAATTGTGAGTTTTATATAACCATACTCGACTGGACCGGTTAAACACGATGTTTTGTAGTCGTCAAAAAAGATATGACATTTGTCACCCGCAGACCTACCGGTTCCACTGTAGCTAACAGTGAGGTGCAAGATTGTCAGTCCCGTATATATCTATATATAAACTCACGCTCTCCCTCCAGAAAAATCTGGTTATAAATTATAAGACTTTAGAAGATTGTACCTTGATGGGTACAACCAAGTAGTATGTCACAACTCTATATAACTAGACACGAAGAGAATACAAATGTTCTTTTGTGCTTTTAAAATGTATGAATTATCCTGTACTAGAAGTGTACAATAATTATACTTTAAATAATCGTATTAGTACGATGTTCACGACTTTAGTAAAATAACATTAGTGTTCCCTAAAGTATACCTATTATAGTTTACAAGTATGTTCTTTATGAAAGTTGAATCTTAGTAATTTAACAGTTTATATAACATATGAAATACTTTTTAGAATCATACCTTTTACTAGACATGCTTACAAAAACAGGTAACGCTTTATTTAAATAAGTTTCATGTTCATTATATATATAAAAGATATATAATTATGATCAAATGGAGAGTCATACAGATGATTCCAACCCTAGTCTACAACCAGACAAGGAACAGGAGATAAGGTGGAAAACCTCAGTCCTAAGTCTGTTGAATCTTAATTATATATCTTTATATATATATATATATATATATATATATATATATATATATATATATATATATATAAACATATATTTCAAAAAATTTAAAAGAATAGCACAATTTAAGTAGTTTGAAAACACTTTTTAAAATATACTAAATAAGTTGAATCATATTGAAATGAATTTAAAACTGTTTCAAAATTATCATAATGATAACACATTACTTCCTTTTGTTTTACTTGTATCCCCCCCCCCCCCTAAAACATTGAAAAATGGTAAAAACATAAGGATATGAACTCTCCTTATGTGAGTGATTTGTATGAAAGTTCGATATAGATGTTAATTCCACGAGTGAAGTCCCGTAGCAAAATCGAGTCCTATTTAGCATATTAAGACACATATATGTATACATTTAGTGATCATCATCATAAATATAGCAAGGAAATGGATTGAGTTGCAAGCTTAACTTATAAAAGAGGGTGCTAGATTCGAAAAGGGGAGGCTGGAAGGGGTTCACGGCGCACAATCTAGTGTGTGCTCTTGGTGAAATGATGATGATACAATTGTTCACGACCCAAAGATCTTGACAAATGATGATGAATCAAGGTTGAAATCAAGAGAGTTCCATATGAAATACAAGAAGGGAGGTGTTTCTTATGGTCTTGAGGAGAGAGGAGGGTTTTTGGCTGGTGAGACTTGAGAGAGAATGCTTGAGTTCACGGCCAGAAGTGAAGAAGTGAAGGATAAAATCGATCAAACACTTATATATAGGGTAGTGATTTCGGCCAAAGAGTTCACGACCGTGAACCCTCGTTTGTGGTCTTGAACCTCGTTCACGATCCGAGGGTTTGCGGCTCGGATGCATAAGGTTGCGAGGTGTTCTTGGTTCAGCATGATTTCACTTCTTAATCACACAAGTCTTTTAATAAGAGGTTTTTATACTTATCACTAATTAATCTAGCCATATAGGATAATAAAAGAAATGAGTTTGACCTTTATATGATATGCTTGGCTTTTGTTGACTTTTTCTAGACTGAAATTACGGGTTGTCACAGTTATGATCAAACAAAATATTAGTTATAGTTTTGTTGGTTGATGCGTGATTGTATTCCTACTTATAATTTGGTCTACGATTAGCCCCATACACTTTAAGTGCGTTCCACTACTCTATACGAGAAATCATGTGATTATGTTTGTGCGTGCCAGTATGTTATGTTATGAAAGTTACCCCAACATCTTTATAGGGGAAAGATATGGTGTCTCATTGTGAGGACAAATTAAGGTGTCTCCTTGTGAGGTCAAAGTTAAAGGGCTCTTTATAGTATAAGTTTCAACGTGCCTCTTTGTGAGGTCAAGATTTAACATTTATTTATAGACAAGGTTTAAGGTACCTCTTTGTGATGTCAATGCTAAAGGTATGTTTAAGGGATAAATCCTCATACCCAAAAGGGTCAAGGGATCAAGTTCCTCAACCTCTTCATGAGGATTAATTCATATATATATATATATATATATATATATATATATATATATATATATATATATATATATATATATATCCGTCTGTGAGTGAGTGAGTGTATGTGTGATTATGTATAAGATGATGGGTTTTATATTCACAAAAAAATTATTTTTGGCGGAAGAACATAAACCCTAAGTTCACATGCACCCTAAAGGATCTATGTTTTCACTATGATTTGCAAACAACTATTGAATATCAAGAACCCTATAAATATGTTACTATTTTCGAAATTATCAAAGGGTTATAGAAATTACATTATTTTTGTTTATTATAGTAAATAAACAATGATTCCTTCTCGATCTAGCTTTAGATAGCAAGCACGAGAAATATTATGCCTCTAATAGTGTACACCCAAACCCTAGCAAGTTGGAGGCTAAAAAGGAGATATGAGAGGGAATGAGAATTTTCAGTTCTCACTCTTGTAGAAGGATGATCGAAATTATGAACCCTTAGGAGGGTTTATATAAGTGACTAAGGGAACTAGGATAATACATGTTTCCTTAGATAAGCGTTATCCTATTTCCTTTCTTCGTAAGGACTACTAGGCTTCCTTAATGCACAAGAAAACCCTAAAACCATGTAGAATATTGTCCCCCCTCCAAACGAAGCTCTAGAATTGGTCAATGTTCAACTTTTGAACATTGTCACCTTTAGTCCTTCCACTTTTAATTAATCTAATTAATTCCGATTAATTTCTGGTTAATTCTTAATTAAATAATACTGTTTCTAATTAATATATTATTCTCAAAATATATTAATAAATTATTTATTTTGATTTCTAATTAATTCATTAATCATATAATAATTTAATAAATTAGTCTCTCTCTATAAATAATAATCTAGTCCATTACTAGGTTTGAGGGCAACCTAAACTTTGCTAATAATTTAAGATTATACTAATTTATTTATTAGGTGAGACACCTAATTCATGATTCTCTCACTTGGATAAGTCTAAAACTAAATTATTGGTATAACTTCTAAATTAAACAACAAAGGTTGCTTTCCAAAGCAACTGTCGAACTTTGATCTGATAAGATATTTGTCCTTTAGATAAGTGATCATATATTCTTCTGTTCTTCTAGATATCATATCGACATGAGACATGGATCAAAATCAATATCGTTATCAAAAATTCTGTTTCCCGATTTCTCGATTTATGACGACTGAATACAGACTACTTATTGAACACATCAATTCAGCCCAGGCTGGACCAAGCATTTCAGATGTCGACAAAAAATCATTTAGGGTCCCAAAGATATCGCTTTTCCTGTTAAGGAAAAAGGAACGAATAAACTTCAATTTATATGCTTTTATCTTTTTCTTACCAAATCATGATAAGATCATGTTAATGATGTATTTACGTAACACCAATACACAACCGACTTATAAATTAACACTCACATATCTCCATTTCAAGTTCAAGGTACACTCCTTGAACACTTCTCTTGCATTAAAGTTTCCAAATCAACTCCCATTATGGAAACATTTCCATATTCCCATACGACCATCAATTTTGACCAAGAATCATTTCAATCCAGAATCATGTCACTATGGTCCATCCAAATTAATACCATACTTTTAAATGTCCACAAGCAACCAATCTTCAATACGCCTCAGAAAGTTCTTAATAGTTTTTGAACAACACTAGTCACACAAAAATTCTAATTCTTTTCCTCTCAATGCTCAAGGAATTTGGAAAAAATCAGAATAAGTGAATATTATAGCATATGTAATTGATCCTATGCTTGATGTATATGGGACTCTGTTCATTATGTCTTACATGAGGATCTGATACCTATTCTATATCTTTCTATAATATTTCCATATATCGAATTTCCTATGTTGAACTATTTCCACATGATATTCATATACATCCATGACTAAGTTTTATTAAATGATACAATCTATTAATTTAGATTCAAAACGAAGTATGAGTGCCATCTCCATTAAGCTTACTATAGCGAAACAATTCCTAAACATTGCAATTTGAAAATTGAAAACTTTGTTCCCTATGAATATTATTGTCAACATGTAATACTAGCATAACAGTTATGCTCCCACTAACTTTAACATGTACCTAGAAATCAACTAAACTTCTAGAAATCAATACTCTTAACTTTCTTTCTGAAGTACAACTTTTTGTTATGTGATGCTTCGATAAGTCTATAACTAGACTTCATATGCTTATAAACTTTCATTGGATAGCATATGTTTATGTTCAAACCCTTTCATAACTTATAACTATAAGTCTTGAAAGTTCAAACAGTTCTTTGTCATTTCTCACAATTTGAAATGTAAAGAGGGATTCCATAATCATATTGTGAATTTGAGAATGCAACTAACACAACAAATATCTATACTGATCTTTACCAGGCCCTTTAAAATCTACCAGAGAAAGTGTTTCCTCATAATCATTCTCGTGAATTAGAGTGAAATATTTGCCACTAGATTTTATGGTGCATACGTTCCCATCCATGTGAATCTATCATTTCCAACCTAAAATCATAAGACAAGGTTTAGGAAAAAACCAAATTCAAATTTAGCTTTTCCTTTAATGGACTAAACTTCGATTGTTCTAAATTTCTTGTCCTCTATTAGCACAAGGGTATACCAATGCTTCCATGCTGTTAACAGCTCACCCATATTGATCAATGTACTTTCACTGACCAATTTGCTTTTTGCTTTTGCCATTAAATGAAAAAATAGAACTCATAAACATTGCCAACACAACTAGAAGTGCACAGAAATAAGAATGTGTCAACCAAACACGATAGGTTATCAACCTTAGGTCGTGTGCTAGTGATAACTAAAAGGTTTATTGTTAATTGGATTTTGAAACTCTCAAGATCAATATGACTCCCACTGACTTCTTAACATATGAGTTTTCTCTCAAGGAAAATCCCTTGATAAGCTAAAATAAAAGTTCGTGTGGATTCTCGACAAGAAAAACACTTCATAGAATTGGTCTCAGGTTATCTTTTGTTTTGAAGAAAGCATCATAATTCCAATTCTAAATGTGTTAGAGTAAGAAAACATTATTAATCCACATCTCACGAGGTGTCATAAACCTTATTAGTTTGAAATGAGTTTCTAGATACAATTTGTAGTAATTAGTGCATTGCTCTAAAAATTGACCTGAACAAAGTATGACTCATATCTTGATCGAACTCTTTCCAACAATATCTGATTCGCCGTCTTAGTCATACAATTATACTAATATATTTTTCGAGGGTCAATTGTGATATAAATCCACAATTTCTAAGATGATCATAAACATGATAGTAAAGCATTCTCCTTTCTTATCAGATTGGAGAATCTTTTATCTTTCTACCTAATATATTCTTTTTATTCATTTTGTTGTCTTTGACTCTTTTCAAAGTATCAGAATTATTATTCATCTTATAAACACAACCATATTTATTGAAACATTTGTACGCGATGACAAATAAAATTATCGTCCTTTGTGGTGGATATGAGTAGTACATATCAACATGTACTAGATCCATCAATCCTTCACTTGCCTCACATAAACATGTGATCAATCAATTAGTTATAATTTTCCAGTGAACCAGATTCTCATAAACTATACAATACGAATTGTACAACACCAAGTATCTGTCCAGTTCGTGATGAGATTTATTTTCACTTGGTCGATTATGATAATACCTCACGAGATATTATAAGAATCAAATCCATAATTAATATTGTCAATATTAGAAATGTAACCAACACTTTCATAAATGTCATTACAAGGATATATAAATAAGGCAACCAGATAAACAAAAATTTCACTTTATTGGAAATAAACAAATGTTGGAACCCGTCCTTATAATGAATAAAAAGAAAACTACATATCTAGACATCTCCAAAGAGTAATAGAAATCTATTAAATTATCTCAACTCCTTAGTAGAAACTCCAAATTCTGATCAGTGAACCATTTGAACAAAGTCCATTTCTCAGGATTAGATTTGGGTCACCTTGCTCAAGCTTCCATCTTTCTCTTAGCTACTTTAATACTATGAAAATATGATCATCACATCATGTATTAAGAGTCTATGAATAGAAACTTACCAAACAATGGAGTCAGATAACGGATGTACCTGAAGTAGAATCACATAACTTGAATTTACTATCTCTAAGATCTTTTAGGTATTTTGGGCACCTTCATTTCCAATGTCCCTTCAGTTCGTAGTTAAAACAAATGGGCTCTTTAAATTCCACACGTGGAACTATCCCAAAACTAGTCTTTTTCTTTACCATATGATCAAACAGTTTGATCTTGGACGACCCCTTTCCAGTGGGAAGATAAATCTTTTCTGCATCATGATTGTCATTATTGTCAATGTCCATGGAAACCTTGGAATTAGACCCTATAAGTATCTCTGGTTCAAATGTGCTCTTAAGCATTTTTGCTTCAACAACCATCAACATTTGGGCCATATCAACTAGGGTCATGTAGAAATTCCTCATATAAAAGTTCTCAATGAAATAATCATATGACTTTGGAAACAAGAGAAGAACCAAGTCAATGGCTTGCTCCCTTGGGAAAATGAAACCCAATCTATCCAACTTATCAATGTACAATTTCACTTTTAGAACATGTGTACACACAAAGTTTCCATCTTGATGTTTACATACCAATAGGGATTGAGTAGTATCATATCTTTCAACTTGAGGAAAACGTGGCATTGGGAGAGTCGCAGGAGGAGGACATGGAAGAAAGATGATGTCTAGTTCCATCATTTCCTAAAGAAGGAAAAACATGTTTACCTTCACTTGAAATTGGAAGACCATCTCTAAAAGATTGAGGAAAACTCTTTCCTTGAGAATGAGGAAGACCATTTCTATCTTCATAAGATATTTTAAAATAGGAGAAAAAGAGAATTTAAGTTAGTTGATTGTAGTCATTAATTATTAATCCATAAAATTTTAATTATGGTTAGGATATATATTTTCTATTCGAAGTTTGAAGAGGGATGTTGTAGTCAAATTCAAATCTATTTTAGGTAGGTAAGACTTTTACCAATTCCAATCTTATGGAGCTCCTAGATCTTTTGAGATTCATTGATTCTTTTCAATGACATGTTTAATCTTGGATTATACTCTCATTTTTGTGACTGGGATGTCGAGGATCATAAACAAGATGAGAATAACCATGCAAACCCGCTTGACAACCTTGATGTCATTTACCATCTCACATTGATGTGCTGGTTAACCACACACACTCCATCAACAATGATAATTTTCAATATATCCATCATATCTCTTTATAGTCCCTATCCGTGTTCCGGTTAACCATACATGCTCTACTAACGACATATAAGGCATGGTGTGTGTTCTCATCGATTAGTATACTTTTCATATTTTCCCTAAAGTAAATAAGAGTGGGATTTTAAAATAGTTTAGTTACTTTATATCTTTATACTTATTAATATGATTATGTCCTATCAAATTCGTTCGGCTAATGACCCTCCACCAAACAAGAGAGCGGTGGGAGAGAGTGGACACCCATTTAACATCCATTTTATAGGCCGCTTCCTTATACCCTCTTTATAGGATGGTTTCGTGAATGAGGCGTACTAGCGATTTGACTGACTTGTCTTATACAAATATTATATTAATGTTTTAATTATATATAGTATATGGTGTATTTTTAAACTTTTCTAAAATATTAGGTTAAGTTTAAAATATTGAAATTAATATAAAATTAATTTAATTTAAAAATAAACTAATTTTGATTTAATCTTTATCTTTTACTTAATCAATTAATTAATTTAATTAAATCAATATGGATCAAATAACTATTTACAATTAATTAAATAATTCAAATATAATCCTAATCCTAGTCCTAAGCCTACTAATTTTCAAAAAAATGCTAGGGTTTACTAGGTTTTAATTGTTCAAATTTTAAGGCTCTTAAAATAAAAAATAAGGAAACAAGATAAATCCTAGAAGAAATCCTTAAATTCTGAACATTAGGTAAGGGGCTAGGTTTCTAAAACCCTTGTAGAATTCGAAAGTATAGGGTGGAGGCTATGGTTTCAAGAACCCTAGGGAATTTTCGAAAATATCTCCTTAGGGTTTAGTTTCTATAAACCTTAATTTTGATCTATTCAACTTTATGCAAGATCAATGAGAATAATGATTCTAATACCACTGATGGGTATTATATGTTACAAAAAAATCTATATTTGGTGGAAAAACATAAACCCTAAGTTCACATGCTCCCTAAAGGATCTATGTTCTCACCGTGATTTGCAAACAACTATTGAAAATCAAGAACCCTATAAGTATGTTACACACCTTTTGTTTATTATAGTAAATAAACAATGATTGTTTCTTGATCTAGCTTTAGAAAGAAAACACTAGAAATCTCGTGCATATAATGGTTTACACCCAAACCCTAACAAGTTCGAGGCTAAAGAGGAGAGAGGAAAGGGAATGATAATTTTTGGTTCTCACACTTGTAGAAGGAAGATTGAAATTATGAACCCTTAGGAGGCTTTATATGGGTGCCTAAGTGGACTAGGATAAGGCATGTTTCCTTAGATAAGCATTATCCGCTTTCCTTGCTCCCTAAGGACTCCTAGGCTTCCTTAGTGCCTAAGAAAACCCCTAAAACCATCTAGAATTCTGTCCCCCATCCTAGGGAGGTTCTTTGGTCAATACTCAACTTTTGAACATTGTCACCTTTAGTCCTTCCACTTTTAATTAATCCAACTAATCCCAAATTAATTCCAATAAATTTCTAATTATTTTTTAATTAAATAATATTGTTTCTAATTAACATTTTATTCTCATAATATATTAATAAATTATTTATTTTGATTTCTAATTAATTTATTAATCATATAATAAATTAATCTCTCTATACAAATAGCAATCCAGTCCATTACTAGGTTCGAGGCAAGCCCAAAAGGAACTTTTCTAATAAATTAAGATTATATTAATTAGTTATATGCTTAGATACCTAATTCAACAATAGAATGTATAGATTATGTGCAGTTACTAAGCTTTTGCTTACTCGTTGATATTTAACCTTTTTTTACCTTCTGAAGGGGTAGTTAAGGAGAAGAGTCTGGTTATATTATTACGTGCTCCATATAATTGTTTTAGAGTTATTATGATTTGAAAGATTTCCTCTATGTTGTTATGTTCAGATATATTAATAATTTCTCATCATGTTTAAGTCCAATGTATTTGGAGAATAATTTATGAAGTTTTATAAAATATATTATTTAGAAATTATTATGTAAAAGAGAAAAAAATCGGGTGACAATATGGTCAATAATGTGATTAGTAATGAGTCATTAACTTTGTATTTTGGTGCAACCGATCCTTGATGATCCTCTTATGGTGAATAAAATGGTAGAATAGGTTATAGAAAGGAGAAAATATGTTAATTTTAAGAATGCTTATGATTCTTTGAGTTGGGGTTATTTGGAGAAGATAATGCAGTTTATGGGTTTTGGTAAGAGGTGTTCTTTGATCCAAACCTTATTTTCTTAGTCTAGAGCTTCTCTTTTACTAGTTAGAAGAATTTCACAAGAGTTTTAGTTGGAAAGGGGTTTGCATCAAGGTGATCCTCTATTCCCTTTTCTTTTCATTATAACTATGAAGGGTCTTTATGTAGCAATTAAGGATGTGACTACTACTAGTCCTATTCGAGGAGTGAAGGTGTAGGATGCAGAGTTTGTTATTTATCATCTTTTCCATTCTTATGACGTTCTTTTATTAGGATAGTGGTCATAGGAGAACATATCCAACACAGTTAGGGTGTTGACGTGTTTTTATTTGGCTTTCAGATTGATGTTGAATATTTGGAAATCCAAATTATATATGTAACACCCCAAAATACAACCCAAAATTTTTTATTTTAACAATATTAAAAATCACATACTGAATGTTATCTCATAAAACAATACGTCAATATCTCAAGCCATAAATAATTATCATGATAAAAACTGTATCAAACTGTATCAAATCACATCTAAGGAAAAACTGAATAAACTCCCAGGAATAAAAGCTGAAGCTGTGGTGTGTGCGATGCCATCATCCCGAGGTCTTCCCTTTGCTAGCGGAAGTACCTGAAACCAAAACTAAAACTGTAAGCACGAAGCTTAGTGAGCTCCCCCAAACTACCACATATCATACAATAACATATAAACACATACTGGGCCTTGCCCACTGCATCGGACCGAAGTTCGAAAACTGCATCGGACCGAAGTCCGGAAACTGCATCGGACCGGAATCCGGAACTGACTGGGACCTGTTCCCTGCATCAGACCAAAGTTTGGAACTAACTGCATCGGACCGAAATCCAGAACTGACTGGGACCTTGTCCGCTGCATCGGACCGAAGTCCGGAAACTGACTGAGCATAACATAGCATAGCATAAACATATCAACTAGCATAAGCACATATACTGCATACTGCATCGGACCGAAGTCCAGAACATATAACACAAACATGCTTGAATCACAAAGACATCAAGCAATCTAACTACTGCATCGGACCGAGGTCCGGAACTACTGCTAACTAAACGGGATGGCATTGTGGCCGTAGACCCGTTCCTACTGGAAGGAAAACTCACCTCATAGTCTGGCTGCTAAGTGAACTGCTCTGGAATCTGCTTGTTACTGCTCTGGTATCTCCCCGACTACAATTTCCATATGTACACTCAATCAAATACTGATAACTATACTGAGGGTAAAATAACTATTTTACCCCTAGTCAAAGTCAACCTCTTGGTCAGAGTCAACATACAGTTGACCTGACTTGTCGAGTTGGGCCACCAACTCGTCGAGTCCTTACTCTCATTTCTCAATTCTGCTCGCTACTACTCGTCGAGTTTGGCGTAGACTCGACGAGTTTCTCTTTGATTCAAACACTTAGTCAATCTGCATCCGACTTGCCAAGTTGTATGAACAACTCATCGAGTTCTCCTTCTACATATGAACACTCCGATTGTGGCTCGCCGAGTTGTATGAACAACTCGTCGAGTCTGTTCTTGAGATATGAAGATTGCCCTCGACTCACCGAGTCAGGGCATTGACTCGCTGAGTCCCTCCATGATGAATCCGATCTCCGACTCACTGAGTCCACCTAAAACTCACTGGTTCTACTCGGCATAATACATAGAAGGGGGAAAACTCAAGGACTCGCGACTCGACTTGCCAAGTGTTGGGTTTTGAGCAATCTAACACTTCCTAAGTGTGCATGCAACCCTAATAAACCTTGGATCTATGTTTGTCTAAATACATGCAAAATAATAATTTTCCAAGGTTCATAACCTATCTAACATGGCATGGGGTACTTTTAAATATAAAAGAATTAGATGAGATTACATACCTTTTTGATGAGTTTGATTCTTAAGGAGTTTGAGGGCCAAGCACCAATAGTGTGAATGCCTCAAATGGAATCACAAATCACCACAAACTCTTGGAAAACTTTGAGAGAGTGTATACACACTACAATTTTCGGCCACACACAAACACACACACTAGTGGCTATTTCATGCAACATAAGCATGCTTATATAGTGTACATTATTAGGGTGAAACCCTAATAACCCATGACCTTTCCTCTTCCAAGGATCCATGGGTTAAAAGCTCCATGGATCATCCATTGACTTACATACAAGCCTAGCCCATTAACAAATGGGTGTTATCCCACACCATATAAAACCAATAGCCCACAATCTAATTAGTCTTCCTTTTAATCTCTAAATTAATTCATAATTAATTTAAGACTAAGACTAATTAAATAACATGACTTCATATTAATATATTATAACTTATAATATATTAACAATCATATGTGTATAACTCTCATAAAATTATCCATAAATAGTTTGGATGAAATGCAACCCAAATGGACCATGCCGGGTCGGGTCAAGTATATACCAAATAAGTTATGGACTTAGACACCTTATCCAACAGAATCCCACTTGGATAAGTCTAATAACTGTATTTGCCTATTACTTCAGGAAACAACCAGCAATCGTAGCTCTCGAAAACTCTATTGAACTATGAAGCGCCATTTTAAGATAATGATCATACAATCCTCTGTTCTCATGATATCAGCCGGACAAGCACATGGAACTATGTCTTGCTTATTGTCTGGCAGTTGTTTCTCGATTTCCGATTTGTTTGACAAAGAACTCAATTGAACACATCAATTTAGTTCTGATCGGGCCCGGTACATGGGTCAACACAAAATTATCGAGGGGCCCATATATCGCTTCTATTTCTAGAAGGAACAGATAAACTTCGACTCATATGCTTGTTCTAATACTTGTTGAATTGTACACAAAGGCACGTTTTATAACATCAAGTTACTTATGCGTTTACGTGCAATCAATGCACAACCAACTCATAGGTAACAACTCATATCTCTAGGTTTGAAGACTTATATGATATTACCGTCTCACGATCACTCGAGATAATTTCCATGAAGTGATACAAGTGAGCGTGGGTTTATTCCAATACTCATAACTTATGAGTACTCATGAACGTTGTAGCAACCATTGCCATGTCTAAACACCTTTAGCCATCTACAAACCTGATTCATGAAAATCTTGATTCATACCTACTTCCGACGTATGACCGATTGTGGAGGTTTGAATAAATTAATTATTCTGGAAGTCAAAACATGCAAAGCTGAAACAATTGTAAATAATTGACAATGATAGCAACTCCTTACTCATAAATAAATCACAATTTTATTCATCATCAAATGTCGATTACATTTTACAAGTTTCAGAGAAACTATCTAATCTGTAAAACTAATAGCGTCCCTCAGCCCGATGCGCCTCGCATGCTGAAAATGCTTAGCCCTCGTTAGTCCTTTTGTAAGGGGATCCGCAGGGTTCTCATCTGACGATATCCTCTTTGCCACGAGGATTCCTTCTTCTATCTTGTGTCTTATGAAGTGATATTTTCTGTCAATGTGTCAGGATCTCCCACGATCTCTCGGTTCTTTAGCTAAAGCAACCGCACTATTGTTGTCACAGAAAATTTCCATAGGCTCCTTAATAGCTGGCACAACTCCAAGGTCTCCGATGAAGTTCTTCAGCCATATCGCCTCCTTCACTGCTTCACTCGCTGCTATATACTCTGATTCACAAGTCGAATCAGCCACTGTCTCCTGCTTGGAACTCTTCCAAGAGATTGCCCCTCCATTTAAGGTAAATACCTAGCCCGACTGAGAGCGAAAGTTATCCCTATCAGTTTGAAAACTAGCATCACTATACCCTAATACTCTCAAGTCATCACTCCCACCAAGGGTAAGGATCCAATCCTTAGTCCTCCGCGGTTACTTGAGAATGTTCTTTATCGCAGTCCAATGAGCCTTGCCAGGGTTCCCCTGATACCTGCTAACCATGCTCAAAGCAAAGGTCACATCAGGGCGGGTACAAGTCATAGCATACAAGATCGAGCCAACGGCGGAAGCATACGGTAATTGGCTCATCTCATCTATCTCTGCCTCTGTACTCGGACTATGAGTCTTACTCAACTTGGTGTTGCTTTGGATCGGTAAATCTCCTTTCTTGGAATTCTGCATGTTGAACCTTTTCAACACCTTATCCAAGTAGGTACTCTGACTAAGTCCAATTAGTCTTTTACTCCTTTCTCTTAATATCCTTATCCCTAGGATATAGGCAACTTCCCCTAGGTCCTTCATAGCAAAGCACTTCCCAAGCCAAGACTTAACCTCCTGCAAGGTTGGGATGTCATTTCCTATAAGTAGTATGTCATCCACATACAGTACCAAGAAGCTAACTATACTCCCACTAGCTCTGACATACATGCAAGACTCATCTTCACTTCTCGAGAAGCCAAACTCTTTGACCTTCTCATCAAAACAAAGATTCCAGCTATGAGATGCTTGTTTTAATCCATAAATGGATTTCTCAAGCTTGCATACTCTTTTAGGGAACTCTGCACTGACAAAACCCTCTGGCTGATTCATGTACACATCCTCAACCAACTTTCCATTAAGAAAAGCGGTTTTGACATCCATTTGCCATATTTCATAATCATGAAATGCAGCAACGGCTAGCATAGCCCTAATAGACTTAATCTTTGCTACCGGCGAGAAGGTTTCATCATAATCAATACCCTGAGTCTGAGTGAAACCCTTCGCAACCAGTCGAGCCTTATAAGTATGCACTTTTCCTTCCATGTCGGTCTTCTTCTTGAAGATCCATTTGCACCCGACTGTTTTACGGCCTGGTAAATTGTCAACCAAGTTCCAAACTTAATTGTCATACATGGACTGTATCTCATTGTCCATAGCCTCCTTCCACTTAGCAAACTCCGGGCCTGCCATGGCTTCCTTAACACTGCTAGGTTCATCCAAATTTACCAGTGTACTATCACTGATAAATGTATCACCTTCCGTAGTAATATGAAAGCCATAATAAAACGCAGGTGTGTTCCTAACCCGTGTGGAACGCCTCGGAGGTACAGACTCATCAACTGTCTCAACAGGAGATTCCTCCTCAGGTTGATTGCTAGTGTCTGAGGTTCCTTCACCAATTGATTCTTGGATTTCTTTAAGATCAATTTGCCTCCCACTGTCTCCCTCGCTTATAAATTCTCTCTCACGAAACACCCCTCTTCTTGCTAGAAAGACCACATTCTCACTGGGTCTGTAGAAGAGGTAACCAAAGGATTTCTGTGGGTAGCCGATGAAAATACACCTTTCACTTCGGGGTTCAAGCTTATCATGAGTTTCACACCTCACGAAAACTTCGCAACCCCAAATTTTGATGTGGTCCAAATTGGGAACCTTCCTAGTCCACATCTCATGAGGTCTTTTGGTAACCTTCTTTGTAGGGACTAGATTAAGGATATGGGCAGCAGTCTCTAAGGCATACCCCCAAAAAGAGATTGGTAGCAAAGCTCGACTCATCATAGAGCGAACCATGTCTAACAGGGTTCAATTACGCCTCTCAGCTACACCATTTAGCTGTGGTGTCCTGGGAGGAGTCAATTGTGAGACAATCCCACACTCCTTAAGATAGTCAAGGAACTCGGTACTAAGATACTCACCACCTTGATTGTATCGAAGCATCTTAATGTTCCTGCCCAATTGATTTTCTACTCCCTGTTTGAATTCCTTAAACCTTTCAAAGGTTTCTGACTTATGTTTGATTAAGTAGACATACCCATATCTACTAAAATCGTCAATAAAAGTCACGTAATACCGATTAGCATCCCTTGTGGCGGTTTTGAATGGTCCACATACATCAGTGTGTATCAGGTCCAACAAACCCTCACCCCTTTCACAAGTTCCAGTGAAGGGTGATTTTGTCATCTTTCCAAGTAGACAAGATTCACAACTATCATCCGATTTAAGGTCGAATGACTCCAAGACTCCACTCTTTTGGAGTTGGCCTATGCGTTTCTTGTTTACATGTCCAAGACGACAATGCCACAATGATGCCTTATCTAGGCTAGTAGAAGAATCAATATACAACACATTATTTCCTAAGTTGTCTACAATCGACACAGTTTCATACACACCAGCACAAGGTAATGCTTTAAAATAAAACACATTATTAAAGAAAGCATTAATACCACCACATTCATTATCAAACGAAAAGGTAAAACCTTGTTTGTACAAAGCATGAAAGGAAATAATATTCCTCACAATTTCAGACGAGTACACACATTTATTCAAATGTAATTTTAACCCATTATTCAGCAACAAGGTATAAACTCCAATCTTGGAAACAGGTGAAGCCTTCCTATTCCCCATGATCAAGTTTATCTTCCCGTGCTCCACATCCTCACTTCTTCTTAGGCCCTGCAAATCAGAACATATGTGAATACCACATCATGTATCAAGCACCCAAGAGTTAGAATATGGTGAGTTATTAGACAATATTGTGTAAATACCTGCGTAGGTGGGTTTCACTTTCCCATCCTTCAGATCCTGCAAGTATTTAGGGCAGTTTCGCTTCCAGTGCCCCTTGTCCTGGCAATAGTAGCAATCAGCATCCTTGGGAATGGCAGAAGGAGTGACAGAACCGCTCTTGGTACTTGATGAGGAGCCTTCAAGAGACTTTCCCTTGGTACCCTTTGAAGGGTGCTTCCTCTTTTTCCCTTTGCCTTGCCCGATAGCCAAAACAGGGGTAGATGTTGGAGTAGGAGTAGTAGAGGTAACAACCGCCTTATCTTTAAGACCGGTTTCAGCGGTCTTCAAGAGTCCTTGAAGTTTGCTAAGGGTAACTTCCTCCTTGTTCATATGATATGTCATACGAAAATGGTCATAACAAGAAGGTAAGGAGTTCAAAATGCTATCAATTGCCAACTCCTCAGGGAAGTTCACATTCAGCTTCAGCAAACGGTCCACATACCTTTGCATCTTTTACATGTGGGCCGTGACGGATTCACCATCCTTCATGTGGGTTGTTATTATGGAGGAGATTATTTCATACCGCTCTTGACGAGCACTCTGATGGTACCTTTCCATCAAGTCTTGGTGCATCTCAAAAGGGTAGAAGTCCTCATAGGACTTTTGGAGCTCGGCTGTCATCGTGGCCATCATGATGCATGCCACCTTAGTAGCATCTCTCTCATGTGTCCTAAATTCAGCGATCTCCTCAGGAGTAGCAGTAGACTCATCAAGCTCTTTTAACTCCTTATCGAGGACATATTACTTGTCCTCATAACGAGTTACCATCCTGATGTTCCTTATCCAATCCATGAAGTTGGAACCATCAAAGATGACTCTCCCAAAAAGATTCATGAGAGAGAAAGAACCAGTTGGGTTAGAGCCCGAAGCATTAGTGTTGGAAGACATCTGAAAGAAGAAAGCAAGTTTAGATTAGATATATAGAGTCCTTAATAAGACACCCAAATGTAATATTAAGGCTAGGATCCAATCACAATATATTATACTTAGAAGAGGGATGTCGTAATCTAAGTAATAATATATTTGAAAGGTAGGTGAATGACGATTCACCAATTTCCACCACGAAAACGAAATGATTTATTAGGTTTTAATTGGATTTGAAATTCCTAGATTCTTTTGAGATTCATTGAACTTTTCAATGGCATGTTTCAATCTCGATTGTGCCCTTCAAGTTTTGTGACTGGGATGCCGAGGATCACAAAACAAGGTGTTAATAACCATGCTAATTCACTTGGTACCCTTAATATTATCACCTAATCAATGTGCCGGTTAACCACACACGCTCCATTGATCTATGACAAACATTAAGTCACCCTTCGTGATCCTTACTAGTCCAAGTTAGTGCGCCAGTTAACCACACACGCTCCACCAATGACTTGGTAAGGTACAAAGTGTGAATTACATGGATTAGCACCATGTTAACATTTTTCCTAAAGTAACTAAGATTGGGAATTAAGTAAAAGATTTAGTTACTTTATAATATTCATCATACTTAATGAGAATTTATAAGTCTTTGTCTTACCCGTTCGGCTAACGACCCTCCACCAGTCAAGCAAGCGGTGGGTGAGAGTATACACCCATTAAGTCGCCATTTTATAGGAAACAACCTTATACCCACCTTATAGACCAGCTTCGTGAATGAGGCCTACTAACGGTAAAATGAATTGTTCTTATACGTATATATAATAATTAACCATTAATGTTATAAATAGTATAAGTGTTGAATTTTAACTTTTAAAATTATAAGTGTTGGAATTAAAGTTTATTAAAGTGTGTGAAACTTTTCCAAATTCCAAAACTTGAGGACAAGTTTCGTAACTCTTCAAAACTTTTCATTTCATAACTTATGAATTAAAGGTTCATTAAATGAAGACTCTTCATTTTATGTAACTTATGTGTTTTTAATGTGTGTTAAAGAAAAGTGACCTTTGGATATCCATAACTTGAGGACAAATTATGGACTCCATTTAAACACATAAATGATCAAGAATTAATCCTAAACAATTCAACAAATAATTCCTATCATCTTCTAAATTCATAAGAACATGAACATGATTATCAAAGTTTCAAAGAATTATATGAACACATACAAAGCATGAAATTTTGATATATGCTATTGTAAATGGATTAGAACAACCATTACACCAGCCAAAATAAGTTTTAAAACATCAAAACAGTTTGGGGTAAAGTTTCTAGTCCATTTCCAGCAGCAAAAGTCGAAAATCTGCATTCTGAACCTTCTACTCGTCGAGTGCACGAACCTACTCGGCGAGTAGAATGAATTTTGCCTTGGACTCGGCAAGTCCCCCCATGGACTCGGCAAGTCCATCATGCAGACAGCAAAAATTTCGACTTTTCTCACTATTTTGCATCAAGTATCAAACAAGCAAGCCTAGGCTCTAATACCACTGTTGGGTTTTGAGCAATCTAACACTTCCTAAGTGTGCATGCAGCCCTAATAAACCTTGGATCTATGTTTGTCTAAATACATGCAAAATAATAATTTTCCAAGGTTCATAACCTATCTAACATGGCATGGGGTACTTTGAAACATAAAAGAATTAGATGAGATTACATACCTTTTTAATGAGTTTGATTCTTAAGGAGTTTGAGGGCCAAGCACCAATAGTGAGAATTCCTTAAATGGAATCACAAATCACCACAAACTCTTGGAAAACTTTGAGAGAGTGTATACACACTACAATTTTCGGCCACACACAAACACACACACTAATGGCTATTTCATGCAACATAAGCATGCTTATATAGTGTACATGATTAGGGTGAAACCCTAATAACCCATGACCTTTCCTTTTCCAAGGATCCATGGGTTAAAAGCTCCATGGATCATCCATGGACTTCCATACAAGCCTAGCCCATTAACAAATGGGTGTTAGCCCACACCATATAAAACCAATAGCCCACAATCTAATTAGTCATCCTTTTAATCTGTAAATTAATTCATAATTAATTTAAGACTAAGACTAATTAAATAACATGACTTCATATTAATATATTATAACTTATAATATATTAACAATCATATGTGTATAACTCTCATAAAATTATAGGAAGAACGACTCGCCAAGTCGGTTGCATGCAACTTCTATACAGTTGATTGTGCTCAAAACCAATGCATACAACTTATAGATCTGGGTTCTTAAGGCTTGGTTACCATGTAAAGGGATTTAAAGGCTCAAAATACACTTAAAAGAGTAGATCCAGGGCTTTCATGCAAAATAGCTCCATAAAGGTATTAGATCTAAGTTTTTGGAACTGAAACATGGCTAGATCCGAAGGCTATTCAACCCAATGTGATCTCTTTACTATAAATAAGCTAAGAAATGGATAAAATGGCCTAAATGTAATTAATAATGGAGAACCAATCATAGAAACAGGAGGAATCTAATTATTACCTCAATAAACTCTGTAGTGGGTGCAAGATCTTGGATCTCCTTCTACTCCTTTGGATCTAGCTTCCTTCTTCTCTTCCAAAACTTAAAGATTCACACAAGAAATGCTCAAAATGCTCAAGGAATGGTTAGGGTTTGCTAAATGATGCTCTGAGGTTGAAGGAGGCGAGGTTGGGGCTCATAACATGGTTTAAATAGGGTGCAAAACCCGTGGATCTAGGGTTTCTTCCAGACCGGCGGACTCACCGAGTCCAGGATATGGACTCGCCGAGTCGCCAACTTAAACAAGCTCAATATCTCGCCTTTAATCAGCGAGTCGGGCCTACAACTCACCGAGTCCCAGCTAAAAATGCAAAAATATTTTGATTAAAATACATACCAGGAACCAGGTGCTACAATATAGGGCTGGTGTTCGGTTTGATGAAGTTGAGGAATTTGAGGGTTAATTGGGTGTTTTCTAAAGAAGCTCTCTTTTATGTATTCGGGAATAACAGTTGAATTAAACATGTCTAGGATTCAAGAGTGGCAAACTATCATTTATAGGTTCCAAGAGACCTTTTGAAATAGAAAGCTAATATGCTTTCTTTCAGCGGTCGTTATATCCTTCCTTCTTTAGTGTTGGGTCCATTATGGATAAACTTGATGTCTTTTTTTTGGATGCCAGTTGAAGTTCAAAATATTCTTGAATCTTTGAGAACCATGTTTTTTTGTGGCATGGAAGATATTACTTGAAAAATATCATGGGTAAAATGTGATTTGATACTTGCTTTTAATGATAATGGAGGAATAAGTATTAGTAGTTTGGATGTTTTTAACTACACATTGATCCAGAAATAGAGATGAATATTTGTTAATAAAGAGGAAACTTTGTAGGTATGAGGGGTTAAAGCCTTGCATGGGAATCATGATGTAGTTTATTGTAGTGATAACTGAATTTAAGGTCATGGTGTATGGAAGAGAATTATCGATTTTATTCATATGATGAATGAAAAAGGTAAAATTCATTTTTCTAATCCTTGGAAACTAGTTGGAAATGGAGATTTTACGAGGTTCTGGAATGAATTATAGCTTGGAAGTTTTATGTCGAAGTGTAGATTTCAAAGATTGTATTACTTAGAGATTGATAAAGATTGCTTAATTAAAGATAGATGGTTAAATACTATTTGGCATTGGAGTTGGCGTCAAGAAGTCATTGGAGGAAACATAATTAAGGGAATTTGACCAATTAGATCTTGACTTTCATCGTACCAAGAATCGAGATAAATAGATTTGTAAGTTGTATTATATAGAGGAATTCACATTAAAATATACGCAGAAGCTTATAGACACTTACTATTGTTAGTGGTGCCACAAGGCGATACCTATTGTCCCTCAAACGGTAAACATTCTTGTGTTGAGGGTCCTCTTAAATCGTCTTCCAATCTGACCTAATCACATTAACTATGGAGTGGATGTTCCTTCTATGATGTGTTCGTGGTTTGGGAATCATGAAAAAAATTTGTAACATTTTTTTTATCAAATATGAAGTAGCAACAAGAACTTGAAACGTTATTTCTAAGTGAGTCAACATTATATTTCTAAGTTGGAGTACAATTATGGACATTATTCGTGTCTTGGTACCATATGAATGTCTAATACTATGAAACGAACTATATAAGATATAATGACGACTATTTACTGGGTCTTGTGGCGGTTTCAAAACCGTAACATTCATAAAATATCATGATAAATTTAAACTTTTTTAAAACCAACCAATTTCACAAATTGTTTATAAACATTTTTTTCAAAACATGTTCAACATCAGAGTCTCCCAAAATATTAAGTCAAAACATGAGGATATGTACTGTCACGCCTTCGCCTTCCCACGATCAGCCGAAGTACTTGAATTATAACACAAAACTGTAAGCCAATGATTAATGAGAACCCCTAAAATACATAAACATAACATAAGCATATATACAGACAACATGCATACAGATCCTTCAGCCTTGCTGGAAAACCCCACCGGCCTACAGTTTAACTGATACGCTAACAGAACCTTCAGCATGACTGGTACGTCTCATCGGGCCTTCTGCCTATCTGGAATGTTTTCTGGACCTTTAGCTTAACTGGTACGCCCCTCAAGCTTGCATTCTATCCGGGACACCTTAGGTCGCTTAGCCTTCAGTCTACACTGGTCCGCCTCAACCTAACCACAAGTAAACCATGTTGACATATACATAACAGGTAAGCATATACATAACATGTCAATAGACAATCAGACAAATCTTATAGATCACTAAGCATAGCATCATTCTATCTACCAGGATACAAATAGAACAAATCACTACAACATACCAACATGCGATAAACCAGGATAACAATCCAATGGGCCGACCCTGGTGCCTTCAACCCAAAAGTACAGTGAGGGAAAACTCACCTCATAAACTGGACAGAAATTGATGAGGTCCCAACTATTGGATTATTGTCTAAGCTTGTAACTATATTTGGTAAGTACTTGACCCGGTTGTGCATGGTCCTTTTGGGTTGCCTTCACCAAAGCAACTTGACAGGGTGATTTTTGAAGAGAGAGGCTATTATGATTTATTAATATATTATATGAATAATATATTAAATGAAAAATCATATAGTTTAATTAATATTATACAAGAATTAATCAAGAATTAAATCTAAGCTAAAAGACATTAATTAAATAAAGGGGACTGGAACTCTCAATTGTGTGATAGTTGAATATTAGGTTGGGAAGCCTTATGGATTAGGCATGGACGAAATTAAGGATGTGTCCATCCTAAGTTTCAGCCATTGAGGCCTTATTCTAGTAGGTTCCTGAGACTCCTTAAGGCATAAGCTGTCCATTAGGGTTTTGACTGAAACCCTGGCAGCACAAGTATAAATACACCCCCTATGCATCAATTTTCGGCCACTAGAAACCCTTGAAGAGCTCATAGCCGAAAATTATGCCTGTCCCCTCCCTCCAATACCATCCTCTTGCTTGTGCTGTTTGTAAGCCATTAGAGGAGTGACATTTGTGACTCTAAGCTCCAAGACAAGAAGAATCAATCCATTATCGAAGAGGTAATCATCTAGATCTGATTTTATATGATATTTTTGAAATATGTATGCTAGATCTAGGGTTCGTAAGTCTTGGATGAATTGCATGTACAATAGGGAAACCTAGATCCAAGCTTTAGGGTTTGCATGAGCACATAGGATGTTCTTTTGTGTAAAACCCATCAGTGGTATCAGAGCCTTGATTGGTTTCTATTGTATGGATGCCTTGTATATTCATCTTGCTAAAAAAATCATTTTTTTTTGCCCTCTGCCCGACCTGACTCGGTGAGCCACTTGCTACACTTGGCGAGTCAGCCCAACTCGGCGAGTCCAGTGAGTGACTCAGCGAGTTGGGGAGTCAGACAGAGGGATTCTCGGGATTTCTTGTTGTTTTGTTGAAGGATAATTACCAAAATCGTTTTTGACTAATAAAATCCGATTATTATTGTTATTATTATTATTATTATTATTATTATTATTATTATTATTATTATTATTATGTGATTATCCTTACCAAAACAAAATATAATTACCAATTAAGTGAATAATAAATTCCTTATATGAAATTTTTTGATTATTTGATTTATTTGATGAATTATCGTGTGAATAAAATGTAATAGGACAAATTTAGATAATCATTAAATTAAATGTTTGATTTGAAGTATTTTCTTTTTGATCCTATGTGTTTTGAAAAGTTTAAAACTTGCCCTCAAGTTTTGGAATTTAAATTTTAATTAAAAGTTTAATTTGAATTATTTAAATATCAAACCCTAAAATTTTACAAGTTTAAAATTCACCCTATACTATTATAATATTATAAGAATAATTATTATATATTTATAACTTAAATGCTAGTCGTAAGTTAGTAGGCCTCTTTCACGAAGCCGGTCTATAAGGGGGGTATAAGGTCATGGTCTATAAAATGACTGTTTAATAGGTGTCCACTCTCACCCACCACTTCCTTGATTTTTGGAGGGTCATTAGTTGAACGTGTAGGATAGGGAGAACCCTTTCCTCATTGATAGTATAATGAATTATAAAGTAACTAAATGTTTTACAAAATTCCTAATCTTAGTTACTTTAGGAAAACTTGAATTTGATGCAATTCCATGAAATTACACTTTGTACCATTGCTAAGACGTTAGTGGAGTGTGTGTGGTTAACCAGCACACTAATTGGGCTCTAAGAAAAGATGGAAAAGGGTGACTCGATGTTTTTCATAGATAGATGGAGCGTGTGTGGCTAACCGGCACATCGATTAGGTGACTGTAACATTGAGGGCACCATGTACATTTGCATGGTTATTCACACCCGCTTTGTGATCCTCGGCATCCCAATCACAAACTTGAGGGGCATGTTAAGATTTAAACATGCCATTGAAAAGTTTAATGAATCTCAAAAGATCTAGGAGTTTTCAATACATTTAAAACTTAATCGCTTTTTTGTTTTTCATGGTGGAAAATTAGTGAATCATCATTCACTTACCTTCAAATTATTTGATTGTTAGATTACGACATCTCTCTTCTAATTTGTACATAATGTTGTTGGATCCTAGCCCTAATTTCTCATTTGGGTGTTTAATTGGGGATTCATTTCTAATCAAACTTGTCTCTTTTCTATTTCAGATGTCGAACGTGAATAACAATGCTTCCGACTCAAATTCCTCTGGCTCGTTCTCACTCATGAATTTGTGTGGGAGAGTGATCTTTGACGGGTCCAATTTCAATGATTGGATCTGCAACATCCAAATGGTCACTCATTATGAAGAAAAAGAGTATGCCCTCGATGAAAAGATGAAGGAAATCAAAATCAACTTTGCCTTTGTTGAAGAGATCACTGCCTTTGAGGCCCATGAGCGTGATGCTACGAAAGTCCATTGCATCATGTTGGAGACTATGACTGCAGATCTATGAGGACATGTATCCCTATGAGATGCATCAAGATCTGCTGGACCAGTACTACCAGAGTGGTAGGAAAGAAAGGTACGAGATCATCACTTCGATGATCACTGCCAAAACGGGTAATGGAGAGTCCCTTACTGCTCATCTGCAAAAGATGCAGAGATATTTTGATCGCCTGCTAAAGTTAAATGTTAACTTTGATGAAGAGCTAGGAATTGACATCATCCTTCACTCCTTACCTCCCTGCTACAACCAGTTTCACTTGACCTACCACATGAACAAAGAGGAGGTCACTTTGAGCAAGCTTCAAGGCTTGCTGAGAGAAACCTCAATGAAAAATCTGTAGCATCAACTCCTACTCCTAATGTTGCCCCAGTCTTGGCAATTAGGCATGGAAAGGGTAAAAAAAGGAAGGCTCCTACAAAGAGAAACCGTAAGGGAAAGTCCCAAGATGGTACCTCTACTAGTGGAACCAAGGCTGGTTCTACTAAACCCAACTCCAGCCCCAAGGAGGCAGAGTGCCACTACTACCACGAAATAGGGCATTGGAAACGAAGTTGCTCGAAGTATCTGCAAGATATCAAGGATGAAAAAATCAAGCTATCCTTCGCAGGTATTTACACTATTAAATCTAATGATTCATCGCATGCTATTTCTTGGGATCTTGATAAAGGGTGTGGTTTTCACATTTGTTCTGATTTGCAGGGCCTTAGAAGAAATACGGATGTAGAGCATGGGAAGATAAACTTGATCATGGGGAACAGAAGATTGTCGTCTGCCACCAAGATTGGAGTTTACGCTTTAGTGCTTAGTAATGGATTAGGATTAGATTTAAATAGTTTTTGCTATTCGCCAGATATGGCAAGAACATCATTTCTTTTCATGGTTTATATAGACAAGGATTTAGATATTCATTATATAATGAAAAGAGTTCTATTAATGCTTATCTTAATGGTGTTTTTATTTTGAAAAATTGCCTTGTAATGGAATATATGAAACTGTGATGATTGTAGATAATTTAGGAAATGATGTGTTATGTGTCGATTCTTCCAATAGTTTGGATAAAGCATGCTTGTGGCATTGTCTTCTTGGACATGTCAACAAGAAATGCATAACCCAACTCCAAAATGATGGATTGTTGGAGTCATTCGACCTTAGGGACGATGGTGTGTGCGAGTCTTGTTTACATGGAAAGATGACTAAGTCACCGTTTACTAGTACTTGGGAAAGAGGTGAGGGTTTATAGGATCTCTTACACACCGATGTGTGTGGGCCCTTTAGATCCACCACAAGCGATGTGAACTGCTTCTATGTGACTTTCACCGATAATTATAACAGATATGGGTATAGCTACTTAACCAAACACAAGTCAGAAACCTTTGAAAAGTTCAATGAGTTTAAACAAGAAGTGGAGAATCGGTTGGGCAGGAAAATCAAGATGCTTCGATTTGATCGAGGTGGAGAGTACCTAAGTCTTGAATTCCACAACTACCTCAAGGAATGCGGAATCGATTCACAATTGATGCCACCTAGGACACCGCAGTTGAACGGTGTGGCTGAGAGGCGTAATCTAACCTTGCTAGACATGGTTCGTTCCATGATGAGTCGTTTTTGGCTACCTATCTCATTTTGGGGGTATGCCTTAGAGACTGCCACTCATATCCTTAAATTAGTCCCTACCAAGAAGGTTGCAAAAACACCTCACGAGAGGTGGACAGGGAAAGCTCCTTCATTGGCACATATCAAGGTTTGGGGTTGCGAGGCTTTTGTAAAATGAGAGACTCACGGCAAGCTCGAACCTCGTAATGAGCGGTGTATTTTCATTGGCAACCCGCAAAAGTCCTTTGGATATCTCTTCTATAGACCGAGTGGCAATTTTGTCTTCGTTGCGAGGATAGGGGTTTTTCGAGAGCGAGAAGTCATAAGACAAGGCGACAGTGGGAGGCAAATCGATCTTGAAGAGTTTCAAGAGTCGAGTGATGATGGAACCTCTAATGCCGGCACTCAACCCGACGAGGAAACTCCGGTTGAACCGATTGACGAGTCCTTACCTATTAGACGTTCCAAAAAAGTTAGGCTTCAACCCCAGTTTTATGGTTTTCATATTACTACAGAAGGGGACACATTCATTAGTGATAGTACACTAGTGAATTTAGATGAACCTAATAGCTACAAGGAAGCCATGGCAAGCCCGGAGTCTGCAAAGTGGAAAGAGGCGATGGACAGCGAAATTCAGTCAATGTACGATAACCAAGTTTGGAGCTTGGTTGATAATGTGCCACGTCATAAGACGGTCGGGTGCAAGCGGATCTTCAAGAAGAAGACCGACATGGATGGGAATGTGTACACTTGTGGCACGATTGGTTGCGAAGGGCTTTACTCAAACTCCCAGAGCTGACTATGATGAGACATTCTCACCGGTTACAAAGATAAAGTCTATTAGGGTAATGTTGGCCATTGCTGCATTTCATGACTACGAGATATGGCAGATGGATGTCAAAATTGCTTTCCATAATGGAAAGTTGGCTGAGGATGTTTACATGAATCAGCCAGACAGTTTTGTAGATGCGAAGCACCCCAATAGAGTGTGTAAGCTTGATAAGTCCCTTTATGGACTAAAACAAGCATCTTGCAGATGGAATATTTATTTCGATGAGAAAGTCAAAGAGTTTATTTTTCTGCGAAGCAATAATGAATCATGTGTATATGTCAAAGCCAGGGGGAGTATAGTAAGCTTCCTTGTATTGTATATCGATGACATACTACTCATAGTAAACGACATCCCAACCTTGCAGGAAGTCAAGTCCTGGCTTAGGAAGTGTTTCTCTATGAAGGACGTCAGAGAGGCTGCTTATATTTTGGGTATAAGGATAGTGAGAAACAAAAGTAAAAGACTAATAGGACTTATACAGGATACTTACTTGGACAAGGTACTAAAGCATTTTAGTATGGAGAATTTCAAGAAAGGGTAGTTATCGATCCAAAGCAATACCAAACTGAGTAAGACTCATTGCCCGAGTACAGAGGCAGAGATAGCAGAAATGAGTCGAGTACCTTACGCTTTCGCAATTGGCTCGATCATCTATGCTATGAATTGTACTCACCATGATGTGGCCTTCTCTTTGAACATGGGCAGTAGATATTAAGGGAACCCTGGTAAAGCCCATTGGACCGTAGTGAATAATATTCTTAAGTACCTTCGGAGGACCAAGGAATGGTTTCTAGTCCTCGGTGGGAGTGATGACGTAAGAGTGTGAGGGTATAGTGACACTAGTTTTCAGACCGACAGGGACAACTATCGTTCGTAGTCAGGCTGGGTCTTTACCTTTAATGGAGGAGTAGTGACATGGAAAAGTTCCAAGCATGAGATTGTAGTTGATTCAATGTGCGAATCAAAGTAGATTGGAGAGAGCAAAGCGTCAAATGAGGCAATATGGTTGAAGAACTTCATTGGAGACCTTAGAGTTATTCCAACCATACAAGAGTCTATGGAAATTTTCTATGATAACGAAGGTGCGGTTGCCTTGACCAAGGAACTGCGGGATCATGGCAGATCCATGCATATCAAGAGGAAATACCATTTCATTAGACATCAGGTAGAAGGACTCCTTGTTGTGAAGACGGTATCGTCAGAGGATAACCCAGCAGATCCTTTTATGAAGGGACTGATTAGGATGAAGCACTTGCAGCATGCTAGGAGTATTGTGCTGAAGGATGATATTAGTTTTGATTACATAGTTTAGAAATGTGTAATAGATAAACTGTAATTAACATTTGATGATTAAATAAATAGGTATTATTTATGAGTAAAGTTACTATCTTATGTTAATTATTTACCTATTGTTTCATTTTTCATGTTTTGACTTCCTGAATAGTAGAACTATTCGAACAGTCCACAGTCGTTCATATGTTGGAAGTAGGTATGAAAGAAGACTTTCATGAATTGGTGTGTAGATTTTCTAAAGTGTATTAGACATAGCAAAAGTTTGCCACAACCTTCATGAGTGCTTATGAATTTAATTTTAGTATTGGATTAGACCCGCGCTTGTTGGTATCACTTCATGGAATTAATCTTGAGTGATCGCAAGACAATAATATCATATGGTCTTAAAACCTTGATATATGATTTATTGTTTGCAAGTTGGTTATGCATTGATAATGCGTAAACGCATTAGTAACTGAATGTTAACGCATTGTTGTGCATGATTTGATTTGTGAAAGGTAAATGCTTATAAGTCGAAGTTTATCTGTTCCTTTTATCCTAAGAGGGTAAAAGCGATATCTGGGCCCCTTGATGATTTGGTTTGACTTATGTGCAGGCCCAGTCAGGACTGAATTGATGTGTTTAATTAAGTTCTATGTCAGACGAATCATAGATTGAGAAACAAACAATTGGACAATAAGTATGACTATGTTCCATGTAATTGTCTGCATGATATCTAGAACAGAGGACTATACGATCCCTTATCTAAAGGATAGGTTACTGATACGATCAGGGTTTAACAGTGTCTTTGAGAGCTACGATTACTAATCGGATAGTATTCACATTTATAGTTACTAGACTTATCCAAGTAGGAGACTGTTGGATTAGTGTCTAAGCCCGTAACTATATTTGGTAAGTACTTGACCCGGTTGTACATGGTCCTTTTGGGTTGCCTTCTCCAAAGCAACTTGACAGGGTGATTTTTGAAGAGAGAGGTTATTATGGTTTATTAATATATTATATGAATAATATATTAAATGATAAATCATATAGTTTAATTAATATTAGACAAACATTAATTAAGAAATAATTATGTGGCTAAAAGACATTAATTAAATAAAGGGGATTGGAACTGTTAATTGTGTGATGGTTGAATATGTTGGATAAGGTGTCTAAGTCCATAACTATTTCTGGTATGTACTTGACCCGACCCGGCATGGTCCATTTGGGTTGCATGGCACCATGCAATTGGATAGACTAAATGAGAGAAATAACACTTGGAGATTATTAATATATTATAAGTTCTAATATATTAATAATATTATTTGATTAGTTTGATCAAGAATTAATTTAGAATTAATTATGTGATCAAAAGATAACTAATTAAATATATGGGTTGATTATGTAAATCATCCATATCTTGTATAGTGGGCTAAGAGGCTCCATGGATTATCAAGTTGGGTTCCACCCATAGGATGCTCCATGGGAGTTACAAACCCATGGGTCATGGAAATGAAGAGTCATGACACATTAGGGTTTAACCCTAGATGTGTCAACACTATATAAGAAACATATTCTCCACCAAAATCGGCTACACTAAGAAACAAGAGGGCTTGGCCGATTTTTGAGAAGTGTGTGTTCTCTCATAAGTTCTTCCAAGAGCATTTGGTGTTGTGTGAAGCATTTGAGGCATCACACTTGGGGTGCTAGGCTCACAAGGTTTCAAGGAACACAAACAACAACAAGGTAAGTTATTCTATCTATACTTTAAGTTAAAATTGTTCCCCATGTATGCTAGATAGGAATATAACCTTGGAATTCAACTTTGCATGATAATTAGACAAACATAGATCCAAGGTTATTAGGGTTGCATGTACACTTAGGAAGTGTTAGAATGCTCAAAACCCATCAGAATATTGGGTTAGGAAGCCTTATGGATTAGGCATGGATGAAATTAAGGATGTGTCCATCCTAAATTTCGACCATTGAGGCCTTATTCTAGAAGGTTCCTGAGATTGCTTAAGGCCTAAGCTGTCCATTAGGGTTTTGACTGAAACCCTTGCAGCACAACTATAAATACACCCTCTATGCATTAGTTTTTGGCCACTTGAAACCCTAGAAGAGTTCATACCCAAAAATTTTGCCTCTCCCATCTCTCCAATACCATCCTTTTGCTTGTGGTTTGTGTAATCCATTAGAGGAGTGACATTTGTGACTCTAAGCTCCAAGACGAGAAGATTCAAGCCATTATCGAAGAGGTAATCATCTAGATCTGATTTTATATGATATTTTCGAAATATGTATGCTAGATCTAGGGTTCATAAGTCTTGGATGAGTGACATGTACAATAGAGAAACCTAGATCCAAGCTTTAGGGTTTACATGAGCACATAGGATGTTCTCTTGTGTAAAACCCATCACCGACTCCAAATCTTAGTTCTCTAATCGACACTTAATCCCACGAATGACCAATTCCATAAAAATTCCAAAATACCCTCAAGGCCAAACTTGGTTAAAGTCAACTGGTCAAACCCACTAAGTCAAGAACCCGCACCTATTGTTGCTTCTGAACCCCTACATGCTCAAGACCCCCCCCCCCCCCATCCCCACACATACACACACATATACATCAAGACCTACTCGTACTCGAAAGTCCATCATGCTTCCACAATTTGTATACTCCTTTTACCCACCATCCTTTACCTTATTGATTGGAAATATACATGATCTATCAAAACCAACATCCTTCAAACAAGCCGTCATTGATACTCTTTGGGAAAATGTTATAGTTGCGTAACTTGCAACTCTTTATCAGACTCATACATGGAATTTAGTTCCGCTCCCACTTAGAAAACACAAAATTGATTGTCATTGGGTATATAAGATCAAAACTAATTCTGATAGGTCAATTGAACATTATAAAACCATACTTGTTGCAAAAGGATACTCGTAAGAATATGGTATGGATTATGAAGAGACTTTTGCTCTTGTTGAAAAAATGACAACTATTCACACTCTGATTATTGTTTCCTCTATTATACAATGGAAGATTTATCATATTGATGTCAAAACTGCAATACTGAATGGTGATATTCATGAGGAGGTGTACATGTCTCCTCCGACATGTATTTCTCACATGTCAGGTGAAGTCTGTCGGCTTTGGAAAGCATTGTATGGTCTCAACCAAGCCCCTCGTGCTTGGTTTGAGAAATTTTCTATAATAATTACTTTTTTGGTTTTCAATCTAGTTGTCATGATTCTGCTTTGTTTATTAGATATACAAGTGTAGGTCAGATCCTACTTTCCTTATATGTTGATGATATGGTTATTACTGATAATGATCATGATGGTATAAAGTGATTAAAGCATGATTTGGCTAACTGTTTTTCTATAAAAGACTTAGGCTTACTGCATTATTTCTTGGGGATTAAAGTTCAATAATCTCCAATAGGTTATCTGTTTTTTCCAGAAGAAGTATACCTCATATTTGTTTGAACGCACACAACTTTCTGATAATAGAACAATTGATACCCCTTTAGAGAGTAATGTCAAGTATTCTCCAACTAATGGTGTTCCTTTATCAGATCATCGTCTTTATCATACCATTCTAGGGAGTTTGGTCTATTTTACCATCATGATATCATATATAGCTCATGTAGTTCATGTGGTTAACAAGTTTGTCACTTCTCCTTCCACGATTCATTAGAGAGTTGTTCTTCGTATTTTGAGATATTTTCATGGTACTTAGTTTCTCAGTCTGGTGCTTCATTCCACTTCCTCTCTTAAGCTGATGTCTATAGTGATGTTGTTTAGGATAACAATGTTTATAATTGCAAGTTTGCTACTAGGTATTGTATCTTTCTTTCTTTGAGATTTGTTGATTTCATGGAAGAGTAAGAAACAAGATGTTTTCTTCCCATCATCTACATAATCTGAGTATCGAACTATGGTTGTTTCGACTTGCAAGATTGTATGGTTGCAATAGATTCTTGCAGACACGGGTGTTCATATTTCTTATCATACGCCTCCGCACACTGACAACGAGAGTGTGATAATGATTGTAATATCCATACAAATCCTGCCAAATTTAAACTTTTTAAATCATTTAGAAACTGTCGATTATTACAATAAAAAAATTCAAAATGGTTCTACATCAGAGTATCCCATAAACAAAGTCATAGAATATGGGGAGTTGTACGATCACGGCGTTTCCTTCACGCGATCATCCGAAGTACCTGAAACCAAAACTGAAATTGTAAGCCCAAAGCTTATTAGGTTCCCCCAAAATACCCATACACACAACAATATACATATAATAACAAACATCATACTACGGGTCTAGTCAACCATCGGGTTGGAATACCCCAGGCCCTCAACCATCCGGTTGGAATGCCAATATACTATCGGTCCAATCATCCTCGGGATGGAATACCCCAGGCCCACAACCGACAGGTTGGAATGCCCACATACTAAAAGTCGAATCATCCTCGGGATGGAATAATCACGACCCACAACCATCAGGTAGGAATGCCTAGGTCTATTGGCTTTCTCACAAAGCAGATAAGCCTCAACCACCACTCAAATATGCACATATAACAGATAATCACATAACAGTCTATAGACAGACAAACCGATCTAACGGATCATAACATAATAACATCCTATCTACCAGGATACTGATCTAACATATCATAATAGCATAATACCATCCTAGCTTCAAGGATACTGATCTAACGGATCATGCTAGCATAACATATCAAGATAACAATCCAAAAGGGTCGGCGTTAGTGCCTTCGACCCTTAAGTATAGTGAGGAAAACTAACCTCACAAATGTCGAACTAAAGTGATAAGCTCAACTCTCGAATCACAACCACAGACTCCACCACCTATATTTAACATATGACCATTTCCATAAATTTCCAATTTACTAAAATACCTGTAGAAGTCAAACTAGCCAATCCTTGGTCAAATCCAAGGTCAACGGTCAAGGTCAACAGTCCATGTTGACCCAATTATTTGAGTGCAGCTCACTGACTCGTCGAGTCCTTCCGGAAGTTGAGAATTCATGAAACCACCAGTTAAATCATTGAGTTTCCAGACAACTCAAATAGCCCACGCGTGTCCACAAGTCGAGAAAACCTTAACCGACTCGTCGAGTTGTCTTGCTGACTCGTCGAGTTCATGCAGAAACCCTCAAAGGCTAATATTCATCGGACTCGTCGAGTTGTCCATGCACCTCGTCAATTCTCTTCAGTCCTTTCTCCATTCAAATGTTTATAAGCCACCCCAAAGCTCCATATTGTAGATCTAAGCTCCTATGGCATACTTCCTACAGAAAGTTGCAAACTTTGCATACATTCAAGGTGCTAAGGGCCAAAATCAAGCTAAAAAAGAGGTTTTAGGTGAGGAAAAGGCATTATCTTACTAAAGGTTGAAGCTTTATGACTTTAAGGACCAAGATGAGCCTAGATCTGAAGTTGCAACTTCAAATCATGCCCAACACCCGAAATGAATAACTAACATGCTAAAATGGCCCTAATCTCAAGCATAGAGGGATCTAGCTAAAAGAAAGTCAAGGTAACAACTTGTTACCTCCAAAGTGATGCTAAGAAGGAGTAGAATTTAGATCCACAACTTTTCCTTGCTCCAAGCTCTTTGGTCTTCAAGCTCTTCTCACCAAGATATACATTTCAAGCTTAATAACACACAAATATGGAAAGTAAATGCGATTTAGGGTTTATGAGCTCAAAGGGGGATGTAAGGGAGGCTAATGACCCTTTAAATAGGGTGCAAAACTTTAGAAGTTGGGGTTTCATCCTCCAGCTCCAACTCGTTGAGTTGTGTCCTCCAACTCGTCGAGTTGGTCACTTAAAACACGCGGCCAAATTCGTTCCTACTCGACGAGTCAGGGCTTCCAACTCATCGAGTATACCTTTAAAAATGAATATAAGACTGTAAAGTTTATACCTGAGAGTCGGGGTGTTACAATTCTCCCCCACTTGAACTAGACTTTGTCCTTGAATTCTGTTGCGGTCAAATAACTCCGGGTAATGTTCCCGCATCTCAGCCTTTGGCTACCAAGTCCACTCAGATCCCCTCCGGTGCTCCCATTGTACCTTTATCAAAGGTACCTCCTTATTCTGTAGAACCTTAACTTTCCTCTACAGAACGGCTACTAGCCTCTTTATGTAATTTAGGCGCTCATCAACTTGTATGTCATCCAACGACACCACTGCCTCCTCATCTAACATGCACCTTCGCAACTGTGACACATGGAAACTGTTGTGGATCTGACCAAACTCCTCTGCTAGCTCTAGTCTATATGCCGTCTTTCCAACCCTGGCAATGATCTTGAACAACTCGATGTATCGGGGACCTAATTTCCCCCTCTTCCTGAAACGGGTCACACCCTTCCAAGGAGAGACCTTCAGGAGTACCATGTCACCGACCTGAAACTCCAACTCAGATCGACGACTATAAGCATAACTCTTATGTCGACTCTGTGCGGTTTGCAACCACTGTCTGATTTGTTGAATCCTCTCGATAGTCTGCAGGACCACCTCGGTCCGACCCATCACCCTGTGATTGACCTCCCCCCTCCCCAACAGACTGGGGTGCAACATCTCCATCCATACAACAACTCATAATGCAGGGTGCCAATTGTAGAATGAAAATTGTTGTTGTAGGAGAACTCTGCAAGCGGTAGGTAGGAGTCCTAACTCCAAACGAAATCAATAACACATGCTCTCAGCATATCCTCAAGAGACTGTATGGTCCGCTCACTCTGGCCATCTGTCTACAGATGGTAGGCTATACTGAAGTACAGTCAAGTGCCCAGTTCGTCGTGGAACTTCTGCCAGAAATAGGAGGTGTACCGAACATCACGGTTTGAGATCATAGAGACCAGCACCCCATGGCGGGCAATGATCTTGCAGATATATAAGTTGGCCAGCTTCTCGGCCAATGAACTCTACTGTATCCTAAGAAGTGGGCACTCTTGATCAATCGATCCATGATGACCCAAATAGCATCGAAGCCCATCACCGTCCTGGGAAGCTTGGTAATGAAATCCATTGTGATATGTTCCCACTTCCACATGGGAATCTCCACTGACTGTAGCTGACCATGCGGCCTCTGATGCTCGACCTTGACCATCCGGTAGGCCAAGAACCACTCAACGTACCATGCAATCTCCCTTTTCATGCCTGGCCACCAATAACTCAAACGCAAATCCCGGTACATTTTGTTAGCCCTCGGGTGATTAGAGAAGTGAGACTTATGAGCCTCCTCCAATACAGTCTGTCTGACCCCTCCATACATCGGAACCTAGACCCAATTGTAGCGGGTCAAACCCCCCTGACTATCCTACAAAAAACGGGTGTTCTCACCCCTAATATTCTTAAGCTTCCAAGTCTCCTAATGTATACCCTCAACTCGCGCTTCTTTGATCAAATTCACAAGTAGAGAATCCACCGACATCCTCGTACATGTCACTGGAGTCAAAGGCCCAACTGACTTGTGACTCAGAGCGTCCGCAACCACGTTCGCTTTACCTAGGTGGTAAAGGATCTCACATTCGTAGTCCTTGACTACATCCAGCCACCTGCACTATCTCATGTTCAAGTTTGGCTGATCCATGATGTATCTCAGGCTCTTGTTGTCCGTGTATATGGTACAACAGACCTCATAGAGGTAATGTCTCCAAATCTTGTGAGCGAATATCACCGCTCCCAACTCCAAATCATGAGTAGGGTATCTCGTCTCATGAGTCTTTAGCTGCCGCGATGCGTAGGCTATCACCTGTCTTCTCTGCATGAGGACCGCTCCCAGTCCTATGATGGATGCATCATAGAATACTACAAAATCCTCAACTCCCTCCAGGAGAGCCAATACTGGAGCCTCACATAGTCGTCGTCATAGGGTCTCAAATTCCCTCTGCAGCTCAGGGCCCCACCATAATTCCACTCCCTTCCTCATAAGATGAGTGAGGAGTACTGTAATCTTGGAGAAATCTTGTATTAATCTCCGGTAGTACCCTACCAATCCTAGAAAGCTCCTGATATCTGAGGGAGACTTTGGAACCTCCCACTACATAACCGCCTCGATTTTGGTTGGATAAACCAAAATACCCTCATAGTTAACGAGGTGCCAAGGAACTAAACCTCTTATAACTAAAACTCGCACTTCAAGAAATTGGCATAAAGTTGTTCCCACCTCAAAACTCCCAATAACTCTCGAAGGTGATCCTCATGTTGATCTTAGGTCTTGGAGTACACCAAGATATCGTCTATGAATACAATGACTGAGCGATCCAACATGGGTCTGCAGACCCGATTCATCAGGTCCATAAATATTGTTGGTGCGTTAGTGAGCCCCAATGGCATCACCACGAACTCGTAATGTCCATAACGAGTCCAGAACATAGTCTTCTCCACATCCTCCTCCCTAACCCTGACCTGATGGTACCCGAACCTCAGATATTTCTTGGAGAACCAAGATGCTCCCTGCAACTGATCAAAAACATCATCTATCCTCAGGAGTGGATAACGGTTCTTCACCGGCAGCTTGTTCAACTCCCGATAATCAATGCACATCTGGTGTGAACCATCCTTCTTCCTGACGAAGAGTATCGGTGCTCCCCATGGGGAACTGCTCGGACAAATGAACTGCTTGCCCAACAGTTCCTGCAGTTGTGATGACAACTCCAGCATCTCTGGTGGCGCTAACCGGTATGGCGCCTTGGCGATAGGAGTTTCATCTAGCACTAGGTCGATCCTATACTCGACATCCCTCTCCGGAGGCACTCCAGGTAACTCCTATGGGAATACGTCAACAAACTCCTTGACCACTAGAACCTCTGATACTGAAATTTGATCTCTAGCGAGCGTATCCACCACATACGCTAGATGACTAGCACACTTGTGCTAAATGTACTGTCGATCCCTATAAGTTGAACAAAACCCTGATCCCAGTCTGGTACCCTCGCTGTAGACAATTAGTTCTCCCCCACATGGGGTTCGAACCACTACTCACTGGCCCTTGCAGTCGATCATGGCACCAAAGCAACTAAGCCAGTCCATACCTACGATCACACACACATCCCTTAAGGGAATCAGAATCAAGTTTATCGGGAAAGACACCTCAATGATCTCCCACTCACATCCCCGGTAGACTGAAGAAGCAGAAACCCTGTGTTAGTTGGTGATAGAGACTCGTAACGGACACTCTAGCTCTCCTACTGGCGCACTGAACTCCCTACTAAATGTCTGAGATAGAAACGACCAACTTGACCCCGAGTCAAATAAAACCAATGCAGGCAAGGAGTTCACTAAAAACATACTTATTCACATGTACAAATAGATAAGCATAAAACACATATAATCAGCAAGATAAGGGATAGAAACATAATAGCAACCACATCTGGTGCTGCCCAGGCCTCCACTACTGTGAGCTGGAAGGCATGTCCCTGAGCCCTCGGGGGCTCTGCTCTAGCTTGCCTCCTGTCAGTAATCCTCAGTGTAGCCGGCATTGGAGCTTGTGTGGGCTTGGCGGCTAGTAGGGGACACTGGGCCTTCATATGGTCCTCCTACTCATAATGGTAACAAAGTCTGACTCTGGGAGCTGGAGCCTACTGCCTTTAATCCCTAGTAAGATGGCCCTGCTTGCCACATTTGTGGCACCCGCTCCCTGATCGGAAAATCCCTGAATAAGCCTTTCCGTACTTCCCGCAAGTGCAGTCATATTGTCCCCCAGGCCTTGAATCATCCGTCTTAGACCACTTTGGTGCTAACTGTAATTGTGCTGAGGCCTGCCTTTGCTCTCTTAGCTGCAACTCAATCTTAAGCTCCCGCCACCTAGCGGCCTCCTGTAACACTAGCAAGGTATCACATCACTGGGTAGAAATAAACTGATGGATGCAGTCTTAAGCATGCTCAGATAATGTGTCATCTGAGCCTACTCTGAATAAAACTCTGGGAAAAACATTGCCCTCTCAATAAACATGCGGGTGATCTCCATCACCGACTCCGTACCCTTTCTCAGATCCAAGAACTCCTGTGACAGTCGCTTGCGCTCGACCCGTGGAATGTAGCGAGTGCGAAACATATCTCCAAACTGCTCCCAAGTAACAACAGCTCTCAAGTCATCTGTATACGACCCAGTCATCAATCTCCACCAATCCTTTTCCCCAGAACCCAACATTTTCAGGGCACATCTGACCTTCTGGTCAGCAGGACATGATCACGTGAAGAAACATCCCTCCACATCAGACAACCAGCTCATGGCTATGATCGATTCCTGAGTCCTATCGAAGGTTGGGGGCATCGTTTTATAGAAGTCCCGGTACTGGAAACCCCGTCTAGATCCTCCCCCTGTCGTTGTTACAACTGTTGTAGCTGCTTCGACAGCCATCTCAGTAGGTCTGCATATCTATCATCAAAATACTCCATCATGGTGGTCTTAATAGACCCAAAAATCTCCGGTATCTGACCCCGGACAATCTCCACCACCTCCTTGCAGATGATCTCCCTGGCGTGATCCTCTGTCAATTTTGTCCCATCGTGGTCGATAATCTCGGTTGCTGCTGGGGCACCTTGATCGCCCTACCCTGATCCCGATCCGGATCCAGTCACAAAATGCCTCGTAACCACCATATTAAAAATACACCAGGAAGATATCAGATAATCCACACAAATAACAGGGAGCCAATTCCCAACTAAACCCTAGGGGTTGTGAATTTCTTCTACTCGTATGGTTCCTATGCTTTCATTAGTACCAACCCACACCTACCCATATTTACGTCAAGTATAATCACAACACCCTAACAATATACATATGCATGGTGATCGCTCAATCCTCACTCCTAGAGGAATGCTAAATATCTCATACCGGCCTACTGACATCGCACAACCCACCCATCCATGAAACTTCCACCAACCATGCAACACTAGTGTATGCTAGCCATACATAATGCTGGACCCCATAGATACCCGAATACTCGGTCCTACTCTAAGCCCACAACCAAGCAAGGAACAGGAAATAAAGTTGAACAAAACATTCTTAGGCTATAAGATCTTAATTATGTCTAACCTATGATGCAAATACTGAGCAACTACAATAATGATGTCAATTTCATATAAGGAAAACTCTAGGCTATTGGGCATCATGTGATCAGGCAATTCTATCATGCAATTCCTGAAGATCACTAGCCTAGTACTAGCATGCTATTCTAACATATCACAAAAACAAATAACTGTATGGTACTTTGGGGTCTACTTACAGACCCCGAATGATCATACACTCTGCTTCCTCCTTTGATATTTTTGAAACCATTTGAAAATCTTTTCCTTAATTTGAGACTGGATTCACACGAGTGGTTCTCCAAGTCACTCAAACCAAGGCTCTGATACCAACTTGTAACTACCATACAAATCATCCCAAATTTAAACTTTTTAAAACATTTAGAAACTGTGGATTATTATAAATTACTTTTCAAATGGTTCTACATCAGAGTATCCTAGAAACAAAGTTAGAAAATATGGGGAGCTGTACATTTACGCCTTTGCCTTCCCGCGATCATCCGAAGTACCTGAAACCAAAACGGAAACCGTAAGCCCGAAGCTTAGTGAGTACCCCCAACATACCCATACACACAACAATATACATATAATCACAAACATCATACTATGGGTCTAGTCAACCATCGGGTTGGAATACCCCAGGCCCTCAACCATCCGGTTGGAATGCCAACATACTATGGATCCAATCATCCTCGGGATGGAATACCCCACGCCCACAACCGATAGGTTGGAATGCCCACATACTACGAATCCAATCATCCTCGGAATGGAATACTTAATCCCAAGTCTATTGGATTTCGCCTAAAGCATATAAGCCTCAACCACCACTCAAACATGTGCACATATAACAGATAATCACATAACAGTCTATAGACAGACAAACCAATCTAACGGATCATAACATAATAACATCCTATTTACCTGGATACTGATCTAATAGATCATAATAGCATAATGTTGGATAAGGTTTCTAAGTCCATAACTATATTTGGTATGTACTTGACCCGATTTAGCATGGTCCATTTGGGTTGCATTTCATTGGAACAATTTGTAAGGATCGACTTTTTAGAAGAGGATATTTATGATTTTTTAATATATTATAAGTTATAATATATGAATATGAAATCATATTATTTAATTAGTATTTATCAAGAGTTAATTTGGAATTAAGTTTGTGGTCAAAGGAGACTAATTAAATAAATGGGGATTGATTGTGTAAATCATTCATTCTTATAAAGTGGGCTTATGATCCATAATTCTTTATGTTGGGCTAAACCCATGTGGTGACCCATGGATACTTCATGGAGGTTAAAACCCATGGAGCATAAGGAATGTCGAAAGTCATGCACATTAAGGTTTACATGGATGTAACCCTAATTGTTAGTGGTGATTTGTGGTTTCATTTGAGGCATTCACATTATTGGTGTTAGGATCTTAAAGCTCCAAGCAACAAGCTACAACAAAAGGTATGTTATCTAACTAGTTTTATTACACACGTATCAAAATTTTTGTATGCTAGTTAGGGTAATACATTGGAAAGTTGAAAGTTTGCATGTAGAATAGGGAAAACATAGATCCTAAGTATTTAGGGTTGCATGTACACTTTAGGAGTGTTAGAATGCTCAAAATCTAACAGTAGTATCATAGACTAGGCTTGTTTTCAATTTTACTTCATGATACTTGTGTTAAAAGCTTGAAAAAATTGAATTTATGCTTTCTGGATAGTGGACTTGTCGAGTCCACTGCCTGAATCGCCGAATCACCCCTTTAAACTGACCAACTTGCCGAGTCAGTTCATGCACTCGATGAGTTGGTGCTCCAGATTGCAGATTTTCGAGTTTTAAAGTTGGAGTTGGACTAGGATCATTATCGTAAACTATTTTTGAACTTATAAACTTGTTTTTGATGTGGTAATGATCATGCTAATCCAATTCAAAAGATAATTATCAAAGTTTCATGTTTTGTATTAGTTTATTTGGTTAATCTAACTACATGAAATTTATTTGATTTGAATTGTCTTGTTCAAATGAGTTTAATCTAGATCATGGACATTAATTGACATGCTTGTTAGTTTAATTGATGATCTTAAATATCTTAATGGAGTCCATAACTTATCCTCAAGTTATGGAATTCCAAAAGTTTTTCCTTTAAATGAGTCATTAAAATCATAGGTTATAGAAAAATGAAGAGTCACATTTTTAAAAGGTCATTAAACTCATATGTTATGGAGTTGAAAAGTTTTGAAGAGTTTCAAAACTTGCCCTCAAGTTTTGGAATTTGTAAAGTCACACACATTAATACTTTAATTCCAAACCCTAGAATTTTAAAAGTTAAAAATTTAAGGCTTATACTATTATAATATTATAATCTTAATAATATATATATGTATAAGAACAAGTCAGTCTTACTGTTAGTATGTTTCATTCACGAAGCCGATCTATAAGGGGGTATAAGGTTACTACCTATGAATTGGTGGTTTAATGGGTGTCCACTCTCACCCACCGTTTCATGTCTAGTGGAGGGTCGTTAGCCAAACTGGTATGATAAGACATTAATTCTTATTAAGTATAATCATAATTATAAAGTAACTAAATGTTTTATAAATTCCTAATCTTAGTTACTTTAGGAAAATGTGAAATTAATGCTACCCCTTGAAATTACACTTTGCACCCTCCCAAGTCGTTAGTGGAGCGGTGTGGTTAACTGGCACACTAACATGGACTAGTAAGGGTGGCTTAATATTTGTCATAGATTGGTGGAGTGTGTGTGGTTAACCGGCACATCGATTAGGTGATAAATGATATTAAGGGTGCCAAGTATATTTGCATGGTTATTCACTCCTTGTTTGTGATCCTCGGTATCCTAATCACAAACTTGAAGGGCATAATCGAGATTAAAACATGTCATTGAAAACTTCAATGAATCTTAAAAGAATCTAAGAATTTTAATTCATTTAATACTTAATAATCTATTTCATTTTTCATGGTGGAAATTGGTAAATCGTCATTTACATACCTTCAAATATTTTGCAACTTGGATTACCACATTCCTCTTCAAAATTGTAAAATATTGTGTTGAGTCCTAGCCTTGATATTTTATTTTGGGTGTTATATTAAGGGCTATATATATAATCTAAACTTTGTCTTTCTTCCTTTATAGATGTCTTCCAACAATGCTTCTGGCATAAACCCTATTGGCTCCTTCACTCTCATGAACCTTTGTGAGAGAGACGTCTTCAATGGTACTAATTTCAATGATTGGATTAGGAACATTAGGATGGTCAAGCACTATGAGGACATGGAATATGCCCTAAACAAGGAGCTTAAGGTTATTGATGAGTCTTCTGCTACTCCTGAGGAGATTTCTGAGTACACTACCCATAAGAAGGATGCCATTAAGGTGTCTTGTATCATGCTGGTAACCATGACAGCAGAACTCCAAAAATCATATGAGGATTTCTACCCTTATGAGATACACCAGGACCTTATGGAAAGATACCATCAGAGTGCTCGTCAAGAGAGGTATGAAATCATCGCCTCCATGATAACAACTAAAATGAAGGATGTAGAGTCCATCACGGGCCACTTGCAGAAAGCAAAGGTTTGTGGACCGCTTGCTTAAGTTAAATGTGAACTTTGATGAGGAGCTGGCTATATATATCATCCTACACTCCTTACCTCCATGTTATGATCAGTTCCGCATGACCTATCATATAAACAAGGAGGAGGTCACACTTAGCAAACTTTAGGATCTTTTTAGGACTGCTGAAAGTAGTCTCAAAGGTAAGAATGTTGTTACCACTCCTACTACTACCCTAGTTCTGGAAATCGGGCAAGGCAAAGGGAAGAAGAGGAATACCCCTTCCAAGGGTCACAAGGGAAAGTCTCTTGATGGGTCCTATTCTAGTAAGGCTAAAGTTGGTCCTGCTACTCTCTCCTTCAATCCAAAAGAAGCAGAGTGCTTCTATTGTCATGACAAAGGGCACTGGAAGCAAAGCTGCCCCAAGCACTTGCAGGATGTTAAGGATGGGAAAGTAAAACCCACCTATGTAGGTATTTACAATATATTGTCTAATAACTCACAACATACTAATTCTTGGGTCCTTGATACAGGTTGTGGCATTCACATTTGATTTGATTTGTAGAAAGGAAATGTAACACCTGAAATCAGAAAGGCCAAAAAAGGAAATGTAACATCCCAAGTCAGAATCAAAAGTTCAGGGGGTAAAGTTTAAATAAAGAAGGGAACTCGACGAGTAGGTATTCCGACTCGCCGAGTCGGAGCGGGATTTTGGTCGCGAGTTAGGTGACCAACTCGTCGAGTCGGTAGTTGGACTCGACGAGTTGGTGCTGAAGAGAGAAAAACCCTAATCCCGGGGTTGTTCCCTATATAAAGAATGTTATGTTCCTACTTCAGCCTCTTTACCTTCCTTTTGAGTTCTAGAAACCCCAAAATTCGTGTGAGGCTTCATTGTTGAGGAGATTGGGGGCTTAGAAGAGGAAATTGGTGGAAGGAGCTTGAGAAATTGGAAGATAGCATCAAGGGCTTGTATAGATATGTGATATACATCAGTGTTGGGCACATCTCTAAGGTAACGAGCCTTATCTTAAGCTATTTCCTTTTTGGTTTATCCTTGGTGGTTGTTTTGGGAGTCCCTTAGCTTGTTTTGAGACCTATCTCGGATTTGGGAGTTAGATCTAAGGTTGCTGATCCAGATCTAGACTCATGATGGCTTTGAATGTCATAAAGCTTCAGTTCTTGGGTTGCTGGTAAAGCCCCTTTGTCTAAAACCTAAGCCCTAGTGTGTTTTGGGCTTATATCTCCTTGGTATCACGTAAAGTTTGCATCTTTACATGAGGGATAGCTTGTAGAAGGGTAGAACTATGGATTGGGGCCCCTGCATGGCTTGAAAAGCCTCTGAATGGATTGAGAACTGCAGATACTCAAGCTTACAGGTTTGTTTATGGTTACATGAGGGGTATGCTCTGGGAAACTCACTAAGCTTCGTGCTTACAAGTTTGTTTATGGTTTCAGGTATCATCGTTTTGGAAAGGAAGAGCTCGGGTTGATCGCAGTGCAGATACCTATCATTTCCACAATGAATGATTTTGGGGTAAACTCTGATAAATGATTTGATTGTTTGAATTAAATGGTATCAATGTTTTAGTTATATTAAAAAGGAAATTTTTACCCCTATTTTTTGGGATGTTACAAGTTGATATTAGAGCCTTGGTTTGAGGGATTCCGACATACTTTCAGGTGTGTCTAAACTCAGACTGAGGATCTGGAAGTTTTTTTAAAAGGAAAATGTTTTTAAGTAAAAGTTTTCTAAGAAAAGAAAGGGTGTGGTGCATGCAATTGGTCGAGCTCATGTAAGTTTCCCCAGAATACCCACATCTGTTATCTATTATGATTTGGTTATGAATCTGAATATCGCATGCTAGTTAGGGCTAGGAGGGATGCCTTTGTATGCTATATGAGCTCTTAGACTTGCATGCTAGTGCTGAGTAGATAGCGATAGATGGGCCTGATATGTGATGTTTGTAGCCTTGGGATGTTGGATGCCATGCTAGAATGAGAATGATTATTGATATTGGTAACTGCTACGTGTATGTTTTAAAATTGTATACGGTTAGGATCTCATGGCAATAGAACAATTGGTGGGGCTCGTTTCCTGTTCTGTGTACAATTTGCATGCATAAGGCAGCCGTCAGCGAGGGTGGATATGGACAACTTGGGTTGTGGTATGTGGGACGGATATTCTATGATCGTTTGTGGGTCAGAGATTATACTAGGATGAGCCTAGGATAAGATTAGTGTTAGGAGTGTATCTGCACGAATGTTGCTTGCTTTGTGATTTTTGGAACTCTTTAGTGATGGGAGTCATCTACTAAGTGGATGTGATGATATCCAGGAGGTAGATGACTGGCATCGTAAGGAATTCCTTAGCAGTTGATGGCAGGGTGAGGTCGGGAACATAGGAAAGCCTAGGATATGCTCCAGTGAGTAGTCAGGCGGTTCGGTGTGATTGAGAGCCTAGGGGGAGGCCTAGGAGGTGCTTAGGTGGATATTGTGTACATCAAGGAAGTAAGTGACTTAGAGGATTTGGGATGATTCTAGAGGAAAGTATGGATAGGTGTGGAAGGTAGTATTGGGCCCGTACTACTGAAAGCACAGGATCCATACTCGAATCGGGGTAAGTCTCGAAGAATCCAAGAAACCTGGGAAAGGAATTCGTGGTTACGAGTGGACTGTGGGGATAGATGCAGTGCATATGCAAGGGGAAGGACCAGGGTTTGTTCCTGGTTCCGGTAGAGAGCCAGTTAGCAGAAGGACTGCCAGGATTGGGAGTTCGCATTGGATCTCTTGCATCAAGTGGCAAGGATTGATGGTGCGATCTATTGCACTTTCGGGGTTAAAGACTTTGCCTTGGGGATAGTTTGTAACTGGTTGGGAGCATAGGTTGCTCCATCTATTTCAGATCGGCCATGGACGATTGAGCAGGTGAGTGTGTCAGGGTGCGAGACCATGAATGTTATGATTTCTAGAGTTCAAGAGCAGGGATTGATTAGGGTCACCTTTGGAAAAGGGGACCAACCCGGATGCCTATAGTGGAGGATCTCGAGAGGGGGATCCAGGAGTTTAGATAAGCTTTTGAGAGGCCAACAGGGCCGGATTCGGTGCAACACTTGTGGAAACTACGTGATGGGGCTCATTACAAGGGATTGGATTGCCATTGGGATCGAGATGAAGTGTTGCATCATGTTTTTCGGATGGTCGAGGTAACCCAGGAGGAGATGGTCAAGAGTCCTCCAGATGTTTGCGGATATACTATCTTCGGTCATTTCCGGTGGTACCGGTGATTTACATTACTTGGGGAGTGTGATAGTTAGACCTCGGGTCGGATTTCTGCTATTGTTCGAGTTAGCAAGAGTATCACGTGCCAGCCAGCATGCCAAGGAATTTTTAAGGAGCTTTTAGATGGACGTATCTTGCGGAGTGGATTCCGCACATATCGGGATCGCTCCAAGTCATTATCGGAGGCTATTCGGTGATCTGGATAGCTACAGGTGTAGCAAGTTTGACCACGTCAGCAGGGAATGCCCATAGGGGGCAAGTCCGTCGTATTGTCGTTGAAGGAAGATGGGGACAAGGAAGTCAACCACTTGACGATCAGGGAGGAGCAGCGAGGGCACCGACTCCAGTTATCTAAGAATTTTCAGTACGCGCGTGTCATCTTGGGTATGGCCTGGATTGGTTCCAGGGCTTATATGAGGGAAACTATGACTAGGTTCCAGTAACCTTAGCTATCATGTTTGAAAAGGCTCCCGAGGTTGTCAAGGGAAGAGAGAATTGTTGCTGAAGATTTGGTTAGACCATCTGACCTTCGGTCAGCAAGAACCGAGCATAACAGTATTTAAAGCATCTAAATCGATTGATATGGTTGGGATTCAGAGATGCTAGCAGGTTTTCGGAAGTTGTGTTGTTTTGGGAAGGGTTATTCTTGGTGTTCTAGCTTTGTTAGGCGCCGCTCTTCAGCAAATTAACCATTGGAACGAGAGAGAGTGAGAGAGAGAGAGAGAGAGGATGTGGGAATCCTTCAATTTTCATGTGCCAAGTGGATTTAGTCAAATCTAAGTGGGGGAGAATTACTCAGATATCCTAGAGAAAAGCGAGTGTGAGACGTGGATGCGTCTCACAATTTCCTTTTAGGAAGGAAAGGCGGCCTTAGGGGCCGATTGAGTATCGGATATCGTGGGATGGGAGTTCGGGAAACTCCTCGGCATTTGGATTGTGTCCTTCTGACGTCATATTGCAGGCTTCGGGGGAGGGAACCAGGGAGTGTTCCAGTTGGTAATTGAGTTTAGTTTGGGAGGATAAACTACGTGGGTGCTAAACAGTGAGATGCGTTCGGATTGATAGGTGTGCAGTAGGGCCATGGGCAATGATCATGTGGTATGAAAGTGTTGTAAGACTACGGGGGATCCATATCATTCACTGTGAAAGTGTTGTAAGACTACGGGGGAGCCGTAGCGTTCACTAATGGACAGTCAGGGTGGGGGTGTTGTCAGACTACAAGGGGTTGTAGCATTCACTAATAATCGGATGACATGGGAAGTGTTGTAAGACTACGGGGTAGTCGTAACATTCATGGGTTCTTCGAGCGATTGGGTATATGGTAGATCATTTCGCAAAGTCGAGGGAAAGCCACAACTTAGGTAGAATCAGGATTGGAGGGATTATTCGACGGATTATTCATGGGCGAACCTGGATGGGTATGGGATTTCAGAATGGAAATGGTAGAGACTCTTGAGTCAAGGGTTGGATCTCGAGTTGCAGGATCTTGTGGATAAGTGGCACGTGATGCAATATGGCTACGGCTGGGTAGTCTTGGTTTTTGATCACCCAGAAACTTAGTGATTGGACCAGATGAGAGACTGGTAGCCTCAGGGATCGGCTAAGGGTGATTGTCTATCGGCCACGAAGGGGACGTCGGAAGTTATGGTGTATTATGAACCTCGAGGTAGTAGCGGGGTGTCGACTGGTTTTGGAAAGGAATCCGAATCAGGGTTCGTCCATGTTCAGTACAAGATTTTGTTTCAGTAAGATGAGACTGGGAGCATAAGATGCCAAGGGCATCAAATGCAGGATACCATGGTAATGAATGGGTGTGGTTGATGGTAGCTCAAGCCATCATAGTATGACTCGAATTGGTTCTACCAGTAATGGGACCATGACATGTTTAACCAAAAAAAGACGGGTCGAGGGAGGTCGGGTATGATGTAAGACCACAGTTGTTCTTGTGGCATTCATTTTTGCGTCGGATTCAGTGGCGACGGGTTGTCAGCCTATCATGATCGGATGGATCAAGGGAGTGAAGGAGTCGAGAGAAAAGATATCACGAGGGCGGTTATTGTCAGACGAGGTGTCCTTCGGAGGTCATGTGGGAATGTGGAGCATATATCTCTGGCTCAGCAATCGGGAAGGTGTCCAGTGCTTCGGACAGTTGACTGTCCAGTCGGGACCACGGAGGTCCCGGTCATTCTTCAGAAAAGCAGTTTCGTAGTATCGGGAGGTTGTTAGAGCCACATTGACACGATAACTATTGGAAACTAGTTTCAGAGAAAGATTTCGCTCAGAAGTCGTGGGAAAGACTGAGTGAGGAGTTCTTGGACTCCACAGTTGAGTCGGAACTCGGTTTAGCAGATAACCGACGGATGATTGGAGATCAGGAAGGTCTCAAGATATTTTGGGAAGCAACTATATAGCAATTCAGTGTTTTAGTCAGTTCAGTACTTCAGGCAGTTCGGTACTACCGATAATAGTGAACGGGACCAAGAATGGCTGGAGTGATGATCATCGTGAAGGGTACGTTCCTCACAGTGACAAAGGAAATGGATAGCTATAGAGGGCAACCTTGGGGAGACCAGAAACGCGCGAGGAAAAGGAAGTAAACCCCAAGAATGTTTAGCCTAGGTACTCGGGGAGTACCGGAAGGATTGCCAGTTGAGTAGGGGGTGTTCTCAGGAAGGTTAAGGACTAGATTGTACTCGGGGATTTGACCTGTAAGGATTATGCCATCTAGAATGATCGTGCATAAGGCTAATAGGGTTAGAGTCACCAGGTAAGGTGTTGGAGGCGGATTGCAGGTCAGTTAGCCATAGTGAACTTTGAGGACGAAGTTTAGTTTAAGTGGGGGAGAGTTGTAACACCCGAAATCAGAAAGGCCAAGAAAGGAAATGTAACATCCCAAGTCAGAATCAAGAGTTCAGGGGGTAAAGTGTAAATAAAGAAGGGAACTCGACGAGTAGGTATTCCGACTCGCCGAGTTGGAGCAGGATTTTGATCGCGAGTTAAGTGACCAACTCATCAAGTCGGTAGTTGGACTCGACGAGTTGGTGTTGAAGAGAGAAAAACCCGAATCCCGGGGTTGTGCCCTATATAAAGAATGTTATGTTCCTCCTTCAGCCTCTTTACCTTCCCTTTGAGTTTCAGAAACCCCAAAATTCGTGTGAGGCTTCATTGTTGAGGAGATTGGGGGCTTAGAAGAGGAAATTGGTGGAAGGAGCTTGAGAAATTGGAAGTTAGCATCAAGGGCTTGTATAGATATGTGATATACATCAGTGTTGGGCACATCTATGAGGTAAGGAGCCTTATCTTAAGCTATTTCCTTTTTGGTTTATCCTTGGTGGTTGTTTTGGGAGTCCCTTAGCTTGTTTTGAGACCTATCTCGGATTTGGGAGTTAGATCTGGGGTTGCTGATCTAGATCTAGACTCATGATGGCTTTAAATGTCATAAAGCTTCAGTTCTTGGGTTGCTGGTAAAGCCCCTTTGTCTAAAACCCAAGCCCTAGTGTGTTTTGGGCTTATATCTCCTTGGTATCACGTAAAGTTTGCAACTTTACATGAGGGATAGCTTGTAGAAGGGAAGACCTATGGATTAGGGCCCCTGCATGGCTTGAAAAGCCTCTGAATGGATTGAGAACTGGAGATACTCGATGAGTCACATGAGTGTACTCGACGAGTTGTATGAATATGTGCATGAACTCGGCGAGTTGGAAGAACAACTCGGCGAGTCTATTGAAGATTACCTTGGACTCGGCGAGTCTATTCTTGGACTCGGCGAGTCTGGTCTTGGAACCCTAAACTTTTTTGGTCAAGTCGTGAATCGGTGTGTCGAGGGACGACTCGGTGAGTTGAACAGGATGGGACTCGAAGATTCTTGGACTCGACTAGTCAGCGGGTTGACTCGGCGAGTAGAGTCAGTCAGGAAGTTTGACTTTGACTAAGGAGTTTGACTTTGACCAAGAGTTGACCATTTGACTTCTAGGGGTATTTTGGTAATTATTGGTATTTATTGAGTTCAGTTATTTGGTGTTGACCAATAGAGGAGTTCGTGTCGGTGGTTGTAGCAGCGTGATCTTATTTCTTCAGCCGATAGTTGCAGGTGAGTCTTCTCACCATACCAATGGGTCTAAGGCACCAAGGCCAGCCCATCTTATATTGTGTGATATGATAGTTAGCTTTATGCTAGGTGGTATGCTGGTAATTATGTGATATTCTAGTTGTCTTTGTGATACTTGCATGGAAGACCATGTGGGGTCGCCCATGGCATAATGGTATAAGACCCTGTGGGTAGCCACGACATCCTTACAGGTTTATGTACGTGTTATGTGTAGATATTTATGTGATGCATGATATGCTATTTGGTTATATATGGTATTTGCAGGGAAGACCTCGGGGGAAGCTCGTGGTATTGGATGCAAGACCATGTGGGGTAGCCCATGACATTAGATGTAAGACCATGTGGGGGAGCCCATGGCAGTCCTAGGTAAAGACCATGTGGGGTAGCCCATGGCACTATTACAAATTTTATGTATGCAGGGCTTATAGCTAACAATATATATGATATGTGTGTAGCTTTTATAGCTAACAAGATATATGATATGTGGTTTGTGTGAATGGTATGCTCTGGGAAACTCACTAAGCTTCGTGCTTACAGGTTTGTTTATGGTTTCAGGTATCATCTTTTTGGAAAGGAAGAGCTCGGGTTGATCGCAGTGCACACACCTATGATTTCCGCAATGAATGATTTTAGGGCAAACTCTGATAAACGATTTAATTGACTATGATTTGATTCTTTGAATTAAATGGTATCAATGTTTTAGTGATATCAAAAGGGAATTTTTACCCCTGATTTTTAGGATGTTACAAAGCCAAGGAAAAGGTGGGAGGAAAATTGACCTTGAAGAGCTTCAAGAGTCAAGCAGGGAAGGAACCTCAAACACTAGCGATCAACTTGAGGAGGAAACTCCTATTGAGCCGATTGACGAGTCTGTACCTCTGAGGCATTCCAATAGAGTTATAAATACACCTGAGTTTTATGTTTTCCATATTACTAAAGAAGGTGATACATTTATCAGTGATAGCACACTAGTAAATTTAGACGAACCTAACAACTACAAGGAAGCCATGGCAGGCTCTGAGTCTGCAAATGGAAGAGACTACGAACAACGAGATTTAGTCCATGTTTGACAATCAAGTTTGGAACTTGGTTGACAATGTACCGGGTCGTAAGACAGTCGGGTGCAAATGGATCTTCAAGAAGAAGACCGACATGGATGGGAAGGTACACACTTATAAGGCATAATTGGTTGCGAAGGGCGAGTTGACTATGATGAGACCTTCTCACCAGTAGAGAAGATTAAGTCTATTAGGGTTATGCTAGCCATAGCTGCATTTCATGATTATGAAATATGGCAAATGGATGTCAAAACCACTTTCCTTAATGGAAAGTTGGCTGAGGATGTTTACATGAGTCAGCCAAAGGGTTTTGTCAATGCAAAGTACTCTAATAGAGTGTGTAAACTTGAGAAATCCATTTATGGATTGAAACAAGCATCTCGTAGATGAAATCTATGTTTCGATGAGAAAGTCAAAGAGTTTGGCTTTTCGAGAAGCGAGGATGAGTCAGGTGTATATGTCAGAGCTAGTCGGGAGTATAGTTAGCTTTTTGGTACTGTATGTGGATGACATATTGCTCATAGGAAATGACATCCCAACCTTGCAGTAGGTGAAATCCTGGCTTGGGAAGTATTTCGCTATGAAGGACCCTGGAGAAGCTGCATATATCCTAGGGATAAGGATACTGAGAGACATGAGTAAGAGACTAATTGGACTTCGTCAAAGTACCTACTTGGACAAGGTGTTGAAGAGCTTCAACATACAAAATTCCAAGAAATGTGACTTACCGATCCAAAGCAATGCCAAACTGAGTAAGACTCAGAGTCTGAGTACAGAGACAGAGATAGCTGAGATGAGTCGATTGCCATATGCTTCCGCACTAGGCTCAATCATGTATGCAATGACTTGTACTCGCCCTGATATGGCCTTTTCTTTGAGGATGGTCAACAAATATCATGGGAACCCTGGTAAGGCTCACTGGACTGCGGTAAAGAATATTCTTAAGTACCTGCGAAGGACTAAGGACTGGGTTCTTGTCCTCGGTGGGAGTGATGAATTGAGAGTGACAGGGTATAGCGACGCCATCTTTTAGACCGACATAGATAACTTTTGCTCTTAGTCGGGCTGGGTATTTACCCTGAGTAGAGGAGCAGTTACTTGGAAAAGTTCCAAGTAGGATACTGTAGATGATTCAACGTGCGAATCAGAGTACATAGCAGCAAAGCGGCAAAGGAGGCGATATGGCTAAAGAACTTCATTGGAGACCTTAGAGTTGTACTAGCTATAAAGGAGCCTATAGAGATTTTCTGTGACAGCGACAGTGTGGTTGCCTTAGCCAAGACACCAAGGGATCATGGCAGATCTAGGCACATTGACAGAAAATATCAATTCATAAGACACAAGATAGAAGAGGGACTCCTCGTAGCAAAGAGGGTATCATCAGAAGATAACCCAACAGACCCTCTCACGAAAGGACTGAATAGGGTTAAGCATTTGCAGCATGTGAGGCGCATCGGGCTGAAAGATGATATTAGTTTTAATGATTAGATAGCTATTTCTGAAACTTATAATAGATAAAATGTAATAGATGTTTGATGATTAAATAAAAGTTGTTGTTTATTTATGAGTAAAGTTACTATCTTGTGTCAATTGTTTACTATTTTTTCATTTTTGCATGTTTTGACTTCCAGGATAATAAGATTATTCAAAATATCCACAGTCGATCATACTTTGGAAGTAGGTATTGAATTAAGACTATCATGAATTTGGCTTGTAGATTGTCTGAAATGGTTAGGCATTGCTATGACATTCATGAGTGCTTATGAGGTCTGAGTATTGGATTAAACCCACACTCACTTATATCACTTCATGGAATTTATCTCGAATGATCGTGAGACGATAATATCATATAAGTCGTCAAACCAAGAGATATGAGTTGTTAACTATGAGTTGGTTGTGCATTGATAGTACGAAAATGCATCAGTAACTTGATGCTATAAAACGTGCTATTGTGTATGATTTGATGAGTAGTTAGTACAAGCATATGAGTCGAAGTTTATTTGTTCCTTTTAGTCCTTAGAGGATTAAAAGTGATATCTTGGGCCCCTCGATGATTTTTTTTGACTTATGTGTCGAGCCCGGTCAGAACTAAATTGATTTGTTCGATTAAGTTCTATGTCACACAAATCGGAAATCGGGAAACAAATTGTTAGAAAATAAATATGACATTGTTCCATGTATTTGTTCGGTTGATATCTTGAGAATAGAGGATTATAGGATCAATTGTTTAAAATGGCGCGTCTTAGTTCAAGAAAGTTTTAAGAGCTACGATTGTTGGTCGGTTCCTGAAGTCGTACTTGCATCTATAGTTATTAGACTTATCCAAGTAGGAGACTGTTGGATAAGGTGTCTAAGTCCATAACTATATTTGGTATGTACTTGACCCGATTTAGCATGGTCCATTTGGGTTGCATTTCATTGGAACAATTTGTAAGGATGGACTTTTGAGAAGGGGGTATTTATGATTTTTTAATATATTATAAGTTATAATATATTAATATGAAATCATATTATTTAATTAGTATTGATCAAGTGTTAATTTGGAATTAATTTTGTGGTCAAAAGAGACTAACTAAATAAATGGGGATTGATTGTGTAAATCATTCATTCTTATAAAGTGGGCTTATGATCCATAATTCTTTATGTTGGGCTAAACCCATGGATACTTCATGGAGGTTAAAACCCATGGAGCATAAGGAATGTGGAAAGTCATGCACATTAAGGTTTACATGGATGTAACCCTAATCATGCCACACTATATAAGAACCTCTCAAGCTAGCAAAATCGGACACTAGTGTGTGTGAATAGAGCATAACCGATTTTGTGTGCTAGGATACTCTCTCTCAAGGCTTCCAATTGTTAGTGGTGATTTGTGGTTTCATTTGAGGCATTCACATTATTAGTGCTAGGATCTTAAAGCTCCAAGCAACAAGCTATAACAAAAGGTATGTTATCTAACTAGTTTTATTACACACGTATCAAAATTTTTGTATGCTAGTTAGGGTAATACATTGGAAAGTTGAAAGTTTGCATGTATAATAGGGAAAACATAGATCCAAGGTATTTAGGGTTGCATGTACACTTTAGGAGTGTTAGAATGCTCAAAATCTAACACATAATACCATCCTATCTACCAGGATACTTATCTAATAGGTCATACTAGCATAACATATCAAGATAACAATCCAAAAGGGGTCGGCCTTGGTGCTTTCGACCATTGAGTATAGTGAGGAAAACTCACCTCACAAATGTCAAACTAAAGTGATAACCTTAACTCGTGAATCACAGCCACAGACTCCACCACCTATATTTACCATAGGACTATTTCCATAAATTTCCAATTTACTAAAATATCCCCAGAAGTCAAACTAGCCAATCCTTGGTCAAAGTCAAGGTCAACGCAACAGTCCATGTTGACCCAACTCGTCAAGTACAACTCAATGCCTCGTCGAGTCCTTCCAGAACTAGAGAAGCCGTGAAACCCCCAGTTGACTCGTCGAGTTTCCAGACAACTCAAAGAGTCCATGCGTATCCACAAGTCGAGAAAACCCTAACTGACTCGTCGAGTCGTCTTGCTTACTCGACGAGTTCATGCAAAATCCCTTGAAGGCTAATATTCATCGGACTCACCGAGTTGGCCATGCAACTCGTTGGGTCTCTTCAGTCCTTTCTCCATTCAGATGTTTATACGTCACCCCAAAGCTCCATATTGCAGATCTAAGCTCCTATGGCATACTTCCTACATAAAGTTACAAATTTTACGTACATGCATCGTGCTAAGGGCCAAAATCAAGCTAAAGAAGAGGTTATAGGTGAGGAAAAGGCATTATCTTACTAAAGGCTGAAGCTTTATGAATTTAAGGACCAAGATGAGCCTAGATCTGAAGTTGCAACTTCAGATCATGCCTAACACCCGAAATGAATCACTAACATGCTGAAATGGCCCTAATCTTAAGCATGGAGGGATCTAGCTAGAAGAAATTCAAGGTAACAACTTGTTACCTCCAAAGTGATGCTAAGATGGAGTAGAATTCGGATCCATAACTTTTCCTTTCTCCAAGCTATTTGGTCTTCAAGCTCTTCTCACCAAGATCCACCTTTCAAGCTTAATAACACACAGATATGGAGAGTAAATGCGATTTAGGGTTTCTGAGCTCAGGGGGGGGGGGGGGGTGTAAGGGAGGCTAATGACCCTTTAAATAGGGTCAAAAATCTTGGAAATTATGGTTTCATCCTTCAGCTCCAACTCGTCGAGTTGGTCACTTAAAACACACGGCCAAATCCGTTACTACTTGACGAGTCAGGGCATCCAACTCGTCGAGTAGACCTTTAAAAATGAATATAAGACTATAAAGTTTATACATGAGAGTCGGGGTGTTACAATGATTGCCAAGAATTTAGTGTTTTATGAACGGACAAAACATATTGATATTGACTTTTTTTATTTTACTTGTCACCACTTTCAACAGGGGACAATTTCTCTTCCTCATGTTTCATCTACAATGCAGATTGTTGATATATCTACTAAAGCCTTGACTGCTCCTCAGTTTCATTTTCTAACTAATAAACTCGCGATAATTATTGTTGTTGTATTATGAGATTGATGGGGGATGTTAACATAATAAGGTTTTTAGACCCTTTTCTCGTTTGAGTATTTTGTTTATTAGTTTACAGTAACAAAGTTCAAACTTTTTCAGAAACAAGAAAATTTATTATCACAACAAAGAAAAAAATTTATAAATGTTTCTCATTTTTAGCTATTTGGTAGTGTGGTAGTACATTACTACTACAAATATAAATCCGAAGACCACCAAAACAATTAAACCTCCGTCAATACTTTGCTACAACCTTTAAGCCTTTAATTTTCTTAACATATCACAGAATACGACAATAACTTAGATGTAGTTTTAAATTTGAAAACACGAGTCAATTTAATTTATCTGGCTGTTAAAAAGAGAATGTTCATACGATTAGTTTTTCTTTTGGCGTCTTGAAATCTTTGTGTTGTCGCATGTAGATGTGAGAATAAATTTAAGAAGTAATAAATAAATAAAAAGAAAAGCAGTATGAACACACCCAAGTCGTCTCTAGAATAAAACAAACACAATTATAAACGTGCACTTGAATGAGTGAAGTAAAATAAAACCTATCGTGTTAAATAAAAAACTAATTATCATGTCGGTGTTGTTTTATATCACATGGCTCTAGATATGTATTATCGACCTAATTTAGTCCAACCGAACCTAGTCCAACCCAACTCTTGATCCAACTAATTGCATTTATTTTTCATAACTCATTTGAAATGAAGGTTTAGAAAAATAATTTGTAAACATCAATAATTGTTTCATTATATAATAAATAAAAGATTTATCGTATATTAATTAGATCTTGTGACATTGTGGTACAATTACACCTGTAACAACCAGAAAGATGCTATTACTTAATTTCTACAATTTTATATATTCGTTCAGTTTATAACAAAAAATGCCACCTATTTTAGCAACAATTTCTTATAATTTTTTTTTTTTGTATAAACTATAATCCATATCATAATATACAATGAATATATCAGATTACAAGAGATCTTCTATTGCATCTAAGTTTTCAAAAGTTAACCAAGGAATCATTTGCACTTCATTTTGTAGAAAAAGAAGTTTTGAAGTTGACAACATTGATGTAAGACCGTCTCCTACATATCTTTTTTAACACCAAGGAATCATTTGCACTTCATTTTTAACATCAAAATAAAATAAAAATGTTTGAAATAGTTTTTTTTTACTTAATAAATCATACGAATCGTCATTCGTGCAGGTACCAAAAAACACGTTTAGTCCATATTTTCAAAAATTAATTCGGACCGTCCCTCGTTACTCTAAAACTTACATGCTTCATCCTTCCGGACATTAAAAGATAATTTTACCCTTATTTATTTCTTTTTTGATTTATTTTATAGTTATTAATTATTTATTGAGTTGTTTATTATGAAAATAATTATTTATTTCCTTTTATAAAAGATATTAAATAGACATGCCTTAAACCCTAAGCACGTCGTCTTTCTCCCACAATTTCTTCTTCAGTCATCTCCATTAGTATCGTTGCTGACTCTGGCGACTTCAAGATATCTTCGGCCACTCCAGACACCTCCGACGATGTTATCAAACCCTCGCCCACCACAAACCAACCCACCCCTCTTTTATTTCCCTTTTTCATTATGTCCTCACTGAAACCAGGTCAAAAGTCCATCACGAAAGATCGGAGAAGAGGGACATTGAGATCCGAGAAGCAGGTTCAAATCGAACCCAAATCGTCTCCATCAACGGTCCTACTCTGCGAAGACATGATGATGTAAACCCTAGATGATGCGGTGATGGTAGCGTGTCGGTGGCGATGACAACTCACCGGTCAAACAAAGTGAATATTTACAACCTCCTCTTGCCATCTCCCTCGGTAATGAATCAAATTTGCAGGTTCACTGAATCAAATTTGCTTTCAATTTTAGGACCCTAAATCCTTTGCTTTCAATCACGTTTATATCGAATAAGACTTTCCATCTCCCTGATTTTTGCTTCCTATTTTACCCTGATTATTCTTTCCCGATTTGTAGGTGGGTTTTCCGATGGAGGATGGTGGTGGTGTTAACAATAAATGTGTCTGGTTTGATGGTCGTTTGAGTATATGTTGTTGGTTAGGTTAACAAGGTGGTGATTCTTGGTTATTTTTAGTGAAACATGTTAAGTTTGAACAAAAGAATAGGTTAGGTGAAGTGAGGGGCGGCGGTGGTGCTACATTTTCCGTTGGTGCTCTATTTTTCGGTGAGGGGTGGTGGTGGTGCCATAGATTACCGATGGTGGTGTTGGTTAGGTCTTATTCAACAAAATAGAAAAATAATTAAAATAATATTTAAGAACTAAAAATAATCGAGACAACTAATTAAAATAATGTTAAATATAAAAAATATTCAAAATAAATGAAAAAGAAAAGGAAAATGACATTATAGTCTTTGTATGCATCAAAAGTGATTAAACGTGCAAAATTTAAACTAACGAGGGATGAACCGTATAACTTTTAACGACATGAGGGACGGTCTGAATTAATTTTTTAAAATAAGAACTATACATGCATTTTGGCACCTGTATTATGGACGATTCGTATAATTTACTTTTTTACTCTGATCATACTCTATTTTTACAAAGTTTTGACACTTAAAACTATATTAGTGTTATATTCGTTTTTTGGTAACTTACAAAGATTATCAAAAACATATCTTTTTAACACATATACGATTAAATATTTTTAATAAAATAATTTTAAATTATTTTATCATAAAATTATAACAAAACAAATTATCATATATTGTTTTTTCTTGTTATTTAAATTTTATTTAATGTCAATACATAAAGATTAAACTCTTTTCTTTTTTATCAACAAATATCATTTAATATACAACATGATATTAGAACTATTAATTCTTCTATTTAAATTATAATTAATAAAATAAATTAAACTATAAATATATAAATTAAGAGGGTCTAAAGTTGATAACCATGGTTTCACCGTGTGTTAGGGACGAGAAAGTTATTCCTTCTAAACTCATTGTTATATAGCTCCAAATTAAATTTTCTTTCTTTTATATTTTATCTTTTCAACCCACAACATATAACAACCATATATATTTTTCAACTCATTCAACCTACTTACCACATCACTAATTTTTATTTAATTAAATTAGAAAATATAAAATAAAATAAAATGTAATATTTTTTCCATTAAAAATTTACTTTTGCTAATTTAAAACCAAAATAATTCTAAAATAATATTTATATTATTAATATTAATTTTCAGTTCCTTTATGGATAGTGTTTTGCTTTCATTGGTTGATTTTTTTGTTTCTTTTTTTTTAAGAGCATTGGGTGTGGGCAACAAGATGCAACACCACCTTACATACCACATAAGCAACCTTACATACCACATAAGCAAGTGGTGTTATAACACCAAGTGAGGAAATTGACAACAAGATACAACAAGATGTAACACCAACATTTTGAAAATAAATATTTTTATTTTTGTATTTTTTTACTATTTCGTTTTTTTTAACTTTTTTTTTTGTTTTCGTTTTTTTTTCTTTTTCCGTTTTTTTAATAACTAATATATTTTTTTTATAAAACATATAATTTTAAAAACAAAAAAAAAAGACATAATATTTAAAATCTAAAATCCGATTACAATTAAAAAAAAAACATAATTTTAAACCTAAATTAATAACTAAAATAACATTGAAATCACTACTAAATACCACACAATCAACCCAAATATTTTTTCCTAATTTGTTCCTTCATTGCTTGTAGCACTGCTAGATCAGCAGGTGCTAAACCATCCTCGCTTGTCCGAAGAATTGACAACTGTTGTGTCATTAGTTCCCTTTCTTTTTGCTCCCGCTTCTCCCGTGCCTGACTTTCCAGAAATTCCAAATGACGACGTTTCAACTCATTTTTTTCTTTTATTAACAAATTATGTTCGTCGAATTTCGCTCTCATTTCCGCCGCATCCTTTGCTCTCATCTCCACCTCCTCCGCATGTCTTGCAGCGCGCCTCGCTTTGTCGCGTCCGGGCGGTCGTCGTGGTGGGGATATCTCTTGGATATCATCCGGGATCTCATCATCATCGGCGTTTAGGTCGATGTTAGTCCGTGCGTCCGACACGTCGACCGAACTAGAATTGCGAGACCTTTTGGATTGAACCTCCGACGATGTAGGCGTTTTATTCCACTTTGGATCCGCTCGCAACAATTCCCATGATTTTTCAAAGTCAAAAACATGACCCATTTCGACCCGATATTGTTCCTTCGCAGCTTTGAACAAATCAAAGTCGTTGGTTCCACTTTGTTGTTGCGCCGCAATCCGGTTGTAAATACCGTTGAATTTGCTGCACCGCTTACTTATCATACCCCATTTGCTGCTCAACATGTCGTTGTTGCGATACGGATTTTTCTTTAAAATAGCGTGAAACTTGTCGAGCACCGCCCCCCCCATATAAGCTCTTTTTTTCATTCCATTTCCACGAAGTTCGTCCTTTGAAGTAGCACACCAAGCCTTCGTCAAAGCGTATTCCTCCTCCGGTGTCCACCATTGTGGAACGTCTGCATTTTCAGATTCCACCGCTATTGATTTCCCTTTTGATTTTCCTTTCCCTTTCCCTTTCCTACTACTTCCCGCTTCCACTTGAACTATTGGTTGTGTTGTAGGCGACGGTTGATTTGTTGTTTGTTGCATCGAACCAAAAGTAGAGAAAAGATTTTGTTGTAAATTTGGGTGTTGACCAAATTGATTTTGTTGAACGTAAGGTGAGTTGGGAAATTGCAGTGGCGGTGAAGTGGGATTGAAAGCGGCACCTTGGTATGGTATTTGTGGTGAACCTTGAGACGACAAAAGGTTAAAATAATTTTCGTACCCCGCAAATCCGAGAGGTGAGGTTGTGTTTGGGTTTGATGATGGAGGGGGGGTGTTTGGGTTTCGCTCCATTTTTTGAATTAAAGATATAGATATAGAGAGAATGAGAGAAAGTGTGTATAAATATATAGAGAGAATGAGAGAAAGGTATATAAAAATTAAAATAAAGTGTATGTATATATATAAATGGTAAAAAGGTAATTTTTTTTTTGAAATGGACCGTTTAATAACGGTAAAAAAAATAGCACGGATATTTGTTTACGTTACAACTCGTTTCCAACGCAACGAGTTCCGGGCGACGAGAAGCAACGGCTAGGGGGGGCGGTGTTCACCACGTTATGACGGCGTCGCGGAGTGTCACGTGGGTCTCGTCGCTTCTCGTCGAGGCCCATACCGACTCGTCTAATAAGACAAAAAAGTTCCTAAGTTAGGAACAGTGAACCTCATACTATCTCTGGCCATGGTTATATTTTCCACCACTTCGTAGAGGAAACCCGTGTATTTACCCTAAAATCTATCGGTGTCATACTTGTCCTCTAACCACCGCTTTAATACTTACAACCTTCCACATTCTTCCTTCCACTGCTCCATCTCTTTCTCCCTTCCACTATAAAATCCTACGTCGATCCATTCCTCTCCAATCACTCGAACAAAACATTGGGGAAAAGATCCATGAGAATCACCACCACCATTATACCATTCCTTCGTCATCTTAGATCGCCGCTTCCATCACACCTCTCCCGCTGCCACCTCAAGTAGAGCTACCGACCTCCACCTCTCCTACTTCAACGCCGACTTCATTGATAGGTACCCGAAAAACGATCGACTTCGTGAGCTGGTGAATCTGGTGCTGGTAGGCGGTGACCGGAGGAAGCAATCGAAGGATCTGGAAGAGCAAGGATGAAATTCTGTGTGGCAGACCACCGATGATGGGTCATATGGAAGCAGAGGGAGTGTTGAACAAGGGGGCATCGACGACCAAGGGTACGCTCATCTTTTAGTCTCTGATATTGCTGCTGTCTTTTTCATTATTTTTTACATTTTCAAGAGAAAATCTTTTCTTTATACTAAAAATCTTCAATGTTCTTCAACATAAATTTTTGTTCACCACTCAGCTCTTCCATTACCTCCATAATAAGTAGTATCTGAAACCATATCTGTTTCTATGTATAAAACAGTATGTTGCTATAAAATTACATACATTTACTCTTTTACAAGAAATTAGGACCACTTTTGTTTCTTTATGGGATGGTTATAGTTAATTCAGTTTTCTCATAATAAAGATTAGTAATTAGTTATATGATTTTTGATGAATATTACCTTAAAGATGTCATAGTTTAAAAACTGTTGTAATGTACTGTTGGCAAATTGGCAAATCAAACGAGAAGAAAAGATAGGAGACAGTTAGCCAAATGCTTGTTTTATTGAATGATTGAAAGCTGGAAAAGTTACATTCAAAATAGCTAAAACAACTGAACTTTAAATAGACTAGAAATAAAACTGAAAGCAGATAAATCAGCAACGTTCTTTTACTTGGCAACACTCCCACGTGTCCCTCTTATTCTCCTGATTACATGGTCAACATTGACTAACATTTCTCCCCCTTAATGTTGACTTTCTTCTCTAAGTCTGCAACACCAATGAGTGCCCTCATTTCTGCAAATTTTATCCTTGGCATTGCTTTTGTCAATACATCAGCCTTTTGTTGGTCTCCACTTACATGATCCACCTCAATCTGTTCCTTTTCAACACACATCCGGATGAAGTGGTATTTAGTATCTATGTGTTTGCTTCTCCCATGGAAAACCGGATTCTTAATAAGGGCAATAGCTGATTGATTGTCTATGAACAACTTCACCTTTTGTGCCTTTTGTCCAACCAAGTCACCAAACAGGTTCCTAAGCCACAATCCTTGACATGCATCTGCAATAGCAGCCATATACTCAGCTTCACACGAGCTGAGGGCCACTATTTGTTGTTTCTGTGATGTCCAGGTTATCAAATTTCCTGAATAGTAGTAAGCTACACCTGTGGTTCCTCGCCCATCTTCTCGATCATTGCTATAGCTGCTATCACTATAGCCCACAAGCTTACCATCACCGCCCCTGCGATAAATCAACCCATACTCGGTTGTTCCTTTCACATATCTGAGGATATGTTTTATGGCTGCATAGTGGCTTTGTTTAGGATCTTGCATATACTTGCTCACTACTCCAATGCTGTAATTTAAATCGGGTCTTGTGTGGACTAAGTACCTTAGACTTCCAACAAGTTTCTTGTAATTTGTTGCATCTACAGGTTCCCCATATTCATCTTTTGTTAGGTTTAACTTGGCCTCCATTGGATACAGAGATTTATTGCAATCTTCCATCCCTGCTACCCTTAAAATTTTTTCTGCATACCCCTTCTGTGTGAGCATTATCCCATCTTTCTTCTGAGACACTTCTATCCCCAAATAATAAGACAACAAACCCAAATCACTCATATCAAACACATGTTGTATTTTTTTTTTCTTGAACTCTAGGATTCCTTTTTCACTTGAACCAGTAATTATAAGGTCATCCACATAAACTCCTATAATGAGGACTAGATTGGGTTTATGTACCTTATAGACAGCGTGTTCTTGTGCACATCTGGTGAATCCTAGCCTTTTGAGTGATTGGTCCAGCTTTACATTCCAAGCTCTTGGAGCCTGTCTTAATCCGTACAGTGCCTTATGCAGACGATATACCATATTCTCTTTTCCTTTAACTGAGAATCCGATTGGCTGAGAGACATATACCTCCTCCTTAAGATCTCCATGTAGAAATGCAGACTTGACATCCAAGTGATGTACAAGCCAATTTTCTTTTGTTGCTAAAGCAAGAATCAGCCTGATAGTTTCCAACCGTGCAACTGGTGCAAAAGCTTCTTCAAAGTCAATACCCTTTTCTTGGACATACCCTTTGGCGACTAGGCGGGCCTTGTGTTTGATCACGTTTCCAGCTGCATCTCTTTTTAGCTTGAACACCCACTTTAGCCCTATTGCCTTACGGTTTGATGGCAACTTGGTTAAAGTCCAAGTGTTATTCCTTTCAATTGATCTCAACTCAGACTCCATTGCTTGCTTCCATTCCCTTTCAGTCGATGCGTCTTGATATGTCGTGGGTTTATCATCAATTAACAGCAGTTCCTGATTTCTTTCATACATCTCCTGTATTTTTGCATCATTCATTCTTGTTGTGTTATGGTAGATTTCATTAATTGATCGGAACCCTTTTGTTGGAGTATCATCGAACGAAGCTATTGACCCGCTTCTTTCGTATTCCTCTGAGGTCTGAACTGGGAGAGCTGTACGTGAGTCAACTCTAGACGAGTTTGACCATGGCAAGTCTTCATTCGTTGGATCACCTGGTACATGTTCAAATTGAGAGTTATTAGTTAATGGCGTGTAGGGTTCTTCATTTACGTCATCTTCATGTTGTTGGGCTGGTTCATGTTGTTGGGCTGGCGGTGATTGGGTTATTTCAACATTAGTCCAATAAGGTGTGGTAAGTGGCTCCCCCCTTGTTTCTTCAGTCCAGACCCAATGTTTTGCCTCGTCAAAGATTACATCTCTTGCAACTAGTATTCTCCGATTTATGGGATTATATAGTCTATATCCCTTCGTTCCCTCTTCTATTCCTAGGTAGACCATCGATTCACTTCGATCGCTCAGCTTGGTTAGGCCTCGCATCTTCTTGACAAATCCCACACATCCAAAAATCTTCAGATGTGCAATCGAGGGTTTCGAACCCTTCCATGCCTCGTACGGTGTTACCTCTTTCAAGGCCTTTGTACTAGTTCTGTTCAACAAATAAACAGAGTGTCGCACCGCCTCACCCCACAGCTGGTCTGGTATCTTCATGGCCTTGAGCAACGATCTGGTCATCTCCAAGATCGTCCTGTTACGGCGTTCCACAATGCCGTTTTGTTGTGGCGTGTGTGGCGTCGTCAATTGGCGTTTTATCCCTGTTCGTTCGCAAAATTCCAGGAACTGATTGGAATTGAATTCGCCCCCACGATCAGTCCTTAACCTCTTGATTCTAAAATCGCTTTCTTTCTCTACTTGTGACTTGAATTTCTGGAACATATTAAAGGCCTCATCCTTTGTTTTAATCATATACACCCACATGTATCGTGAATAGTCATCGACTATCAGTAGGAAATATTGGTTGCCTCCCTTTGTTGCTGGTGTAATGGGACCACACAGGTCTGCGTGTAGCAGCTGGAGTGGTTCTTTGGCTCTCCACTGGGCCACTTTTGGGAAACTTATCCTTGCTTGTTTAGCTAGCATACATCCTTCACACACCTGTGATGGATGAGATAATCGAGGCATACCAGTTACCATTCCCTTTCGTGTCATCTCCCCAAGCGTTTTGAAATTTGTGTGACCCATACGTGCATGCCATAGCCATGAGTCATCCTCTATACTCATGGCCAAGCATATAGGCTTTCCAGGTGTAAGCTTTATCTTATAAAGTCTGTTCTTGGATCTATGCACCTTCATAACTAAGCTTCCTGCTTCATCATACATTCTCAAGAACTCCTTCTTCATCCCTATGTCGTATCCTTCCTCAGTCATCTGTCCCAAACTTATTATATTGCTATGTAGAGCTGGAATATAATACACATCTGGGATGATGAACTGATCACCACTTTTACAATCAAACAGTAATGTACCTTTCCCTTTTATTTGAACCTTAGAACCATCTCCAAATCGTACCTGTCCGGTCACCTTTTCATCGAGCTCTGCAAATAAAGCCTTAGAACCAGTCATATGGTTACTAGCCCTATTGTCCAGGTACCACATATCATTATCATTGTTGTCTCTTAATTGGTTCGGGTACACCTTTTCCTCATTTAGGAGAACCATGCTTGTAGTTTGTTCCCCATGTACGGTTAACAGAAGTGCAGGTCCATCTTCGTCTGTAACTAGATTAGCCTCTTGTTCCAGTTGCTTCTTTGATTTACACTCTGAAGCAAAATGGCTAAATTCTTGGCACTCAAAGCATTGTATATGACTTTTGTCACGAGGCTTCCGGTTGGAATTCCCAGCTTCTTGTCGTGAACTACCACCCCAGCGTCCACCTCTGCCATGCGTCAAACCCCGACCACGTGAATTGCCTCTTCCTCCCCTGTCACTATTTCTTCCTCTTCCACGACCACCTGTCGTGTTTGACTTGCTTGGACTTCGATGAGTAGAAGGGCCTTCCGTTTTGGCAAGTAACAAGGCATTATCTGCTTGTGTGCTTGTCTTCCGAAGTCGAAGTCGATCTTCATATGCCTTTAGATGCCCAATCGCCTCTTCAAATGGCATGGATTCCATGTCTGAACTTTGCTCAATCGATGCCACTAGGTTGATGAACCTTTCAGGGACCGTATCAAACAGTTTTCTCACCAGTTCTTCATCATCTAATGTTGCTCCTGCACTGCTGTATTTTGAGATCATGGCTGATATTCTTCCTGCATAATCATCAATAGTTTCCGTATCCTTCATTTGGATACCTTCAAACTCGCTTTTCAATACCCTTAGCCTTGCTTTCTGGACTCTTTCTGCACCCACATACTGTGACTTTAGAGAGTCCCACACTTCTCTAGCTGTCTTCTTCTTGGCAGCCTGTGCAAGCATCTCTTTTGGGATTGACTGGAAGATGAAGGCTCGAGCCTGCTTGCTCCTTTTCTCGTCCACTTCCACTCCGGTTGGTGGCTCTATGGCTTCCCACAATCCATGGGCATCCATGATGGCTTCCATCTTAATCGACCAGGTATTATAATTTTGTGAGGTTAGCATTGGGCATTGTAAGGGGAACGGATTGTCTTTGGGTGGATTGGATGATGATGCTCCTGTCATGGTAGTGTGTCTGATATACTTGGGCATACACTCTAATCAGAACCTTGAAGCTCTGATACCAATTGTTGGCAAATTGGCAAATCAAACGAGAAGAAAGGATAGGATACAGTTAGCCAAATGCTTGTTTTATTGTATGATTGAAAGCTCGAAAAGTTACATTCAAAATAGCTAAAACAACTGAACTTTAAATAGACTAGAAATAAAACTGAAAGCAGATAAATCAGCAACGTTCTTTTACTTGGCAACACTCCCACGTGTCCCTCTTATTCTCCTGATTACATGGTCAACATTGACTAACAGTAACAATCAATAAATAAAAGATATTTACACCATATGTGGTAATGACAATGATTTTGCTAATATATATTTATAAACGTAGTAGCTTCATCATTACCATTTTTAATATCATCAAGATCAAGTAGCAACTATCAAAATTCGGTTGGCAAGTGATCATACGTAACTTCTATTTTTGATTAAAGATACTAACATCTAATGGTCTGTTATGTATGCTTTATTTTATTATTTTAATGGTAGATTTATTGTTTTTTAATGAGCAACCGGTTGCAAAACGTTTCAATGGGGTAGTCTCATGTTTTTTCTTTGTAATTTTCCATTAATGAATGATTGTTTGTTATCTGAAGGTCTTAATATGTAAACATGTGAAACTACAGAGGGAAACAATAGAGGAAATGGCAGGCATGGATGTTCTTTGCAGTGATAAAACAAGGTCTTAATTAGCAACCATTGATGAAGGATAGAACTTTGTTTGTTTGTTTATCATCTAATTAAATCTGCTTTTTCGATATTATCATAGGGAAGGGTATAAAGTCCAAAAAAATACACAACTTGAATCCATGTACTTTGTTGTATAATCTGCAAGGAAAGTTGGGATGGAAACATAGGATCTGATGAGGTAATCATATGAATTTTAATAAAATTAGAAAAAATGACTCACTAGAACTTTAAGTTTATTTTTGTTCGACACTAATGTGAAGCATCAAGTGATTCGTGCCGAAATTGCATAAGCATTCTATACTTTACAAACAAACACTGTCCAACCCGACAACGTTGGGCATCTTTTCTAGTTATAAGTAACATTTAATTAAAATAAATATTATTTAATGAATTGTAAAACAAACATATATTATTAAAAACATTTGAAGCGTATACATGCTCATAATATTTGTTTTATCCTTATATGATATACCAAATATGCGCAATTTATTAAAAAAAAGACAAAAAATAAATCAGTGTGTTCTAATAAAATCTATAATTTATAGGGACTACAACGCAATTGGCACATAAGCTATGATTCATATAACCTTTTGAAACATTATAACGTAAACCTAAACCTTTCATCCTTTCGCCGCTTCCATGATACCTTCAATATCAGCTATAACTCTTCATCAAAGCAAGCATTGGATTCTCGCATGCAAAATTTTCACATGTATATAACAATAACGTTGTTGTTAAATTTGATATAGTAATACGTATACCAAATTGATATAATATATTGATTATTTTGAATTATATGATAATATATACATCTATTATATCTGCATAATCTCAACCATTTGAATACTTCTACCCGTAAGTTACTCATGAATAAAACTAAATATAATGTATGGTTTAATGTAATTTGTAGCACTACAATTTATAACTTTTAACTATTCACAAAAAAAAAATTTGGGTTTTTTGAAAATTATATTTAAGTTGACAATGTAATGTTATATTTAAATTAATAGTTTAAGTATTTGTCTGAACTATTCAAAAGTTATAGCTTTAAACTGATAATGGTTTACATACAACAACATATTAAATTTAATAAATTAAGTATAATATGTCAATTAAAAACATAACTTTATAAATATAAGTAAATATATTATTTTAATATTGAAATGTAGTTTATTTATGATTACACTTTAGGTTTGATATTTATTTAACCTGATTAACCAACATATGATCATTATTAGAAAGGATCCACAATTTATAACTTTTAACTATTTACAAAATTGTAACGCCCTAGTTATTTAAATAATTTAATAAATGTGAGTCCCAGACTAATATGTGAAGAATTTTGATGGATGGGGGTTGTTTAGTAAATTACAGAGTTTATTTGAGAAGGATTTTAGAAGTAAGGGTATGCTTGGTAATTATTACGATTTAAATTGTAAAGATTTTGAAATAATGGGGACTAATCTTGGATAAATGAATGGACACGGGATATACCCGTATCCCTTCCCCCACATCACATATTCAACCCTAAGAGAATAAAATGCAGTCGCTTCTACCCATCGAATGCTTTCATCGGCCGCCAACTCCGTTTCTTCTTCTTCCATCCAAATGAGGCGTCGCCTGCTGCCTTGCCGACGAGCACCACCTCCTTGCTGTTGTTGGTGACATAAGGGAAGTTGGAAGAGCCACCGAGACCGACGATTACAGCTACGTCATTTCTGTGTGGGTTTTGCGTGACCGGGGGGTTCTGGGCTGTGAGCACCGGCGGACGCCAAGAGGGTTGGAGTCGGGGAACCGCCACCACCAGTTACGCTATTCTTCCGATCAGTTGAGCCACCGAGTAAGCAGAGCACTATCATTGTTGTTTCACTACCGTCGGATGCGTCAGTCAAGGCCGACGTCGGGGGCCTCCGTTCCTCTACGTTCTCCAGTATTGGTAAACCTTTCCTTCTTTCTCTCGTTCTCCTTCCTTTTTCTCTCATGAGTGTCGCCATCTCTACCCGATGGCTATCGCATTCCGATGATACCCCTTTCCGGGTCACCGTAAGCCACCTGATGTGTGGCGGTGTAGTGTGTGTGTTTTGTGTGTGTGTTCGAATCTCAGCCAATGTCGTTTTTGTGTGTGTTTCAGTGGTCGCCGAAGAGATGTGTGGTTGAAGGGTTGGTTTGAGAACGCAAGGGATCACCATGGCAGCCAGCCATGGTGGCTGTCGCCGGGAGCTGCTGCAAAACACCACTGCCACCCCAAGACCATCGCTATTATCGCCGAGCGCCACCAAGTCGTGGCTGTGTTACTTTCCGAGCTTAAGGGTGGGTGTGTGTTATTTCAATGACGAATGATTGGTTTTTTTTTGTTGGCCGGATAAATCAAGAAAGCCACCACCACCACCATGAGGTGGTGGCTGCCGCTAAACACCGCCGTTGGCCACCATGGTGTGGCTGTGTGTGTGTGTGTGAGTGTTAAATTAGTATGTGAATTAGTGAGTGTGTGGAATATTTTGGATAAAGCATTGTAATTGTAAGTTCCAAAAAAATTAATGAAAAGAAACTCAAACCATCACCGTAAGGTGGTGGCCACCGCCATGAGCTGCCATTGACCACCACCACCCAACGTGGTAGTGGGTGGTGCCCCGCTAGCAAACCCTAATGGGCTTAGAGATTATTTTTGGGCCTATTGGGCCATGTTTGGGTGGAAACCTTAATTATGAGTATTTGGGCCTTAGACTTATTGGACCCATTTTTGGGCCATTGGGATTGGATTGTGAATTAAGCCAAAACTATTCCAGGCCATTTATCTAGTAGAGTAAAGGACTTAATGGACTAAGTCCTTAATGAGCTAATTGAGAAAATCATAATATTTGAGAAATTAGCAGGACACACACAAGAATTATTTAATAAGTGAATAAATAATAATAATCATTGGCAGAAATTAATCAAAGCAATAATGGACTCAATGGATTAAGTCCCTAGTGTGC